>NC_133826.1:7571625-7879125 GCF_047830755.1 Zonotrichia albicollis | reverse complement strand
TCAATTAAAATGGAAGCATTGCAGTGAATGACATAAAAAGCATCACTGAAATTTTCTCAGGAGATTTGAAATGTTATTTTTAATGCTAAAGATAAACTGTATACACACAAATGCTTGAAGGGGAAGAGGAGCCATGAAGTTCCAGTGTTCATAAACAGAACACAGCTTGTTTAGGTCATCACAGCATTTCAGATAAATATTATAGATATTGCTATTATCAAAACAGGGCCTGGGAAAACAGTTTTCAAATACCAGGAAAGGAGAGCAAGACATCTCTCAAACCCTTTTCTTCTTCTTACTCAGAAAACAAAGCTGTGATCATCGACTCCTCTCAAAGGATCATAAAACAACAAAAGAAAATTGCCTCCCAATGGCTAACATGATGAGAGGGAAAAGAGGGAGCTTGAGTAGCTCCTTGACTGTGTTGCTTCCTCCCAGCAACAGCTAATGAGATTCCCTGCCAAGGTAGAACCTGCCACACATCCTCTGCATCAAAGGGGATCTGGAGGATATTCTATTGCCTTTGACTACCACACTGCCTAGTGTGGCAGGAAGGCACATCTGAAAGTTCCCATGACCCCCAAAAGTCACATATTGCTCTCTGAGGAGCTTGGAAGCTGATAAAACCCATAATCAAGCCCTTGTTTTGCTGCTTCACAAACACTTGTATTCTAACAGCTGTGTGCAGGTTTATCAGAGAGAGGTGGTGGTTGCATCTCTGCCTACCTCAGTCAGGCCCATCATAACTTACATGGTCTGATCACTGTCCATCCTTCCTCTTCCTCCACACTGCAGCTGGAGGAAGCTCAGGAACTGTCAGATTTCCTGCAGTTAAATCACAGAGTTGCTCCCATGGTAGGTTCCCAATCCATGTTCCAGTTGCTACAAGCCACCCCTGTGACTGTTCACAAGGGTCTGAGGATGAGGGAAGAGACCAGGATCTGACTCCATGTTTCAGAAGACTTGATTTATTATTTTATCATATATATTATATTAAAACTGTACTAAAAGAATAGAAGAAAGGATTTCATCAGAAGGCTAGCTAAGAATAGAATAGAAAAGAATGATAACAAAGGCTTGTGGCTCAGACTCTGTGTCCGAGCCAGCTGACTGTGATTGGCCATTAATTAGAAACAACCACATGAGACCAATCACAGACGCACCTGTTGCATTCCACAGCAGCAGATAATCATTGTTTACATTTTGTTCCTGAGGCCTCTCATCTTCTCAGGAGAAAAAATCCTAGAGAAAGGATTTGTCATAAAAGATGTCTGTGACATACCCCCATTGGGGCAATGCTCAGTTGGCACCCCAGACACCTGTGGCTGCTGTCCAGCATGCCTGTGCTCCCTGTGCCACTTTCTAGCTCGTCTTAAAACACTTCATGAATTGTCTCAGTGGGCAGGGTCACACTGCAGCCCAGCAACCAAAGCCCAGGGGAAAACAACCTGCCAAGGATGTGAGGAAAAGCCAAGCAGTGCTTTGGTTTCTGTCCATTGTGCTGCTGCTCTTGTTTTGGAGAGCTAGGGAGAGGCTCCAGGTGCTGAGCTGAAAGCTTTTCCATGTTAGACCCTGTTTTCAAGAGAGTGAAGGTGGAGGGTGTAACTACAAAAATGACATGGAGATGGGAGGTCACTCATCTCTTTATGTTCTACCTATTCTGGGTAAGTATTTTGTTTAGGGGAGACAGGAAGCCTTCAGAGTCAATGCAGCTTCTACCACTGATCAGTGCAGGCAAAGGAAATAAAAAGAAGCTGGTTTTCAGGAAAACTATTTGACAACCTTACTATTTGCTGCACCTTACACTAGGAACCTTGCTTCCTTCATTTTGGAGCAGAGATATAAAGTATTCCAACACGAAGGCAGAATTTTGGCTCTGTTCCACTCGACTGGAGATAAGGATGCAGTGTCAGCTGCCTGGGAACATAGCTCCCAGTGCTCAGATATTTTTTTGGATTTCTCTGGTTGGGTCCCAAGTCACTGTGCTCATTTATCACACATTGAAGACTGTTGTTTCCTAGTACTTCTGCTACAGGGAATACTTCAGGAGGCCCTGCCTCCACTGTTCCCAAGCCAGCAGAAACAAAAGGGGCAGAAGCTTCCATCTCATGCAGTGACATGTGCACTGATTCCTCAACTCTGACATGGGCTTGGCATTCGACCTTCAACAAATCATCCAGTTCCCCCCAGCTCTCACTTCTATAATGGGCATTGCAAAAACCAGCTTGTTAAATCTCCATAAATCATCACCTCCTCATGAAAGATACTTTTCCATAGTGCCCAGTACTGCAAATTTAGTGGGATGCTGATCAGAACAGGAGCTGCTGTACCATATATAGCCTGCCATTGCACACACCTAAACACAGCTCCCTTTTCTTGTCCTCCAGGGTGGAAATGCAAGAATTACTGGCAAAAGGAACACCCAGAAAAAATGTTATTTCAAAAGGTGCTGTTTACTTAAGAAATTACCCCTACTTTGTATTTAATATTTTATACCTAAGGTTCAATCAATGCAGGAAATTCTCCTTCTATTCTCGTATCTCAACAATAATGATGCAAAAGGTCATACAGCGTATCATCAATAAAATACTGTCTCTTGAAAATCAGTTTTCAGATAGTCAAATTATTTTTGAAATAGAAGTGCCATTCTTTAACCCTGACAGGAAGTTAGAGGTACAGCATTCAGTTTCCATTTAAAAATTAGAGT
Organism: Zonotrichia albicollis; assembly: GCF_047830755.1. Lineage (NCBI taxonomy): Eukaryota > Metazoa > Chordata > Aves > Passeriformes > Passerellidae > Zonotrichia > Zonotrichia albicollis. Next base: position 7,876,418 of record NC_133826.1, on the reverse strand, counting down.
GTAAAAGGGTAGGGGAAAAAAAAAAGCCCAAAAATCACTAACACAAATGTCATTCAGGCCTGGCAAAAAGGAACAGAGATTAAATGTTACCATTTGTAGTTTGCAACCTAAAGAGAAAATCACTGAGCTAGAGCATGACAATAAAATCTATTGCATGTATGCAAACTAGCCAGTCAAATCTCCAGTTCTCTGCAGGCTGGAAAAAATAACCAAAGGAAAAAGAAACAACAAAACATCAGAACAACTGAAAGAAGAAGTAACACTTCAAAAACCTTTCTGTTTCAACTACATATAATAAGCTGTTCCTGATACTGGGGAAAGTCTGAGGGCTGGGTGTTTTTTCTTTTCCTTTTAATGTGAGATTTTTATTCTTGCAATTTATCTTTAACGTTACTTGAACATAGGTTACTCTACCTGCACACCAAAATATATCGGCTTGGAGTTTAATTTTGAGACACTTAACATTACATTTTCCCAAGAAATGGCTGCTCTTCTCCTGAATTTGATGGCTCGTTGAGCTTCCAGGTAAGAGCTGGTTTTACAGGGATGTCTCTGTACATTCTTTACAGTCCTTATAAAACTGCCCGGCCAGCCAGAGCACTCATTGCCTGGGGAACTTTTGGTAGGGGTAGGTTAATCTATGTGACCCCCATAGTTCATCTCAAACTGCTGCACAACTTTCTAAAGGGCCATCTTTATTTCCTCCTCCATCTCTGAGTGACTCCCAGCACACACTTTCTCAAGGATAGATGGATCAAACACAGAGGTGAGCGTAAACACATTTCTTCCTGGGAAAACATTTGCAGTGGTGTAGATAAAGACTCAAGGCTGCCCACTAACACTCACAGTCCCTTGTGCACCAGCTCCAGTGTAAAACCATGTAAATGTCCAAACACAATGATTGCGCTCCAGCAGAAGTATTCCTATTCCCACAAGAAATACAATCCAGCTGTTAAGTGAGGCTTTTTATTAGCAGGTATCTGTCCTTTCCACTAATGAAAACAATTTTTCTGTTCTCTGAAAGAACCAGCAGATTTCATTCATTCCAGGTTAAAGTCTTTTTCCTGTATGCTAATGTGCTTGATTTTTAAGCTGGTGATGGGTAGTCTGTCAAAGTTATTTCAATGTAGAGCAAAGGAGTAGCTCCACACAGCTTGCAAGCCCTTCCTTCCCCATCCTCTGAAGCAGCATTAATCAGAACTGCTGCCTAAGCCATGGAACATTTTGTAACTCTACCCAGCCTTCTTCCCACCCCTTAACACCTCCTCTCCTCTTTCCCCCCACCCCATCAGCGCTGCTCCCCCAGCACAAATTGCCACACATCTGTACAAAGGACAGGCAGAAGAATAAGGTGACAGTTCTTTAAGGAAAGAATAAAAATGCAAATTAACAAACACCAAATTTGCTGTAAACATTAAATACTTCAGACATGAAGCCTTCTGTGCTACAAGAGCGCTTTCAGCATTATCTATTCACAGCAGTTCCTCTGCTCCTGAGGGTCATAAACACTGAGAGATGGAGCCAGCAAAAAAGCTCTAGTTGAAATTCAGCTCACAGCAAAAGCAATTTCCGAGTGTGCAAAGTGCTGTCAGCAGGCCTGATGTTTGTGTATGAAATATAGACAATATGACTGGCCCATCGGCAGTCACTGTCAGCCTGATGGATGGGGCCTGGGCAGGAGTAAAGCGGCTGCCGTTAGGGCCCAGTCTATCAGATGCCTGATGGAGATTCGGGGGCTTAATGGAGGTAAAAGTTTCTTCTAATCGGGCAAAATTTTCCAGCGGTGATCACAGAGAAAATAAAAGGGATAACAATCTGATGCGAGGGCACGAGCAGGGCTGCCCCGCCTCGGCACGAAGCAAAAGAGGGAAGAGATGCATTCTCAATATGGAGGGAAATTGGTGGCTTTGTTCTTGGATGTCAGCTGTCCCAGAACAGACAGGACAGCCCTAAGGGTCTCTGTGTGCACAAGGTGCTCCCCACTGCCCACACTCCTGGCATAATGAAAATATCACTCTGGTGCCTCTCACAGCATACCACTTACTGATGGAACAGCACCACACTCATGCAGAAATATTTGTGAAACAGCCATTTCAAATGTCCTCACCCCTTCTACCATTTGGAAACCAACATTCTCGCTATTTCCTTTTTTTTTTTTTTTTGCCCCCAAGGTTGTTACGTGGGTAAAACTTGATGTGCAGTATGTGTGGGGCATCTGCAATAAAAACTCCACATCCTACCTCATGCTATGGGGTCATTACCTCGTGATGCCCCTCAGGCAGAAAAACTGGAGACCCTAGTAAAAAGGCATGGCATGGATCAGGGCACTTGTAGTGGTTCAGTTATTAGTACTCGTGCCAAGAAACCATGAAAATCAAAAGACTCTGTTGAAAAAACGCTGACCACTTCAATAAAAACAGAGAGCAATTAGAAATGAGCTTGTTCTTCAAAGTCCACGAAGCAGTCTGCAGCCAAACTGTATATATTTTGAAACTAAAGAAACCACAGCTTTGATCCATCCCTATTTGCAAAGGCAAAGAAGGGCTGACAGCTAGTGATGTTTGCCTCCCTTCAGGTATGTGAGAAGGCAAGTTCACATCCTAGGGAAAGGCAGAATTATTACAGGTTTTCACTCCAAACCAGGACTGCTAAGCAGAAGAATTTCAATGAATGCTTAAATTTCTTAAGCAAAACCACCATAAGAACTGAGACAAAATGCAGAACAGGAAATTAAGATTGTGCACAAATGGGAAACGATCCCAGGTCTAGCAGTCTGTCTAACATTTTGGAAGAAGCAATATATTTCTACAAGAAACCACAGGTTGAGAAAACCCTTCCTCTCCACTGGGACTTTATACTTTTCACCCACCATTACAGGCTCTTCCTTGATCAGAAATAAAGACAACAGTAGTTGCTGGGGGTATTTGAGGACTTAAAAAATGGTCATTTCTTTGCACCAGTGTTTAAAAAGCTCTCCAACAGGAGAAACAGCAAACTTTTCAATACCCTAAATTGTCATGGTCATCATAATGGACCCAGGGTCAAGAGGATGGAGTACACTTGATTAGCTCCTACCTGACCTTCCAAACATACAACCTGCTGGTTCTTTCACCTCTCTAGGCATGTTCTCTACAGCTGGAGATTTTCTTCCTTGGAAAACCTCTCCTTAAATACATCCATCCCTGCTCTCAGGCTGGCAGCTGGTCTTCACACACCAAACCCATCAGTGTTTCTATGATATTCTGTGGGGCTTCGCCTCTAGAACCCAGTTTATTCTGCCCCAGACTCAGCTGGAAATTCTACATCCCAAAGCCCCAGCTTAGAACTTGTCACAAGGGCTGGCTGTTTCCTACTTTCCAAAGGGACACGAGCAGGCAGGACTCAGCTGGAGCCTCTGGTAGCAAAGCAGCTCCTGACATTAATATCCTTTAGCACAGGCTCCACGAGAGCTGCTAACAGTGAGCTTTTTAAAAAGATTGCTGCATCCTTAACAGGTTTTAAACCAAGCTCCTTTACACTATTACCAGCACCTGATGAAAACCACTACCCTATTGAACTCACCAGCGGGCTATTAGAAGTGTGTCAGATTATATTAACTAGGCAATTAAAAAAAAACACCCAACCAGTAACAACAAGGAGCAGCAGCTCGGCTGGTGAGGAGAGCCTGTCTGTCGTTTTGTAAATCCCCAAATTAATTTTGAAAGGCCACTTTCAGCCTGGAGTTAAGGCCAGATTTACCCTCTGCGTTGTCTGCAGCGGGCTGAATCTCTGCAGCAACCTGATGAAACTGATTATTTATGATAAGTGACTGACATTGGAACAGTGCCCAAAAGGCGAGGGAATGAAAGCTGCTGTGACCCCAAATGAGAAGATTTTCTTTGATCAGCTTGCACCAACTTCTAAAAAAATTATGACTTTTGGTTTCATGCAGGAGATCAAATAATTAAACAAACAGATGTGCAGATATTAATAACAAAAGGTGTTGCATGAGGGAAGCATTCAACCACAAACAAGCCATTTATTTTAAGACTTAAGTGTTGCTGAAATTCCCAATCAGAAGAAGAAAGAATGATTTTTAAGTGTGGTGTGGGAGGCATTTTAGAGAACTGGGGGTAATTTAAAACAGAATATGCTTTTTTGATGAGACTGCCAAAACCAAGATGCCTCTGCATAAAAAATAAAGCAAAAAAAAAAAGTTAATTTACATACAGACAGAGCTGTCAAGCGAGTCATCAGCAGAGAGAGGGATAACAAGTCTTTGGGTAACAACTCCCTTGTTAGGAAGATGGCAGCAAGAAGCAGGATCAAGGGAAAAGGAAAGCCACTGTACTGATGTTTTAAAGGAACAGTTAGCATTTTCTCTGGCTTGAGGGGCTGAACATTGCAGCTGCTTGCTTGGTGCAAGTGGAGAAACCACCTGCATGAAGGATGCACAGCTGGGGAAATAATTGAGTAATATCTTCTATTTCTGCTAGCATACAAGGGTCTGAGCAAGGAGTTTGGGTCTGGACTCCAACCTCAGTTTTCCTCAGGTTTATGCTGCTGGGGAAGGCAGGAAGGATGTTATTTTGGGGCTTTACCTCTCCAGGATAGTCAGAAGTGACTTGAGGAGGCACTGGGGACAGAGTCACAGGCCCTGTCCAAGAACTCTCATGGAGTACCACACACACTCCTTGAGTGCTGCTGGATGAAAAGCCCATGGTAAGAAAAATAAATGAAAAACCTTTTGTCTAGAAGTGAATATTTTACGCAAAAATACATTTTTCTGTTCTTATATGCTACCAAAATAAATCCTTACACTCTGCTAAATATCACACAGAGAAATTATTTTAATAAAAACTAAAGTATGTATGGCAAAGGTTTTACAAACAAGAAAACCTTTAGGACCAGAACTCTCCTTATACTGTTTTAACATGGCCATTTTCATGTATGTGTTTGTGGTGCAGAGCATTGTGCATGTGCACGGAATTGTACCTTTGTGACCATTGAATATTTGAGTAAATATCAATGTGATAGAGGGTTTCTTCATGAGAGTACAGTAAATAGCTGTTAGAACAGAGCAAAGTGGGTTTTTATTAAAAAACCCAAAGACACAGTAGGGTAAGACACAACTTGGGTAGCTGTGGAGGTGGACTGGTTGATGTAATAGTGCTCCTGTCTTCCAAGTTGCTACAGAAGTGACAAATCTACCCAAATTCCAGCCCAGGTGAATCACAATTATCTGCATTTCCCCATCATGACTGGAGATGGGGTTGAGTCTCAGAAAGCAACACGTGCCCACAACTCAGACTGACTTTGTCTTCAGAAAATGCACAGAGCTCAATGCATTTGGTCTTACAGGAAACCACCAGCAAATTTTCCAACAGGATATTCTGAGGAAAGAGAGGTGCCCAGCCAGGGGAGGATTCCTGGCTCCAGGGCTCCACATGCATCCAAGACATGCCTTTGATTGATTCAAACAGACAGAAAAACGATCAGTTCTTCATGGCACATGGTCTTTCCTTCCTCTGCATGACCAAAACAATTCCAGGATTCAAGACAAATGCCAAATTATGAGGTTGGGGCTGGTGAGACACACATACACACATGACAGGGAGTGTCCTTGTGAGCTGAAACAGCCTGGCATCCCCACCTTGCCTTGCTAATGCTAAAATGTCCCTGTGCAAACAGATGTTCCATTCCTGCGCAACCCCCTTCTCTTTACCAAGGCTTTATACCCTTCACTAAAAATCATTCCCAACATTTTCCTCACTCTGACCTCGCTGCACAAGAGAACAGCAGCACCAAAGGTAATAAAATGTGTCCTTTAGTTTCAGGAGTCTGCCTTCCATTTAAAGCATGGAAATGGGAGGCAGCAGCTGCTGATGGCTGTATAAACGTAACTGTCCACAGAGCATAACTGGCACTTTGCTGAACTCATCTCTGCACAATAATAGATGTGGCTGGTCTGATGTGATAATACTTGATTGATTTACCCACATGGTATTTAAAATGTGGCTGATGTGACCCTTTTGCTCCAGTCTACCCATGAACCATAGATTTAAACTCCACACATTAAGTGGATTTGTTGGAAAGCTGGAATTCGCAAATCGAAGAGGCTGTTAAGGTTCAATAATATGGTTACATGATGAATGTGAAGCCAGAGCCCATTGCATGCTAAGTGCGTTGGACAAAAAGACATCTCAACAATATCTTAGTGTGATCCCCATTCTTTTCTGCATCTTGACCCTTACCAAAGTTTTCCAAATCTGTGAAACCCAGATTTACAGATTTACAAATACAAAGAGCACAACTAAATAAAATTTCTTCTGAACATGCATCCACATGTTTGAGTATTTATTCAGATTTCACCTGGACTTCAACCCTAGCCAGGCTTGAGCCCTCATTAACAATTGTGACTCCAATCCAACATTACCCAGTGACTCTGCTTGACAGCCACCAGTGCTTAGCAAGTCTGTAGTTCTTTATGTCTTGGAGTAGAGCATCATTTAATTTGTCCATATAGCTCAAATACTTGCTTTGATATATAACGGGAAGGATCAAAGGAATCACTCATGACTGTTTTTCACTGAGGTACCTACCAACACGTTTCCAAGAGCTACAGGCAATTCAGGGGGAAGATGTGGTGGGAATTATGGGTAAACAGCAGCAAAAATTACAATAAAATAGAGGAAAACAAATGTTGTAACCACAGCAACAACAACAAGGAAAAAGCAGGTTTGTTTTGTTTTTTTTAAAACCTGACTGGATTAAAACTTGTTTCCACTAAGCAAAACAAAAAGAAAAGCTAACATTTCTAAGTAAAAAAATTCTTCTGATTGGAAGTTTTTATTTTCTCCTTCTGTGAGTTTCAAAATAAAACACTATCAAGGGAGAAACTGACTATTTGCTTGTTTTTACCCTTGACAATCATAAAACCACATGCTCAGACAAACCTTTTAACTAAAGAAAACCTTTCTCTCCTCCCTGTGTTTCCCATATGTATGCTCCCTATTATTCACCCTTTTTCATCAATAACTTCCAGCACTTGGAATTTATGTGCAGTATTTAATAAGAGCTGGTGTGAATGTCGAAAGTATCTTGGTAAGATGTTATGTGTCAAAAAGCGATCATGTTACAGTGTGATGGATTAATATGAAGAAACAGCTTGAAGACAAGGTATTCATCTTTTTTTTTCCTTTTTTCTTTTTTTAAATGACAACACTAATACATTTGTTTCAGTTCTGAAATTAATTTCCTAATAGTAAGAAAGGTCAAAATGAATGAGAGACATATGAGCCTTTTTGTCATCTTTGACAAATTATCCAAAACAATCCTGTCAAATCAAAAGGGATAACATTTTGAGTAATAAATGTTAGTACTGATTAACTGGTCAAAGTTAATTCTTTCCAGGAATTGCAATATGCAAAAGGCAGGAATTCATTAATTTGCTTTGTTGATTTTTTTTGTTTTGTTTTTTTTTTTTTTAATATTTCTTCTATCATGTTTTCAACATAGTTTTCTTGGAAACAGGCCAACCTGGTGTTTTCTGGGAATGATGCCTGTTGAATGGTACAAACTGAAAGTGGTATATTCTGCAGTGCTCAGATGGGTGTTTTTGAAGTAATTTGAAAGATAAATGAGATTACTAATCAACAGAAAAGGGAAGGGGCTGTTTTGCAATGCTTCCTGGTTTCCAGATGCTTTGCAGTGGGATTATGTTAGGGGTTTCTCCTGAGAGACAAATTCTCCTGAGTATGCAAAGAGTTAACACCCAGTTATAGAAAACTGAAACTTAAATCTAGAAAAAAGAAAGCTCTTCATCATGGCTGCTTCCAAACTGGTAAGGCTGCTGGGTTCTCTAGGGCTGGGTTGCTCTTCTGGGTGTGTTCAGTATGTTCAGAGGCTTTGAATTATTAGAAATTCCTTAGGGCAAGACTGGGGCAGAGAAACCACAGATATATCAGGGGATTCAAGGATCTGTCCAAGGGCAAAAGCCAATAAAGTCCAGCAGACGTTATGGGCTCTTCACCTCTGCCACCTGTGGGACTTTTTTTTTAAAAGAAAAATGGTCCCTTCATCCTATTTCACCAGCACCAAACTATGTGGGAAAGATGTAAGTTGCACTCAGTAGTCCCCAAAATTGTGGAACAAATTGTTATGAACACCTGGTTTTAAAACCAGAATATACATAATTTAAATAGAATTTTGGGAATCTGTTTTTCCCAGGTGAAAATCCAGCCCAGCTCTCCAGGGACCAGATGTGATTCATAAGATGTGACTTCCTGGCAGAGTGTCTGCATCACAAAACAATGACAAACTTGTCTTACTTCTCCAACAATACCAGCTGGGCTAAGGAAAATTATTACCTCTTCTTAAAAACCTTGGGGGTTTTCTATTCTGAAACTGTGGCAGCCACAGGAACATCATACCTCATCCCACAAGAACACCTTAACATCTCCCAAAGGCCTCACTGCACAGTGCAGAAAATCTTTTCTGTGTTTTTGTGAGGAGATTTCACCTGCAGACCCTGCAGGTGCTGCACACAGGCACTGCTGTGCAAAAGTGTGCAGGGAAAGGGCTGGGAAAGGGCTGCTCTTAATTCAGCCCACACAGCCACAATAAATGTCCTGGCTAAACAACATCTCCAGCTTCATGCTGCCTTTCTGTGCTCTCTTGGTGACTTCAGCTGCTGCTGTGCATCCGTTCCAGAGGATCCAGAGCAGTGCCCAAGCCAAGCTGAGTTACAAACAAGCTGAATTACAAGCACTGAGATGCAGCCTCAGTGGGTACCACTGCAGGCTGGGCCCACCAGTGCCCATGGAAGTACCTGAAATGCTCTGGTAACACATCCTCCACCACTGCACAGCCCCTCATTTAGGGTCTTCTACTAGAAATACCCTCCTAGTGATCCCCACAGAATAGTGGCCATATTCCTGACAGCAAATACCCAAATAATTTCTCTGTGCCAGTTTTCAGGCTTTTAGAAAAATTCATCCTTTTTTCCCTTTTAATTGGAAAACTACTCCAGAAGTCTAAAAAACCTCCATACTAAGGGAAGTTTTCCCCTTAACTTATTTCTGTAAACTTATTCTGCTAAACCTTTGGTCAATACTAAATAAATCCTTTTCTCTTTGGGGCTTATGCAAGTCAAAAAAGATCTGGAAGAGAGCACAGAGTTAGGTGACAGGGAGGGGGAGAAATATGCTGAATTCTGATAATTGCTCTTCTCAGAATAAAATTATTCCAATTTATTACAGTTGGAAGGATTTATGCAGCATAGAGAAAGCTATATCAGTCCATACATATTAGCACAAGATTGGGCTCTCTATTATATCAACACTTTTCCAAAACAGGCAGCAGCATGACTAATCTCAAAGCTCCGAAAAAGAAAGTGTCTCTTCTTTGTTTGGCCTCTCAAATCTTCCAAATAATTTTAAAAATATGTTCCCTTCTCTTCACCTCCTCCTGCAACTAAAAAAAAAAAACCCACAGAAACCACAAACCCAAAACAACAACAAGAAAAAACCAAAACACACACAAACACACAAAATCCCTGACAAGAATTTAAAGAGCTCATTCAAAAATAAAACACAAAGATAAAACCTCCAGTGGTAGATTCTTTCTAACTGGTGAATTTATTCTAAACTCAGTGCAGAGAACTGAGTAAAATAAAGGTCAGCCCCTGTGCTGGGAATTCCCCTGACCTTTCAGGCTACATCCATCATTGGTATTACACAGAATTTGCCATTTATCACACCAAACAGAGAGCAAATCTTTAACTCCTTTTCTCTTCCCAGCAGTACAGACCCAACAATTATTCAGATTTTAAAACAAAATCGATGTTTATCCAGCTCCTTCTTGCAGCTCTGCCTCTTTGGGCTCCTCACTCTCCAAGCTCTGGATGTACAGCAGGAAAGTGATGGAGCAGGGAGCACATGAGAGCCCATGTGTCTTGGGGAGATGGGTGCCAAGGGGTGGATTGAAAATCCCTTTGGAAAGGCCTTTTAAAAAGGGTCTGCTTTCCTACTGACACCTATTGAAGGGTATTTGTGACAATCCACCCCTGAATTCAGGACCATGTCTGGGGAAGCCTGGCATTACTGAGGAAGAGGATTCTCTGAAAGTTTCAGGCCTTCAGATAGCATCAGGGAATTGTTCTGCTGCACTTTCTGCAGAAGTTTGGCACCTGCATACATCAGATTTTAATGGTTTTGAAGGATCCCCCCAGCTGTGAAAGCATCCTGGATGGATGCAGTGAAGGGAGCAGCCCAGCCCATGAGGTCACAGTCCTGCTCATCACCACAGATGAATTTCTCTCTGACATGGAAATCTCATTTTATCCTCAGGCTTTCTGGTAGCAAAGTATAGTCAGTCCAGAAGTGGAGACAAAAAGAAGAAAGAGAATATAGGGAGTAGCTATTTCCATGTGGGAATTCACCTTCCTCAAAGCCTGTGATCAGAGTAGCACTGCCCCTTCTCCAGGACTCATTCCAGAGAAGAAAATAAACAAGTCAGGGTGCTGGGGTCTGACACAACCGCACTGAGAGCCATAGAAAGGAGGTCTGGAATAACTTTATCACCATCTAAATGATCTCCTGTGTTTACAGCTGCCCAAAAACGCAGGGATCCCCTGAGAGTCCTGCTCCCTGGGATGGCCCAGCTCAGCTTTCCAGGCTGACAGAGCATGGCAGGATTCAGAGCAAGCCTCTTTCACCTCAGCACAGGGATCTCTTCCTTCCCTAAGAGCCATCAGTACATGCCTGAGCCACCCAGTGCCCTGGTGCCATTCAGTGGCTGCTGCTTGCATTCAATATTCACATTATCAGCACTAAGGACCAATTTGGGAGCTCCCAAGCTTCCCCCTCACAGAGAATGCAGAAAGAGAGGGCAGTTGCCAGGATATTTATGAAAGGGTGCATGGGACAACTATATCTGTGGAAGGTTAAACAGCCTAATGCATGATATGAGCATCTGTGTCATGAATCAGTGATTAAAGTAAAGCCTCTTTCATCAAAATTCAGCAATCTCAACCATGGTAAATAATAGGCTAATTAGGCATCTGCTCATCCCATGTCCAAAGGGACAGGCCAGTTCCCGGCACAAAGCAAAACATTTATTGCACCAGTGAAAAGACATTTTCAAGCCTGTGGACTACCTACAGCAGAAGAGATCAGCTCCTTCCTTTGCCAAAGGATGCTCTTCACAAGTAGGAAAGCAAGATCCTCTTCTGCTGTCAGGGCTCACAAATTGCCCTTGGGTGGCTGAACCCAGCACCTGGTCCAGAGTGAGATGGACAGGAAACTTTGGACTAAATTTTAAAGCACTGATTGATTAGAAATGATAAAGTGTGGAGCTGGAATGTTCTAACTGCCCAAATGTGTCAGCTATAAGGTTTGAAGTTTACATACAGTTAACAAGGGGACAGAATCTGACCAAATTCCAAAATAGGCAGGTTTGGCCACAACAATAATTATTTCTCCTTGCATGGACTCAGCACCCACGACATGCCCAATGCTTCCAGCAAAGGAACATACTTTATTTGGTTCAGGACTGCTCCCCTCCACTCCCATCAAGTTAGGCTCACCTCCCTGTTCCCTTTGGTTCTGTAGGTACAGCTTAACCCAGGAACTGATGCCTCATGCACTGTGGTGGGGACAGCAGTGTCTCCACAGCTGCCTGTGGCCCTGGCACCGCTGCAGGGGCCAAATCCATTTGAATGACAGCCAGATTTAAGAGCAGATCTCCCAAGGCTGATTGAAATAACCCCAGAACTGCGAGGATTACATGCCAGTAGGGAGGCTGCAGATCCATCTTTATTCAGAATAAATGCCATTTCTTCCCAAGCACCCTTATCTATCCCTCACACATACCTCTAAGATCCCTTCAAGCAGTGAAGTGCTGCTGCCAGGTGACTGAATACCTGGAGGCCACCTGGCACCAGGCAGCCCCTCAAGCAAAATTTGTCACTAATTTTTCTGCCTGACACACTTTTAAAAACAGACAAGTGGAGTTTTTTGTCTCAAGATTCCTCCTCATTTGGCTGGACATTGCAGAGGAATGCTGGTCACCCCCTCCTAGAATACCATAAGAACAATCAGCAGCTCCCCTGAGTGTAATGAGCTATTTCTCAGATGGTTTTGTGCTCTTAGCACACCCCCTTAATGCCTAAAACCAGCCATGTGCCTGCTGTGGCATTCCCTGGGCTCCTGCATTGCTCCCCCAGGACAGACCAGATTTCCCATGGCAGCTTGCAGCAGACTTCAGAAAGGAAAGTTTTGCTAAATGCAAGATGGTCATGAATAACACAGGGAGTTTAATAACCTGTGTGTTATTTATTTTGCTCCTAAATTCAATCCGTGCACTTTATTACATTCAAGGGTGTCAACTCACGAAATATGTCAAGCCTGCTCAGTTATTGCCCAATGTACAGTAAAGCTGTTTTCACTCATATTCCATGAGGTTATTCAAAATGACTTTAAAATGCTTACTGCTACAAGAAGTTCAGGGGAAAGTTAACATCCTCCCTGTGCCCTTCTGTCTCCATTTGTCTGGCTGAATATTTGTCCTTTTGTACCTTCAGCAAAATTTCAGCAAGGTTTTTCATACATATCCTGTCCGAGAGCTGTTTCTGAAAGCCATTACCAGATGCATTTTTAAAGGTATTGAGAACAGGGAGAAAAAAGTAGATCATCTTAGAAATATCTTCCTTTTGCAAATACAATTTCTGATGTCAAACTGTTACAGCCAAATTGGCTCTTTCCACATTCTAAGTTTTTAAACATAAGTCACTTTGCCTTCTGAATTTTTTTATCTCCCCCTCCTCCTCTCCTTTAATTTTGATGTAGAAGGACTGAGTAGCACTGTGAGAAAAGCTTAGGCTACACAATCACTTCAGATGATCAGAGGAAAGTTAAAATAAATGGAATTTACTGGTACTAAAATAATAAAGCTCAGAGACATCTAAACAGCATTCACTTGCTTGCTTACCAGAACTAGTTATTTTGTTTATTGAAGTGACAGCCTTTCATACAGTGAAATAGCTTCACCTGTGCATTACTACAACAACTCTACTAAGCTGATCAAATCTATAGTGAGGTGAAATCTGCACTTAGGAGAAGATAATCCAATATGCTCTGTCTGCAGTCTGTTCTGTCATTTCCAGTCCAAAGGACGAAAATCCTAAAACACCCCATCAAGTCCCAGTGCAGTTCAGGAGGACATTTGACTTGGTTATTAACAAAATTAGCTGGGGTACAGAGGCAGTGAGCCCAAGTGCATTTATTTATTTATTCTCTCTACAGGTTGCTGAGCGAGGGTGGCAGCTGGCAGTGCCCTCCATCACACGAGTCAGAGCAGGAAAATTCCTCTCAGCCCTGGCATTCAGTGCCCAGGTTCCTGCAGGATGGCTCCCCACAGCTGACTGAGGGGCTGTGCTCCAGTTAGCACAGACCCTCCTGATGCTGGCCAGCCTGCAAAGCCAGATGGCAGCTCCTCCCTGGCATTTTGGGCCTGGGTACCCAGTGCAGAGCACAGCTTTTGCAATGGCCTGGTGAATGGCTCCCAAGCTTTATTTCAGATGCTCCAGCCTCTCCCTGAACTGCAGCACAACTAGATCCAATCACACTTCTGAACTCCACGGGGAAGAGATGCAGATAAATTCCTTTGCAAAATGCATAATCAACAGGAAAACAATGCATAAAACACACTATAGGTGCAATATATGTATAGACACATACACATAACGCTTTCCCCACTGCTCTCAGTGCACAGATATTAATGGCTCAGGTGATAAATCAATCTGCATGGCTAAAAGCAGTCACAGTGATCATTTACAGCTTCCACTGACTTCAGTCAAAGATACTGGCATTCTTAAAACAAGACCAAAAACTAAAATAATGCTGCAATTGGATGGATTTTGGTGTTTCAGATCTAGTAAACTGCATTTGAAGTTATTTTCACTAATAACATAAAATCACAATGTCTGATATCCATTTTCATTGCCTTTCTTATTACAACGCTGCTGAAATCAACAAATTCATTTACAAACACTCTGTCCAGAATCCCACCTTATACAACAGTGGTATATCTAGTTTTACTAACACACAATAACTGCTAAATACTTGGTTTTGCAGAGAACAATCCACTATAAATAGGCTGGCTTGGAGGGGCTGGTTGCACCACTTTTCCTGGCAGCCCACTCTCAATCCCCCTTTCCAAAGGTCTCCAGAGGACAACTGAGCATTTACTCCCTCCCTTCCCCTAATCCTGTTAGAATGTAACCACACCACTTGGAGAATGGAATTAACAGGCTACAACCAGGATGAGATGGGATCAAGCAAACAGCATTTCAAGGAGAAGGAGAAAAGATGAAAACAGTTTTCACTTTAAATCAGCTAATCTATCCTCCACCTTGGACTCTGGGGGAAAAAAACCCAACGTCCTGATCTCGTAGTTAATCCTGTTCTCTCACCACCACCCCTTCCCAGCTATGGTGTCAGGCTTTTAAAACAGACTAAAACAGGTCAAAGTATTCTGTCACGGTGAGAGATATTCATCATTGCAGAGCTGGAATATTATTTCTTATTTCCAGGGACAGCTGGGGGTTTGTACTAGGAAAATCAAGTACAAAGACTTAAATTGTTTTCTAAACAAGGAGCCAAACCCCTCAGCAGTATTAGGAGATTCAGCAGTTCCCACTCCTGCGGCTCTGCTTGGAGTTGCTGCAAGTAAAAACTCAGGATCAAAACCTTCTCTCCTGGCTTTTGCTTTCTAGTGAAAATTCTTTGCTGAACTGAACAAGCAAGATGATGAAGTAATTTGCCCAGAGCTGTCAGGCTGGACAACATCCTACCTTCCTCACCCTTCTTACTCCTGGCTCAGGGCAGCTTCAGCCACTCTGATAATTTTTTAAAAGAAAGGAATGCTCAGTTATTTGAAAACAGAATTCGTAGGTGGTTTTGCACGCTGTTGTCACTGTGACTTATGTTTCCAAACAAGTGAAAATTAGGCTAACCTTTAAACCTTGCTGCATTGCCTGGCAGTCAAAACAAAAATGACAAAAAATATACTCTAATTTTAGCAGCCTCCAAGCGTGACATATGCCAGGTTCAGACACATGCCATTTTCCTGAGTCACCAACATGTGGCATCCTGCTGCTCCAGCTTTCACACACCGTGGCTGAGGGATGATGGAATGTGTCTGCTGGTGGCAGTAATAGTCTGGTACCCTTAGCAACATTGGGCAAACTGTGAACCTTTGCTTACATCAGGCCAGATCAATACAACCATTATCAAGGGACATAAACAGAATAAAAGGCTGTCTCTATTGCATGAGTTAACTGCAGCAAGAGGAGAACATCCAGTTCCTGAAGGGCAGACTCACCAACCAAGCACAGGCAATAACGTTTCCATGGACTACAAGTCATCGGGGAGGATTAAATCTGCTCCTGCTGAGATTTAATTCTACAGTGAGCCCTTTTTGGGGGAAGTCATAAACCACCACAAATTCCCTAGCAGAAGACCAATACTGAGATGAAGGCAGTTTATTTTCAAAAAATACAAAGCAATAGAATAGCTGGGCTCAGAACAGAAACAGATTTTTCTTGATGCACATCTAAGTAAACAGCCTTCAAACAGTGCTCTGCTGATGGGGTCTTTTCCAGAGGTGACTACATTTCAGAAGGGCATAAACTGATTCCTAACTTGCATTTAAACTTCACAGGTTTGTCTTCAAGATATAATGAGACAGGACAGGATCCTGTTTCAGAGGGTGCTGTTGAAAATCAAAACCCAAATGTAAGATATTCTCACAGTTAAAAACAGAACTTTGAAGGGCCAGCCCATCAACAAAAATATTTAAAGCAACAACATGTTTAACAAAATCACATGATAATCCTAGCAGCATTACATATTATGCAGTGTTGTTAGCTGGGCAAAAGCACCAATACTACCAAAAATCCCCATAAAATTCTATACATCAACACATTTAAAGGGTTGTTGTCTGCCTTGACTATGAGCTGGCAGTGTCCTTGTGGTCAAGGAAGGCCAGCTGGGTGAGCCTCAACACAAAGAAGAAATTCTGCACACTGAGCAGGACAGAGCACTGGGGCAGGCTAACCAGGCAGGTTATGGATTTCCCTCTCTGGAGACATTCCAAGCATCTGGATGTGTTCCTGTGTAACCTGCTCCAGGTGACCCTGCCTTGGAGGGGCTGGATGATCTCTAGAGGTCCTTCCCAAACCCAAGTGTCCTGTGATTCTATAAACCAGATACAAACACCAGGATGAAGGAGAGAGCAAACTTGGCACACACATTATTTTGCCGAACTCCCTTTTCATAAGTATCAAAAACTGCTGATTTTTCCTTCCTGCTCATATGCTCCATGGTGTGTGTTAACTTAAATTTTGCTGTTTATGTTCAAGAAACTCTCTGAATCTCCCACATATACATTTATAGGAATCAAGGATTATCAGTCTTTGTAATATGATCCCTCCAATGTCTTGAGAAATAATGAATTAATTATCAATATTGTCTCTAAAATAATCATCCTGGAACACAAACAACCCCCACAGAAATGAAGCAGGCCTCTCACACGTTGGAGTGTCCCTGGATTTCAGCATGCACAGCCAGATTTATCACATAAAGGATGGTCAGATTCTGCAGCTCAGGCCAGCAAAATGACCCAGCTCAGTAATCCAGCTCTACACTGCAGTTTCCTATATGTCACTTCCCAGAAGGTAGATGCACTGAAGAGAAAAATTTTTTTTTCTTTTTTTTTTTTAAAGAAAATAATTCTTTTAAAGAAAACCACCTTACCAGCACAGGAATGGAATTTTGAAGATATTTGGAGAAAGATTTGATATTCCAGATGCTCTTGTGAGATAAATCCTCTAAGCTCTTTTAGATCAGTCATTTTCTCTAACAGCTAAACCAGCAGAAGTTGGGGAAGCTCAGACTTTGATGCCCATTTAGGAAAACCATGATGGATGATATTTAGTACTTTGTAAGTCAGACTAGATTATCACGGTGATTCCTGTCTGCTTTTAAAAACCTATTGATCCACTGGTGTCAGCACTGCAGAAGACAGCAAGCAGAAGCTTTCAAAATACTTTTAAGATGGGGACTATTGCTAACTTTGATGTGGTAAAATTCCAACATCATGATGTATCTCCTGACAAGAGGAAAATTAAACTTCTGTTAATTAATACATTAATTTTAATTGGATTTTTCACAAGGCATATAGTAATCAGATTCTGAAGAGATGACTGAATGCACCCACATAGGGAACATTGATCTGTCCTGTAACACTAACTTGAAAGATTTAAGCTACTAATTCAGTTTTCTTGTCTGAGGAGCCTTTCCAGCAGGTTTGCATATAGTGGTCCTCTGGGTTCGGGAGAGTTTCTAAGCATAAACTAGGGAAGGAAGACAGTAAAAAAGCTTTAACAAGAGTAGGAATTAAGTCTTGTTCCAGTGCAGCTTGAGCAATGCTAGGAATAGGTCATATACATCATGGAAACCAGCCATGAAATATAAGAACTTGCAGCTATCCAGAGACTGATTAATGATTCAAATAAGCAATTTCTTTTCATAATTGCACTTAGGGAACATTAGAGACACAGACCCCATTCAACAGCTTAAAATGGGCTCTAGATCAAGAAAACATATGCAAAACTGCAGGGTTGCTGCCTGCAAAAGCCAGCTAGTAATGCTACCAGCATTAAGCCATTTTTTGATGCCTATAAAACTAAAAGAGCAGTTTTTCAGGTTTAAGGAAAATAGGAACTCTGGAAGCAGCTCTGCTTCGTTACAATCCTCATAGGATGAGTTTGCAAAAGGAAAAGATTCTGGCAACCTGAAATCATAAAGGGTATCTATTATGCTTTGCAGAAGGGAAGCAGAATTATCCGTTCAGCTCTAGTCACTCACTCTGTAACTAAAACCTATCTGCCTAAATATCCCCACTGGATCCATTAGTTACCTTCCTTTCAGTTGTGAGGCAGTTGCTCTGTTTTCCTCACAGGATTCCTGTTCTCAGGCACAGGCTCTGGCTGACACAGTAAACCAGGCACAAAAAATAAGCAGTGGAGAATCCTGTCTACAGGATTTAATGGGATTACTATTTTGGAGTGGGATATGCCAAGAAATCAGTGGGCCTATCCTATATCTCAGTATATTTTCACAAAGACAATGTAATGGCCTCCCTTGAGGATAATGATCTTTTTTCCAGGGAAATCATATAGTATATAAATGTTTCCCATCAAAACAGAGTTTCACCTTTTTTTTCCCCCTTCTTTTTTCTTTTTTAATGATTTTTTTTTTTTGATATGGCACTGCGAAGTAACTCCACTAAAATTCAGATGTCCCCAGGCACCAGAAGTATGACAGTGAACCACATGCTACAGGAATGCAGAGGTACACAGGACAGAACAGTGATTGTTCACAAACCTGATAGTACCAAACCAGCCATCAAATATCTGCTTTAATCAGGGAATTGCACAAGAGGCTGTGTCAGAGGAGCTGTGCTTTCTTTGCCATGCACAAGCTCATGAAAGAGCAGCCACACCGACCCCTGGATGTGGGGCAGCACAGGGTGTTTAAGGAAACAACGAAACAAAGAGCAAAAATGAGCACAAAGAGCTCTGATCATCCAAGACAACTTGTATCCTTCACTTCTTTAAAATAATTTGGTTAGAAATTTACCAGTGCTTTTCAGAAATTCAAACTAGGCAACAGGTTGATTGCCTATGTCTTCTTGCTCATCAAACCCCCCAAAAAAGGCTAGCAGATGTATAAATTCCACTTTCAAAAATGAAAACTCCCATTAAACCACTGTTATCCATGTTATCTGACTTGTCCCCCATAAAGAGCAGCTCTAATTTGGGAATTCCCTTTAGGCTCCTCACTGTGAACACCAAAGCAAATAACTCATTTAGCTTTTCTGGAAAGACCTTATTTTCCTTGAGCACTTCTTTTACATCTTGATCATCTATCAACCTTATAGACCTTCAGGCAGGCTTCTTGCCTCTGATGTGTTTGAAAAAGTTTTTATTATTAGTTTTTATGCCTTTAGCAAGTTATTCTTCAAAATTGTTTTTGTCTGCTATTATTATGGGTTTGCATTTAACTTACCAGAGTGTACTGTGGGGCTTTTTTTTTCCTCAGTTCATTTGGGCAAGACTTCAAAGGGTGTCCTTTAAAGCTAATGACCTTCTTCAGTCTAATAATCCCCTTTTCTAACTTCTCATGTAACCTTTTATAAGTTTTGGAGTTTTTCAAATAGGGGTAACGCACTCTATAAAGGTAAAGCTGCAAAAATGCATCCTACAATGGTGATTTTATATAGCTACTATGTCACCCCAAAGTGTTATTTTGTTCTGTTTTGCCCTTTTAGCTACTGCTTTTAGATTTCTTTTCCATTTTATGTTGGCCTCCTTTCAGAAGTATGTGCCCTTCTAAGGTCTTTCTGGTTTTCATATTCCACCAGGAATGATGAATTTGAGCATGTTTATATTTATTATTACAGATTGTTTCTATGACAGGTGCATCTTCAATCAAGACTTAAACTTCACTATGGGATAAATTTAAAAAAAATGCTCTACTCTTTCGGGCTCTTTGATTTCTTGCTTCCAGAAGATGTCATTTTTAAAGTCTATAAATGTGGTTTCTACATCAATTTTAATCATGACCCTTAATTAGGCCCTGTCATTACATTCTTTGAGCCCTCATTGCTTCTGTGGCAATTCTGAGCATGACAGTAAAGTTGCTTAGTGCTACCATTCCATTTTGGCATGAAATTTTAATGCACAGAGATCGTGGGATTTTTCAGTACTTGTTGATACAATTCCACTCCCCGACTTCTTTTTTTTTTTTCTTATTTTCTTTTCTCCTTTTTGCTTCTGATCTTTCTTTGAACTGTAATGTCACTCCTCTGCTGGCTTGGTTTCCTCTGTTATTAGTGTATAATTTTACACTGCTATTCCAGTGCTGCCTGATTGAGATGCTATTATGTCAATATTCTCATTTAAAACCAGCATTTCACTTTACCCATCTTCATTGCATGCACTGGGCTAATTGTCCACTGGCTCTATTACTGCTATCTCACACCAGTAGAATAGCATGAACAGACATAGTTAGGTCAAACACTTGGCCAGCTGTCTCCAAATCATTTTTGAATACTAAGAGCTCTTTTGTATTAAATAAAAAAGCCCTGGCAGTGACTTTGCCCCTGTGTCTTAAAAGGCAAATGCAATCCCAGGGAAACGGAACAAAGGGCATGGTCCCAACACCTTCTGAAGTGGGGAAAATAAAATGGATCAGCTCATTGCAGGCATTTCCACTTGCGTCCTGTGAGCAGCCCTGGCAAGAGGCAGCTGGAATTGAGTGCTGCATTGTGCAGGAGCTCATTCTCCTCAGTGCTCAGCAGTTCAAATGCAAGCACTGAAGCAGACTTGGCAGTGACCTTGGCTCTGACCCACTTTATAGAAGCACTTGGGGAAGGAGCAGAAGCAAAGAGGGAGTTTTTCATAAGTGGCTAAAAAAAAAAAATCTCAAACTCCTGTGCTCCTGTGTCTCGCTGAAAAACTGAGAAGGGGAGGAGAAACATGAAACCAGAATTACTGAGGAGGAGCTTAATGATATCTCCCAGACTCGAGGAAACTCTCAATGCAGCACTGAACATGTCAGCCACTCCCTGATTAATGTTACTTAAAATTAAAAAATCCAAAACCCTCTCTCCCCAATGCAGATGATAAGAGGAATCCAATAACATCACATCTGTAAGAATTACAGAATGTATAAGCAGGAAGAGGATGCAACAGAAGGAGAAAAGAATCCATGCTGAACCCCTCTTGTACAACCAGTCCAAGAAAAAAATACATGTATTTTATAAAGGGAATGTTTTCCTGCATTGGCAAGGAGTAAATTCTTTGAAGAGATGGCTCTGATTCATCAGCAGGGGGCTGGCAGATGCCCCCAGAAAAATAGAGAACATGGCTGTACGTCTTCAAAAAACTATTTTAGGAGACACTATTTCCTCAGAGGGATATTTGAGTTGTGTTCAGCCCCCTAGGCACATCCCAGGAAAATACAACCATGTTTTGATGGTAGAGAGGATACTAAAGCTTTGATGGATAATATTTTGATCCAAGGTAAAAGAGAGGAGTTTGACTAAAGGCCCCAAAGAGCCATGGAAAGAGACTGAGATGCTGAGCTAAAACTAAGAAAGCAACGCCATAAGTTCCATGTAATAGCAATAAAACACCTGGAAGAGAAGATAAGGTGTACAGTAGATCACTGCAAAGTGGAGGTCATAACTAACATGCCTGCCCCAAAAAAACTGCAGCAGCACAGAGATTCCTCAAAGTGGTAAACTCCTGAAAGAAAAACCAAAAAAAACCCCGGAAATTCCTCAGAATGGCAAATTCCTGGAAAAACACCCCAAAAACAACCAAATAAAGGCCCCAAAACTGGCTCAGATGTTTAGAGCAGTACTAGAGGTACTGCACACAGACATCCCACATCACAGAATGCAGGAATTAACAAAACTTGTGTGAATATCAGAGTTGAGTAAAGGGACACTTATCTAGAGATATGACAGTAATCTGTCTGCAGTGCTGCATGCAGGTGTCTGAGTATCATGGATATCATGGAGAACAGCTTAGAAGTGTCAGGCACAAATGAAAACTGGCCATTTCTGTGTTGAAAAAAAAGAAAATTTTAGTCACTGGGATTACAACATTTCATTCTATTTTGTGTTATTGGTTTTATCTGAAACTGTGCCTATTCTAGATAAAAACATTACCAAAAGGAATAGCAAAAAAAACTGTTCAACCTAGTCAACCAAAGAAACCACAACCTGTGTCAGAGATTACCACTATGAAATGATTAGCAGAATGACTGAGTGCAAACAGAGAGAAATTTTGTAGCTGTAGACACATTTCAGACTTGTTTCCTGGAGATTCTGGAGTATTTGACAAAAATACAGTGGAGCATCATCCAGAGCTAGACTGTGAACATGCAAGTGTGATCAAAACAAAACAAAACTAGCCAAAAAGCCTGTCTAGTTTAGATGAAATGTGATTTATAATTTCAAAATATAAATTTTACTCAGCAAAAAATAAGACTATTAGCACTGGTTGGCCTGATAGCACTCCCTTCCTTGACTATCACTTTAACAAGGAGTTCACTGTTGCAGGTGGAACTTCATCTAACAGTGTTAATGATTCCTAAAAGTTACCAGAGAAATTATATATTCACTTTTATATATACATTTATATTTATGAAGATTTACATGTTGAAAACAAATCAAAGAGAAGGGATAAAAATCATAGATTAATTGGAGATGAGAAGGAAATCTGTAGAGTTTATTGAGTGTATTCAACTGCCTCAAAAGGGAATTAACTCTATCTTAACCTTTTTCCAATAAATACCTGTCATAAAACCCTCCAGTGGCAAAGATTCAGCATCTCCTGCAAATAATCTGTTCTAGTGTAAAACCAGCTCTGCTATTTGCAAGTTTCTTTGAATATTGTGTGTGTTCAAAGGGCTGTGGGAAGAAAGTTGCTAGGATCAGAAGCTGCTTCACCAGGTATGAACACAGAACATATTACTAGATCAAGAGAGGGTGTTTACTCCAGGAAGCAGAATTGTTAAAATTGCATGAAAGGAACTGAGGAGTACTTCTGAATGCTCACAGATAAATTGCTTATCAGAAAATGCCATAGCTAACAAACTGATCATGCACACCACCCTTGCTTCTGTCAGCAGATACCAAATTTATCCTTATTTAACAATGAGTGGAGTTTAATGGGAATACTTTTATACAGCCTATATGAAGTAGAATGTTAGTTAGAGCATTAGTAACTATTCTGATTATGCTGGTCCAACAGGAAAGTGTGAAATAGTCAAATCCACAAGCTTTTGGTGGGTACATTAGACTGCGAAATTACAGCACTGAGAGGAAGGTTGCCCTTGCTATTGTTCAACAAAGAACCAAGACAAGAATGATATTTTCAAAATACTGAAATTTACACTTCATTCAACAGACACTAGGGAGAGAGAAGTGGGCAGAACAGGGCACTCCTGCAACACCAACAGAGTGGCACAAACATGAGCATTGCCATAGCTAATGGCCACAGAGGCATTGCTGAGCACACACTGCATGAGCAGAGAGGAGCCCTCCTCCAGTTTCAGGAGGAGAGAAATAAGAGGCAGCACATTGGCCATTGTGCCTAAGAAGAACTCAGAATAACATATACTGTATTATCCCAAGGATTGTTGGCAAAGACAATACCTGGCAATGGCTGTTTTGATATTGGAGTGAAAACCACCAGGTACAAATGACAGCCCACGGTGTCTGATACTCTCTGAGTATCACTTCCTAGTGGGCTGTTAAAATTCAAGATTGAGTTAAAAATGATTATTCACTGCTACTGAGCTGTTTAGCAGGGGAAAGGAGTATCAGAGCTCTGCTAACAGCAAAATGGAGCCAGGTAGTGTGTGATGTTACAGAGCTCATTACCCTGCGTTAATCTGCTCTGACTCCCCACACCAGATGATGCAGACCTCAGCTGATCTCTTTGGCTCCAAGTGAGTTCTGAGCAACACCAAACCCCAACCCACAGCCTTTCCAAACATTTATTAACATCCAAACTGGCTTCAGCTAGAATGAGAATGAGTTTATAATTTTCCAGTGAAATATTTTCCAGTTTGCTGCTCTGATTTATAACAGGAGCAGGGGAGATGATGAGGGAAGAGTTTTTGAAGAGAAAACAATTGCTTGCAGTCATTCAAATGTTAGATTAGAAAATGCTACTTGAGGGCTTATAGCATAAGAAGCCTAAATGTACAGTTTTGATGTGAAAACCTTGCAAAATCTGTTGTTGTACTTTACTTGTCAAATATCCAGTATCACATTGATGGTAATACTAACAACATCATTTCAGGAGATGAGTGGAAGCAGAGCCTCTGAGATTGACACACTTTACAGGACTGACAAAAATAAAATTTATGTCACTCTCCAAGCAAAGCACACACATCTTGGAGACCAGCTGCATTTTTCTAAATGTGGAGCTGTCTGTTGAAGAATGTGGCACTGTCCAAGGCAGAGAGGATGTGAGGTCACTAAAGCAATGTTGCCACTGGGGATAGTTGCAACCTGCAAAATATCAGTTCCAAGATTCTATGTCTATATTCTGTGACTTAGATTTCCATAAAAACAGAATACCTCTCTCAAAATATGGCAGGGATAAGAGAAAAATCAAAAATCCTGATTTATTTCATTGCAAAAGTTGAGGATAATGGGGAAATTGGGGGCTTGGATGTGCTGCATGTGGAGCAGTCCCACAGCACCATGGCTCCTGCACAATCACAACTCCTCTCCTTGACAGTACACTCCAAATGGTGCTGAGGATATTCAGCCCAAGGAAAACACCCATCAGCCTCTAAAGAAGGGTCTGAGGAGAGATTATAACACAGACTCAGAGGACTGTATGTTTAATAACTTTGGAAGAAATCAAATATATTCTCTTTCTGAAGAGGAACGCAATCATCTGGTGAAGAATCCAGTTACATTGACTTACCAGGCTGATTCCCCTGTACTTGTTTCCCACTTAGACCTACCTGGATCAAAAGCTGGGCCTCCTCAGAGACAGGAAGATTGGAAAATAATGATTTTGTTCAAATCTGAGCCTGCACACAGGATCTTAAAAAAAAAAAATCCTCAAAAACACAAAAAATGTCATTCACCCTTAAATATCAACCCTCCCCATGCCTACAGTATTGTGTTTACTCATCCTGCCTTATTACTAATGCTGCTGTCAGCAGATACCCCCAAAGCCCACAGGTTCCTTCCCTCCCTCTTTCCTGTCCTCAGCAACTGCAGATTGCCATCCTCTATCAGCTAATTCATCAGCCCTTGTGGCAGATGTCTGTGTGGTGGATCTAAAGGTTCCAGCCCAGCAGATGACTCAGAGTTTAGCAAGCTGGGGCTTTCATTTTGCATTGAAAACTTTCACCCAGAATAGTATTAAAAGTACGTAACATCAAGCACTCCAAAGTCAGGAATGGATAAAGAAAGGTCATACTAAAATTTAAATTAATTTTAGTATATATGTGCATGACAAAGGAGATGCTAATTAAGGGACACATCCATTAAGTGGTAAGTTGTTTTTTTCAGTTTTGGATGGGTCTCTGGCTCACTCAGGGCACAAGGTGAACAGCATCTAGCAAAGGAGTCATTTGCTTGTAGGACTCCAGCATCAATTCAACAGGAGGTGGAAAACAGGCAGAACAGAAGAAACACAGAAGAAAGAACACAAACTCCAGTGCTGAGAGTGCCTGGGAGCCCTGAATCCCATGTCTGTATTTTCACTTGGGAGGAGCAAATGACTTGAAACAGATTAGTCCCAAATGGTCAATCGCAGCCGCATCCTTGTCTCTTAGGTCCTGGGAGGACCAAATGACAGAAATAGTCAATCCCAATCTTCCATGCAGAAGCAAGGGGTAGATACAAGACAGTGCAGGTATCAGTCTTTGCGGAGTGACATGAAACAAATCTGATTCCAGGCACCTTAAACCATCTATCACCAATGAGTAGGTGTGATCATAACTCCTTCCTATGCACACAAGGATGAAACATTTGTCTCTCAGAGGGCGAAATAATCCACAGCTCTGCAATGCTCCCAAGGTATAGCAGTGAGCAGAACAAAGGAGCCCACAAGGAGATGAACAGTTCTGTCTTCAGAGCAGGATCTGCACAGGGCACAGCAAACACAGGACAAGGCTGCACAATGAACACTGAAGGTAAAACATTGAGCTGCTGCTTATTGTGTGGGAGTTTTCCTTTGGAGAACTCGGTGAGGGAAAGGTCTAGAAGGGAGAATAACACCAGTCCCTGAGAGAAGAGGCCACATCACAATGGTCATAGCAAGGGGGCTGAGCTGACAGTGAGTGCACTCACTAAATCTGTTTTTAAAGGGTGATGCAATGGCTTACACAAACATGCTTTAACAAACTGCAAGCAAGAGCCATCTGAGTTGGTTTAAACAATACACTCATGTTCTGAGATCATTCTGGTACCTGCTCCAGCACAGACAGGGAAACCATCAGCAGGTATCATCTGGTGGAGTGATGGGAAGACATTGCTGGCTCGTGCATGGGCCGGAAAAGGGCTTGGGAATGAAATATCCCCAGCCAGCAGCACATGATCTAGAGGAGAGTATCACTTCAGTCTTATCTGCAAGACTGATACCACTAGAAATAGCTGAGAATATCCCCTCACTCCATGTGGGTCAACATGATGGCACAGATCATCAGAGTTACTGAGTCAAAATCAGTGGCGATCAAAATTCCTATTGTTTCTCATTTCTCAACCCATCCATTCCCTCCCAAGGGCAATGTGGTCCTTATGGAATCTGAAACACTTTAAAAATAAAATAAAATAAGCTCACTTTGTAAAACCCAGAAAAACAGTGAACCACAAGTGCTTTGGATTATTTTTATACAGTAACTACAGCAAACACTCAGCCTTGGAACACTCAGTGCTGGAATCTCTGTGGCTGTGGCATTGTGCGTGTGCCTCATACCCACTTCACTTATTTCTGTGTCACTCATCCTCTCTGCTCCAGAATGAACTTT
The DNA here is from genome assembly GCF_047830755.1 of Zonotrichia albicollis. Lineage (NCBI taxonomy): Eukaryota > Metazoa > Chordata > Aves > Passeriformes > Passerellidae > Zonotrichia > Zonotrichia albicollis. Next base: position 7,849,800 of record NC_133826.1, on the reverse strand, counting down.
TTTTCAAAGGAAAGAGCTTATCTCCCATACTGCAGAGCAGAGGAAAAATCCTCCTATGCAGCAATATTCAAAACATGGTTTTATGGTCTTATGGCAGCTAATTTTCCTTAAGTGATTTAAGGGAATGAATACATCTAAAAGTCCTGCACTGAGCTGTTCTGCAATGGCAACTTGAAGTAAAACTTCCCTTGCTTTAAACAACCCAGTCTTCTGTGGACAGCCCTTCACAGCAGATCTTGTCTGCAGTGGGAAGGATGAAGGTTTTTTTTTTATTACATAATTTCTCAGAGAATTGGGTTTTGCATTTCATTTCATTTTCCCCAGTGTGGGAAGACTTTAGATGGGGAGAGGGTGGCAGGACAGATGTGTTCCAATGCAAAATGCCTGATGTGACACGGTTTGACACCAGTTCTCCTGCAGCAGGTCACCTGTGCATGCAGCCAGCCATCCATCATGTATTAGTCATCTGAAAGTAACATTCTACCCCTGAAAAGCACCTAAAATTTTTAGCTGCCTGAAGGGATTCAAAGCAGGTTTTTTTCTGGCACTCTGTCATAACTCAATAAGAGCAGTCACTGCTAAAGCAGGATGGTGCATGGACAGCCCCATGGCACGTGGCTTGTCTCCCCCTTTGTTCCAGCACTTTGGGTATGGTCTTTTCATACCAATATTACTGGGATCACAGGGAATAAGAATCTGGTATTTCCTGAAAATAACAGTAATCCCATATACTGCATTGCATTGCTGAGCATCCCTGAAACTGCCAGAAAGGCTGGTGTTGACAAGGCCAGACAAGAAGGTTTTTTTTGGTGAGTAGCTAATTCACTAAGAAATGAAATTCTGAAGAGCAACCTGAACTTTGCTGGTACTTTAATAAAAAAAATCTAAAATAGTATTAAAAAAAATTAAATAACCTTGAAAATTAAATGTTTAATAAGCTCCCTTTTCTTTCCCTCAGAAAGAAATCAACTGGTACTGGTTCATCTCAGGTTGATCACTGGGGAGAGCAGGAGACAGAAAGATGGAGGAAAAAAATATTTCCATTTCAGATTAGCTCTCACCAAACAGTTTTGGTCTTGATTTTTCATTTTAGCCACCAAAGCAAATGAATTCATTCTTCACACATAGGACAGCTGGAAGCTACCAGAATTTTCAAAGATTCCTTAGAATGGGATGAAGCTGAAAAGAACTTCCCCCTACCTCCAAGAATAGCTTTACTTTACTGACAGTGATTTTTAATAGTGCCAGGATTTGTTGCCTTACTGGCTACAAGCATTTCCCTACACCCAACTTTCTTGTAATGTTTAAGGACCTCTTCATTCTTGGGAAGAAACCTCTTAAAGCAATCTGCATGCTCACTGCATTGACTGGAACAAAAATTATTTTGCTGTTCGAGGTAGAAAACAGAGGAAAGACCAGGCTGGCTCCAAAGCTCCTTTCTGTGCCTTTCCATCATCATCATCACTTTAATAGAGCTTAGGAGCCTTGGTCAGAGGCACAGTGCACAGTGCAAGGTGCTGCAGAAACTGAATAGAAAGACAAATTCTGTGCCAAACAATTAGTGGTCTAAGAAAATATTTTTCATGCAATTGGATTCCAGTCCATATGTGATGATCTTATCTATTAACCTATCTTCCTTGTACCTAAAATCTTCTCTGTACAGGTATTACTGGAAGATAAAAAGTCTAATTAAGATGTATTGGGAAAACCAGGAGTTAAATTAAAGGTCTTATCCTATACATGATGTAGCCAGGGGTAAGAATCCTCTTTCTTTATTGGCAAGGCTAGCCAGGCTCTTTTTTCACAGAAACAAAAAGGAAAGAAAGAAAAAACAAAAGGAAAAATTAGCAAAACTTCAGGGGCTTAAAGATTTAAATTCCCTCTCCATTGTGAGAAGCAGAAAGAAAAGACAAATACCAGGAATCCTATAATGAAAAAAATAATAATCTATAAAATCTCCTCTTATTTTTTGGTAGTGATTTTTTCCTACCCATATCCATTTTTTTTTCCCCAGCAGTTTTTCTTAGGTGCCACGTTCAATAATCCTTTCGCGCTTTGATGTCAAACATTCAATAGCTGTCTGCCTCCCTCCCACTCCTCTTCTCCATATTCTCCTCAATCCATCTCCTCTGATTAGCTAAGATTTCACCTTCAAGAACACCTCTGCTTCTCTGAGTGAGCATGAGTGTGTGCGTGTGTCTTTATATAATATTTGCAAACATTCTCCCCCTCCTGCCTTGCTCACCACATAGCCACCACTGCCAGAGCCCCAGATTAAGCATTGCTGCCATTCCCTAATTCAATTTGGGCGGCCTGCTGTTTTGAATCCTGCTCATAGCATGAGAGCAGCTCAACTGAATTTAAGCCCTGCTTTCAGAATTATTTCATAGTTAATCTGAGTTGAGCATCATTCCATGTGCTTTCTCCACTTCTGATGCTTGCTGTGGCCAAAGCCCAGCTGTTCCCTGATCTCCTGCAGTGGAGGGGTGGCTCCCCCAGCACCAGGGGGGCTCAGCAGCTGTGTCCCCACTCACCGGGTTGTTGTACATGTCGATGATGAGCTCCTTCACTCCGTGCAGGGTGGGGTGAGCCCACGGAGAGGGATTGGCCCAGTGCCGGTTCAGATCGAAGCCCAGCAGGGAGCACCTGCACACACACACACACACACATAAAACAGAAACAGAATTAGCAGGGTTGAGGCCTCTCCTTGGATCAGATGCAGAATTACAGTTATATTCTGTGGCTGAAGTAGTTAAGTGTTGTTCTCATGGGGGAAACCAAGCAAACCCTTCCCTGAGGAGAGCCTGCAGCAATGGCACCTTTCAGAAATAATGTCACCAGCACAATATCAACTGGAATATCAGCTCTGGCCATTCAGCCTTCTCCCCCTCCACAGCCTGTGCTCACTGCATCCTTTGCCTTTCCCCAGCCTGGCTGTCACCCTGTTTTTTTAAGATTTTCTAGGCCTTCTGATGTTGACATTCTTGTAGTGAACTTTCTCACACACTTTCTGTAAATAATTCATTGTTTTGCATTCCTTTATGGAGGAGGAGAGAGTTGGTAGACTGTTGGTTTGACCAGTGTCATTGGAGAGGTGGCACTGTCACCCTCCAATCCCCTGTCACTTTTGGAAAACTATAAATGTTGGAGTCAGAAAATAAACTCCCTTTTTTCTTCACCTTGAGAACAGCAGTGTGAGCTTGTGTTCTCTCATGTCCTATAGTGACAATTGGCAGCCTGGAGCAGCCTTGCCTGCCCTTGGAGGTTTCCTTCTCTTTGGAGCTCAGGCTGAGGGTGATTCACACACTGCACCACCAAACTGGACCTTCAGCTTGTCCTCAGACAGGCTCTGACTCAGCAGGGCTCTTCATGATCAATGGCCATCAGGTTTGTGCTTAAGGGACTTAAAGCATGAATGTCATTGTTCCACTAACCCAGGGCCTCTCTGTCTTCCCCTCCTGCAATTGCCTACACAAAAGTTAGCCAAGCAAATCAACAAGTTAAAATGCTTATTGGCCATCAGGTCCTGTAGGCATTGGAGCATGGATGCCACCTTGGCTTCTCCTTCCTGCCCTGGCTCAGATCCCTCCCAGGACCCTGTCCTGACTTGGATTCTGCTGCTCACAGCCCCACAGAGCAGAGGTTTCCAAATTCTTTGGGAGGCCCCACTGAAACTCAGGAGGCTGTTGATAGAGCAAGCACTAAAACTGAAATTTTGAAATTTGAGAAAGAAATTAGAAAGCTGGAAGTGGCACAAGTAGAAATCACATATGTTGCCTGCGGTAAAGATCACACAGGAAACCTTTGGCTACTGACACATGCAGGAAGAGAACTGTGTCATCTCAAGCTAAGCTTGGGATGAGTTGGGTAAATTCTTGCTCAGGAATTCCATAGAAGATCATACAAATAATAGAAGCCCAGGTAGAGATGCAACTTCTATAGTTAAAACAAACAAACAAAAAAATCAACCTTGCTGCTAAGCCTTAAAGCTTCTTGAGAAAAGAAGAGCTTTCATTGATCCCATGTCTATTACAAGAATGTCTGTTCAGCCTTAATCTTTTAAACACACCTATGCAAACAAGAGATTCACTCCAGCAGTGCTATCCTCTGACAAAAAAAAAAAAAAATCTAAGAATCTGAAGACCCAAAACATAGGTTTAATTGGCAAAGAGAAAGGAAAATAAAACTAACAGAAGTGAAATACTTTAAAAAGTGAGGGGACGAAACCAGAGGATGAAATTCATTTCCAAACCTGATGAAGAAATATTTTCCTCTGAACCAAAGGATACAAAATTATTTTGTAAAACTTCCTATGGGTATCTAAGCAAGCAGGAGCCGCTTTGCTCCTTGGGCTGACACAACCCACCCATCAGCTCTCTGGGAGCTCAAACACCCAAGTGCAGCCCTGCAGCTCCATCCCTGCTGCCCTGGGTGCCTGCAGGGGTGCAGAAGCCACCTCCTTGTCGTGGTGGCCACTTCTCTGCTTGTATAGAAACCAGATGGATTTTTTTTTCCTGGACATTTTAAACAACTACAACTCCACAGACAACTCAGAAAGTTGCTGCCATCCTACTCTACAGCATATTGTGTCAGATTTCTCTCTCTCTCTCTTCTTTTTGCCTGTATGTAAACTCTCTGCACTCGGCTCTACTAAATCCTATCTTCTTTTGAACTCATAGACATTAATAAAAACCTGAAGTACTTCCAGAGACGCAGGTGGAATTACACCAGGATAAAACTGGCAGAAGAGCAGAATGAGAGGAATGAGTTTTTCATTTAATAAAAGCAGAAATTGCCACGAGTTTTACTGTATTTTGGCACAGTTCCCAAGAAAACAACATCCTTACTGTAGAAAAACTTTCTTAAGAGCTCAGAATCTGAACCTATATTTATATAGTTAATGTGTCACACTTACATTTTCTTTTAATAATATTTAATACCAGAGAAAATGAGCATACTGTCAATATTAAATTTGGGGGTTGGGACTTTTTGGATAACTTTATCTAAGTCATCCCCATAGAGAAAAAAGGTAAGTAATACCTAATTTTTATAAGATCCTAAGTAAGGCATTGTAATTTGCAGAATTTGGATGTGTCAGGAATGTCTGGTAAGAGATGAAGCTCAGAGTTCATTTAAAACAACAAGAACAGTTGAAAATAGTTGTCTTTACTTGAAAAGACTTCATAAACAGAAGGAAGCAATGCTTAACAAACAAGCTATTCATTTGGGAAGCTCCTCTGAGCTCTGTTTAATAGGAATCCAAATTAATTTTCAAATATCATTTAGCTAGTCTTTGATGTGGTATATCACATATTTATCAATGTAACAACAATTAATTAACTTTCTGATGTAGGCATTACTATTTCTCTCCAGTCTGGAAACAGTGTAATATTTTCTCCCCGCTTCCACTTTCCAAGTCTTTTTTCTTTCCTTTTTTTGCCTAAAGACAAATTTGTATCTACCACAGCCTCTCTTTATTCATCTGCAGCAAACTTGTGGCCTCTCTAAGGAAACATCAAGTTGTGTTCCTTGGTACTTCAGATTTGATTATTGAGTCTATTGCATGTGGAGCTGTCTCCCAGAGCTCACGTATATCAGGACATGGCCAAAACATACGGCGAGCGTCTCCCACGTGCCCATTACAGATTCTGCATTCATTTCATTATCTTGCTCCCAGCTGATGTGATCTCCCCCATGGCTAAAGCCTCCAATGCGAGAGCTTGAGCAGGATAACTTTAAAATTGCATCTTGCACTGCTTTTTAATTCGTCCTCCCAGTCTTAAACCAGCTAATTTCTGGAGCGCTTTGCTGCTGGTTCCACTGCTTAGCTGTTTGCCTGCTGCTTCAAACACTGGGTAGGCAAAATCGAAATACAGATATGCTCTGGAAACAGCAGGTTCATGGTGGGAAACAAGTGTGTCCTAACATAACACATAATCTCTCAATATTTGAGACCAGCTCTTTTACTTAGAGTGCAAGAGTTGTCATTTGCTTCAATGAAGTTCCTCACATGGCTGTAACTGTTCCCTTAATTTAGGAAGTCCCTCCAAATCTGCCCTATACAGATTAGATTTATGTTGTGCTGTAAATAAACTAATGTGGTCAGTATGAAATTAACCAGGGGGAAAAAATCCCCTAAATTATATCAAAGAACTCCTTAAGGATGCTCTTAGAAGGGGGACACAGAAGGCAAAAAATCAGGAAACATTACAGACTCCAAGAAGTACAAGGGAAGACAAAACCAGCTTCAGAATTAGTGAGGGTTGGAACAAGGGCACTGGAGGATACCCCATTCCATGAGCATTAATGACCATGCCCATGAAGGCTCTTATGAATGTGGCAGGTCACAATGCCACAGAGCCTGATGAGAATGAGGTGCTGGCACAGACTCTCCCAGATCAGGAAAAAACATAGAATAGATAGCTACAAGCAACCTGCAGCTATTACCTGATTTTGGTCTTCATTGCTACTGTAAAAGCCTAGGATTTGGTCGCATAGTCATTGCAACAAAAATGACATGTATGTAATTTAAAGTATTTAAGCTGATAACCATTGTTTGAATTTTGGATTATGCTTGCTATAGTTTGCTAGATATAGAGACCACATGCTGTGCTTCTGCTTCGTGACTGAATGTTCATTTAAATAAGGTTCTGTGAATATTCTTGTTGAATTAGAATTCGTGTTTCACCAATGTTTTCCAGCCTTTTCCTAAAATTTCTGTTTTCCGCAAGTAGATAAATTTATTACAGTGTTTATAAATTTACATAAACACAGTGCAAATTCAGTCAAAGCAAATGAGTTTCAAAATTGCGCTGGAAACTGAAACATTTTGCAGTATTCATCCCTCCCTACTTGGGAGGCAGCCAGATCTGAAGAGGTTACCAGCTAAACTCAGTAAAACCAAAGATGCTCAGACCAGCACCCAGCTTGCTGGGCAGTTCTCTGGACAGAAATCCTTTGCCTCTGGGACTGAACTCATCCCTGCTTTTAAGGATTTCTTACACAGCTGCTTTAGTCACAACATCCTGAGGAAGGATTTAGTACCAAGGTCCATGCTGGGTTTATTTTTCAGGGCTTCTTCCTATTTTTTCAGGAAGAAGAAAGAATCTCTTCTTCCTGGAATGTCCAAGTTACAGAAACCCGCAGGAACTCTGCCTTGCTTTACCTTCAGTCCTCCCTGCCCTGCTCGTTTTTCCTGCCATGTGAGCCTAAATCTCTCCCTTACAGACCCATTTCCACAAGGTGAGATACGGAGAATAATGGAGGAAAGGAGCTAAAGAAATCCTTTTTCACGCCCTGTGATTTATTACAAAGGGAACCGTGCACCCTTCCCTCCAGCTCTGTAAGGCTGCGTTGGTTCATTGGATCAGCACCAGGTGAATCTCCAGATAATCTCCACACACACAAAGCCAGGGAGCTCCAACCCACACGTGGCACCACCAGCAGGGTCAGGATTTGGGGTTGGGAAGGCAGAGGGGAAGGGGGAGCACTGTTTTAGAGGGCAGACAGAGGGTGGCTGGTCCCTCTGGCTGCTGTCCCTTGCAGGCAATGCCATGGGGCTGCAGCAGGGATAGCAAAGGCAAGGGCAGCACGCACAAGGTTTGCTTCTCTTCACAAATATCACCTCAGAACTGATATGTTCTGTTTTACAAATCAGCTCCACACCTGCCAGCCAAGTCAGGTCTTCATTAGTGTGTGTTTCACCGTCTGGGTGCTTGGGGTTTGCCATTTATGCATTTGCCTATTATTCATTAAAAAGGACTCACTCAAGCCCACATATTCTAAAGCAATTAGGTAGCAAGACATCCTAACGCTCCAGCTACAGAGAACCCCTGCTCTGAAAAGTCTCTCCTCCTCCCCAGCTTTCTGCATTTTTAATTTCGAGCTCTGGAAACCTTCACAAAGGCTATTTAACAGAGGCACTGCAGTGTGCTCCAGGCAGAGAGCAGCATTAGCTGGCAGAGACCACACGGTGGAGTAGATGTTTGCAGAATGAGCTCTGCCGGGTGTACTGACATAATTTTAAATCGTACATGACGGTTAAAGATGTGTTTCTCCATTTTCTGTGTAAACAATGTTAAATAAGAATAAACACAAAGGGATATTTTCTCCTTCTGATGAATACATGCATTTCTCAGGGCTGGTAATAGGTGTCACAGGCACACACACCAAGGAAGACACACATCCCCTCCTGACACAGGCACACTCTGATCTTCAGGATACGTCTCAATTCTTGTATTAACCCTCCTTACACACCCCAGGTAATGCCAGAAGGATTCCTGGGCACACAGCAACATGCTGGAAATAAAAACCCATCCTGCAGGTAGGAGAACTCCACCCAGCGAGTGTGCCTGGCATGTCAGAGGGTGAGATCCCCTCCCTAGAGCAGCTCACCCCTGCAGATGTCACAGGACCCTGTATATTTCCACATCTGCATCGTGCCCAGCCCAATTTTCAGTAGGACAAAGTTTCCAGCTCTTCCCCTGGGATGCAAGCCCAGCTTAGCAAAGATCTCCCCTGGGAAGAGCCTGTCCCCATGTGTGGATCTCTCCAGATGACCCTGCAGGTCCAGTCCCACCTGCCCTGCCCTGCCCTGGGAGGGCTCTCTCAGCTCCTGCTCCCAGCTGCATCTGAGTCACTGCCACGCCAATCTTGGGCACTCAGGTGTTTTAAACAAGCTGATGGCAACACCTACAGTGCTTCCATTTTAAAGCCTGATTCATTGTTTGGCCTTTTCAAAACCAAACACATCACTGACTTAATGACACAGGAGACGGGTTTTTTTTCCAGCTTTTGGATTCCCAAAATATTTCCACTGTAGGCACAGGGCCTTCAGAACTCTCACATATGTAGCCCATAATGCAGTATTACATAAACTTTCTTTTCTGATGTTTCCAAAAGCCACCTGCTCATGGATCACAAGCTGCAAACTACTGAGGAAAAGAATTTTAATATGTGCTTAATTTACTGGACTCACACTCTGTCAACAAGTCAAACTTCTCTAGGCCCTCCTGCCCTCTCTACTTGACACTTCCCCACAATGTCCTAACAAATGTTTCCCTTCTGGTAAGCAACCCTTCTTTAAAACATTTTTATTTTTTGTTGGTCTGTCTACATTCCTGGAGGGGCAGGTTGGGTGAAAATAAGTGTTTCATCATCACAGTGGTTCACATTTCTGGAGATATGTCTGCTCTTGAATTGTGCTTTTTTTCCCACTTCTGGCCTTCCTCAGACACACAACACATCTCAGAATTATTAGGGAATACTCCAGCTGTTGTAGGATGGTATAACTCCATACTACTCATCTCCTATCCTGCCTGGCATGCAAATCTGGAATTCTACTCACTTCTAGGAAAGAGGAAAGACACATCCTGCTTCCTGCAGACCAACATGAGAGGAACACCCCCAGACGATGGCTCAGCTCTCACCACCAGACCCATCACACACAGAGAGCTGCACTCAAAGGAGTCAACCTTAATGTCACAATGCTGAGCTCTTACAAGTCAGGACATTGCACAGGTCCACAGAGCCTTCCTCAGCCCTGTGCTTGTCACTGTTGTGACACAGCCTTTAATTGCAGCTTTAATCTCACTTTACTCTGTCACAGGACCCTCACTGGTCATTAATGAGTGGGCTATTCAGTATTTTGGCTTTTACTTATTGTTCAATATGCAGCCCTAGGCTGCTGCTTACTGCATGCTACTCAAAGCCTGCTCCAAGGACAGAGCTGTTCAGCTCTTCATGGCTTCTCTAAAGTGCTCAGCACTGCAGGAGACAACTGCTTTATAAGCACTGATGGACTAATTTTCCCAACAGCACTGGTACAAGAGGGGACTACATTGTCCCCAGTTCATAAAAGAGCATCTGGGACAAAAATTGGCTTACATAAGAGACAGCCACTAATTTGGACCATTCTATCTGAGACGCCAAGGACAGAACTTTTTTAGGATAACATGGGTTTACATAGCATGTTACACATCCAGCACCTAACTCTGATTTGAGCTGAAGCTGACTGTACTCAAGGCTTCTCCATATCTGACAAAAACAGCACTGTGAGTGGACAGAATATTAGAAACATTGAGTTTTGTCAGAGATTACTAGAAAATGGTAAGGTATTACTGGATCATGAATGGGGTTTGGGTGGGTTTCAGTAATACCTTAATTCAGCCATTTTTCCTGGCTTTATATCCTGATACTGCTGCATTCAGCAGTGTCTGAGAACCTGCTGTAAAGTGGTGGTTAGAGCTAGCACTGTACCTGACATTTCTTTTACTCTCCTGAATAGATTTAAATGATTACTTTGCTACATTTCAGGGTACCAGACTACTTCCACCCAGGACATCCTCATAGGCCATGCCAGAACTCAGCCAGACATCATCCATCTCCATCATCACAAAGGCCTTTTCCTCTTGGATATCCTGAAGGAAGGGTTTGACCTGATCCCAAACTGCCAAGAAGGTGTGTGCTGGCCCTCAGGGAAGCAGCACAGGACTGGGAAACTGCTGGCTGAACCTTAACAAGCAAAGTTTGACTCCACAGCACCAAAACACAGCTGCTGGCTCCCTTTTATAGTGTTTGCTAACAGGCTCTGACACACTTAGGTACTTCTCACTCCCATACATAGCCAGAATACTAATTGTATTCCTGCATAGCCTTGCTGCATCTACAAATTGTTCAGCTTGAAAGTGACTTTTTGCATTTATAAGGAGGCATTTATTTTGGGTTGGTGGGAGGGAAGGCCCTTTTGACTTTCCCTGTGGAAAAGTCAAAAACTTTCTGGTCTGCAAGCAGCCTTCTCCTGCTGCGTTGTCTAGCAGGTATGAATGTCACCAGAGATAGAGCCAGGGACATCCCCATTAGCCAAACACTCCCTTCACCACAATAATTTAAAGTTTTACAATTGTACGCAAGCCCTGAACAAAATCCCAGTTGTAAAAATACAGGGAAGGGACAAGGGACACAGTGGTTCACTAATCAGGGTGACACCATGAGACTGTCCTGTCACTGGCTCTTATCTAACCTAGGGCACAACTGCAATGTCTCAGTTCTTCACTTGTAAAAATAATTATAAACCCTCCATGGTGTTTGGAGAGGAAATTCATGAAGGATTATGAAGTGTTTTGGTGCTACAGTGATGGGGATACGTTGATGAGGGTCCAGAGTGACCCAGGGTCCCCAGGCAGGGGCAAAGGAGAGCCCTTTATTCCAAAACCAGGCCTTTTAAAGCCTTGTTATCAGCTCCACAGTTTTAAACCATAACAAACATCATTCAACCACCCACCACACTCCATTATGTGAACACAGAGTGGTTACAGAACTTGTTTTTCTACCCCTAATTCAGCTGAGCCCCTTTCCCACAGTCCCTTTCTGCTTAGCCAAAGCACCAGGCCTGAGCCAGGGTTTTACAAGGCCTTCCCTTAATGTTTTATATGCAACAGGGATTTATTGGGTTCCACGGATGGAGATTATGGAATGGATTATGTTCTACAGATGGATTATGGAATCCAGTAATCTATGGAATCAAGGAAAGGTTTTCTGATAGACACTGAATTTTGTGGAGGTTCATTTCCAACAAGATTGCACAAGTTTTTACCTAAGAAACAATCCTGCAATGCCTATAAGAGCATATAGGATAAGGTAAGCATGAGATATCCCAGTCCAGTTTTTGAGAAATTCTCTAAGGGTTTGGATGGAGAAAAGGGGTTGTGTAGGGATGTTGTCATATCAGTGAACATTCCTTCTTGTTTCTTGTACCTCTTACCATCTGTAACTAAAGATATTTTCCTCTCAAATCTGTCTTTATTCTCACTTTGAATCTCAAGGTTATCTGGCCCACTGGGTGTGTTACATATGGCTGTCTAATTAAAGAGAGAAGATTAACCTTATTCTATTAGATTATTTTAACACCTGCCAGGTGACTACTCTGCTTTAGCAAAGGCACAATGTGGCCAAATCAGTTAACAAAACTCCTATCAGAAAATCTAAACCCAAACAAAAAACCATAACAAAACTTCTAGTTTATTTCATTTTTGGAAAGTCCATCAGAAACTTTGGAAAGTCCCAGAATCACTACCATGATAAACTAACATTTCAAAGCAGAAATAATACAAGTATTATGTTTGTCACATAACATTTCAGAAGATGGCAAAGAAGCTGTAAAGTCCTGCTCTGCCTCTGATTGCAATCAATAAAAAGCCCAGATGCTTTAGAAGGGAGTTAAATCAGGCTCAGATTTTTCCCAATCACTTGTTAATTTAAAGGGCAGAGTTTTACCACCTGAGCTTCTCTGTGTGGTGCTTTCTCAGCCCAAACAACACAGGGAACGAGGAACTATTTGACAGCATGGTGGTCTCTGGTCTGTTTCCACTTCCTACCTCAAATCACTTAGGCTTTAAATTGTCCACAGCCCCAGTGGTTGGGCACATTGTACACCCCAGAAGGGAGGATACCTGGCAAGGAGGCGTTTCTCATGATGCTCCATGACACCTCCTCTTCCTCACTCAAAGCCATGTGAGAGGGATTTGTTGCCATCCCATGGGACGTGGGTCACTTGTCTCATTTGGATGCTTGGAACAGGAATGTAAAGCACTAAAAGTGTGGCTTCTATCAAAGTGTGGCTTCTATCAATCACTGCAACACACCAGCAGAATGTGATTTGATACCAAGCCAAGCTGAAACTACCCATTTCGGTTCCAGAGCAATATCTTATTGCAATGAATAATGGTGCAATGATAGATTAGTTTGGGAATCCTGATAAGAATGTTAAAGCTGAAAAATTTAAACCTTCAGGGATTCAGAGTTTTTGGTTCTGGGGGTTTTTATTGTTGGTTTATTTTTTGTTTTTTTGGTTATGCCTCAAAAAATAGGTGCAAATGGGTGTAAAATTGTAAAAAAAATTATTATTATACCCTTTTCTGAGATGTATAAAAGAATGCAACAATTACTAAAGGCATGTAACTGTTCAAGAGAGGAGATGAGGATGAAACACCAGGGAAAATGAAATCTTCTGGTAATTGTTATATAGAAAGACGAGGAAAGAGTTCAGGTGGAAGTTGATCATGGAGGGATTTGGATTGGAAGAGACATTAAAGACCATTTAGTTCCAACCCCCTGCACCTTTCCCTAGACCAGGTTCCTCAAAGCTCCATCCATCCTTGAGCACTTTTGGGGATGGGACATCCACAGCTTTTAATCTCCATTGAAAAGATTATATAATGATGTCAATTTTAATTAGGCAACAGAGAACGCAAATGAGGGGAAAACCCTCCCAGCTTATGATTTTTGATCCATGGGGATTTTCAAATCTTGCCTGTAAAAAGCCATAAGTAACTAACACAACACTGAAGTTAGCCCTGCTTTGAGAATGGGCTGAAGACCTCCAGAGGGCTACACTAAACACTTTTTCTTTACAATTCTATGAAAGTCTCAGGCACAGGGAAAGTTTCACTTGCTGCTCATACCTCAGTGGACACCAGAGAACCCTGCTGTGGGACAGGCAGCTTCACAGGCTCACAGAATTACTTTTTTTTTTTTCTTTCTGAATACTTGCAGCCTCACACAGTTCAGCACCCTCGAGATAAAATCCTATAGCAAAAATGTACAATGAATGGGAACATATATGAATGGGAAGCAGAGGAGCAAACAAATTTCAATTTCAAGCTTTCATGGCTTAGCATAAACAAACATGAAACAATTCATCCTCAAAATATAGGGGTGGGAGGGGGATACTGACAGTGTCCTCCAGACACACAGGGAGACTGAGAATGAGGGAGCCTGGAGCGAAGAGAACATTTCAAAAACTCTTTAAAGCCTTGGGAAAGTTTGAAGCAAAGATGAAACTTTCCTGATTCATTCAGTGGGTCTGCAAAAACAATTCTCTTCATCCACTGCCAGCCCCCAGACTGTCAAAAATAAGCCAGCTCTGTCAAACGTTGTTTTCTTCTTAACAAAAATGAGCTTTTAAAATATCCGTCAAAATTTGGAATGGGTGAACAGATTTTGAAAAAATAAGAACAGTCTAATAACTTTCTAGAGAAAGATGCAGAAATAGCTTCTAAAGAACTCACACTGAGCTAATTCTCTTTATGAGCCTGCAAAGTCTATTTAAATTTTATATTTTCCCCTCTTTTATTTTTCATAAATTCATCCTCTGCCTGCATCTGAGCTGATATGGGAGTAAAACTCAAAACTCTCATTTGGGATGGTGCCCCATTTCTGCACCTTTTAGCAACAGGGAGTGCAGTGATCTGGAGGTGAATATGAAGTGATTAGGGAGATGGTTTGCTTCTGTTACAGGCTCTTGTAAACATTCCTTTGAGCTGTAAATGGACAAAGGAAGAAAGTTCATCTTCCCAGCGGATTTATCCATTGGCTTGTTGTATCCCACACCATTCAAGCATACAACAGTGATTTACTGTGCAGGTTCTGGCTGTTTTAGCACAATGTCATCCTCCTGACAGGGCTCAGAAATCAATCCCTCCAGGCGTATTCCACCCTGAAAAGTAGTTCAGCGTTTGTCAGGAGAGAAAGGAATCTCTTCAGCAGAACTGTTACCTGGTTTGTTCAAGGAGGGACTAAGATCTGAGTGCTGTGGTTTCCACTGTGCACTCATCTAGTTCTTTGATTTTGGTAGCCAGTGCTCCAAAACTACTCCAAAAACCTTGGAGTTGTTCAGAAGTTGGTTCTTGCTGCCTTCTGACAGAAAAATGTAAGGCCCCCATGTTTGCAATGCTCTCAAAATGGGATTATTGGAAGCATGTAGGGAAAAGAGCAATTCCTTACCTTCAGAATCAAAAGATACCACTACACTGGCTTGACTTAAATGTCTGCCAAAAAAGTTGTGGTATCTCTATCCAAAACTTACAAAGCAGAACTAATAAAATAAACAAAAAATGGGTCACTCTGTCCATGCATGGGCTCGAAAAAGATTGTAGAGGTAAACAAATCTGAGGATGACAAAAATTTAAATGCTTCACCTGCAGTCAAAGCTCATGGAAAGAGCAGTTTCATGGCCAGGAAGAGATGGAAATTACTTTCTCCACTTTAAAAGAGAATTTATTGAAGCCTTGAAGACAAGAACAGAAGCAAAGAAAACAAAAGAAAACAAAACAAAACAGCCCAGAAGAGCTCTGAAAATCCAATCTCTCCCATCAGCCTCTGGAAAATGGATAACCTATGCGTGGTATGATTGAATTTCTCTGTTTCATCACCCTAGTGGAAGCATCTTGTATGAAACTCTGGTTTATGAATTGAGTTTTGAGAGGGACTTGGGAGAGCAGGAGTTATCCCAATCTAATCAGGATGTGACAAACACATGCATCAAAATGTTGCATTGTCAAGATCCAGAAGCCACTTAATTCCAGAAAGATTTTAAAGTTGAGAAAGCAGCTTTGGCAACAGGATTAGAAATGATGAGAAGGCAGATGAAAATCCAGACAGAGGAAGATAGCTCAATTTTTTTTTCCCAAAACATCCTTCCAAAAATTAGGCTATGTCCCTATATGATTTCTTATTAACTTCTTATGCAAACCTATGTTTTATTCAAATGAAGGACACAGTTGCCTTCTTCCATATATTGTACCTTCTTCCTAAACATATGCTAATGATGGAATGAAAGATACATGAACTGAGATAAATAACACCAGAAAATCCTATAAACCCCACAGGTTAAAACACCACAAAACATTCTGAGCAAAATGCCCAACAAAGCAGATTAAATACAAGAATAACATGCAAATGTCATTGCCACAGAGCAGAGAAATGTGCTAATGCCAATGCCACAGGACAGGAAGCAAGATTCATGAGATTGATTTGTGATGGCTCCTAAACAAAAGCAGGGCACAAAAATAGCCTGTGATTATCAATAACATGAGATCAAATCAGAAAGCATGTGCATTAAGAGAGATGGCATCAAATGCTTCCTTCAAAAGAAAAAGAACATCACAATCACTTGGTATTTGCCTGGTCTCAGCTTGCATTTCCTATCTAACTACTGAAGATAGTTTCACAGGATAAGTACAGATTAGAAAAATATTCAAAGTGATTGAATGGATTAGCATTATTGTTTAGCACAATGCAAGGTGATAGGAAAATCCACAGAAAAGAAAGATCTGCTATCTGGACAGCCACTTGAAATTATGCAGCTCACAGGTTGAATTCTTACATTTCTTGTAACATCATCAAGTGTCACAGTGGATGCCTGAAAACATTTCTAACTAAAGAGTGAGATTTAAAGCTGGGGATCTCGAGCAACAGGTGGAACAAGAATTCCTAAGTAAACTGCTATCTTGTTTGTCACACAAATAGAAAATCCATATGCTAGTGCCAGAGGCAAAAAGAACATGTTCTAGCAAACAGCACAAAACACCACAAACCCTGAAGAAACATTTGTCTGTAGGAAAGGGGTGGGAAAGAAAAAAAGAGATTAAATGCATCTAAAAAAGTCAAAATTACCTATAGAGTAATTAACTGTGTACTAAATCCCAGGCAGGTAGAAAGCACAAATGCCTGCATCCCCACTATCCTGACCATTGTAATCATGTCCAGCAGCTTGGGCTGCCCATTTTCCCCACCCTTGTGGAGATACCCACTGTAGGTAACAGATGTACTGATGTGCTATGCTCCCCTCAGGCCCCAAGGATGCAATACCTGATCAAACAGACAGACTGTTTCACACTGTGACAGGGATATTTGGGTTTTTTGTAGGCATCCAACATTAATAGAGGTCAAACTGTGAACAAATCCACATAACCTGTGACTAGGGATGGAGATTTCACATTCAGACATTGCCATTCTACAGAGTTTTCTTCGCTTCCAGAACCAGAGACTTTGTGCCTCAAGAGCTGAACCAAATCCCCTAAAATTCAGACATCTCTGGTTTGCTTTTCAGGGAGATTTTTGGAGCAATTCACAAGCATTAATGGAATGTCCTCCAATGGTTCAGTGAGGCAGGTGCACAGAATTAGTTTCACTTTGCAACTAAGACCAAGGAGCAGAGGGGGATTGAGTGAATCAGCCAAGATCACTGTGCTTTTGTTTGACAGAGTCAGAAATAGAAATCAGGATTTCACAAAAAGTAAATAAAACCTCCCTCCCTGGAATATGCAACAAAATATTTGGTTAATTTTCACTTCATGCATCCTTACTGGGTTACAGCCAGGAAAGGAAACATCATTGTTCTGAGCAAGGTCTCTCCTGCAGCAAGTCCAGGCAGACCTTTAGCCATCAATTGTGAGTGCAAATCCTCAAAAGAAATAAATATAAATATGAATATTTAAGATCCAAGATACTGGTGTAAGGATTTCAGATATCTTAATAAGTCTCATTTATTGAAAAAAATCCAAATTAAGCCCTGTTTCCTCACAGGTAATTATGGAGGAAGAACTAAACAGCAAATGACATTGGCCAAATAGACAGAGATTGCCAGGTTAGCAAAATGACCTTCAGATATGAAAAAACAACTTGCCCTAGGCTCGGACAGGCAAGTTTAGCCAATCTACAGAAAAAAAAAGTTAGTGTTGATTCTCTTGAATTGGTACACTCTCTCCAGTGTAGCAGAAGAGCTTGGTCTGTGTGAAGAGGTAAATAAGTAAACCCAGAGAGCCCTGCTTGCCCAAAGCACAACAGACACCTCCCCACTCCACAGAATGTAATATCCAAGCTTAACTGAAAAACTTACAAATACATTATTTGGGTTAAAACGTCTGTTTGCTTTTTAATTCTCTTGACGGTTTTGACAAGATGAATATCAGACAAAGGTTCAGAAGATGTAAAGCAGAAAAAGGGCAAATTAACAACTTTTTGCTCCTTAAAAAAAATTTGAAGCTGCTTTCCAGTAATGAACAATACACAAGCATATTACTGAAAGCTGAAAGGTGGCTTACTTGAAGTGATCAGCAAAATAATTGGGACAACTCTCAAAAATAAAATCCTCTCTCTCTCCAAATTTGTGTTCATAGCTCTTCTGACTTCCCTCCAACCCCTGAATTATAAGTCAGGACTTTAATTTGCCAACATAGGCCATTTCTGCATTGGCACTAAACATCCTCTGTAGTCATTGCTGTGTTCATACTGATCAGCAAAGGAGGATCATTAACTTTTGAATAAAAATCTGACATCACAAAAACCTCTTTAGCCCTGTTTGCTCCATTTTGCCATGGAGCCTTTTCTCATGTTTAAGGGGATGACAAAAAGTTGAGCAACTTTTAAATGTAAGAGGTTAGAAGGAGTTCTACATGGAGCAATAGACAGCCCTGGCCAAAAGGCAAGTGTCTACATGACACTTGTAGCCACAAATGGCAGCAAAAGAGTTGGATTCATATCACAAGGGGACGGGGGTAAGGGCGAAGATATAAAAGAGCAGCAGATCAGTAATCAATGTAAGAATATTAGCTTAGTCCTCTATAGCAGTTCCCATGTTGAACACCTCACAGCTAATCAAACTGACCATTCATGTATGGATACTGAGCCAGATTTAGATCCTAGATACCTACATCCAGTATGATTATACTTTCTTAGAAGAATACATTTTTAAAAAAATCCAGAGGGCTGATCCACAGGCAATATAAATTGGTACAAGTGTTGACAATTGTATGTGTGGATATCAGTAAATTTGAGATTTGAGTCAGATCTCCTGACTCTTGTTAAACGGCTTAAGAGAGGCAGGATAAATCTCACTCTAACCCCAGCCCCAAGTTAGCAGGGTTACAGAAATCTTTTCAAATGGCAGCTTATCCCACTGACTGTGGATGACACAAATCACTTTCTGGGAATGCCCCACTGACCACAGCCATTTCTACCAGTCCAGAACACATGACTAACTTTGACATAGCCAAGACTAAACAGAACCAATCCAACTTGGGATCATTCAAAAATGTATTTAAAGTGTAGGTGGTGTTATACCTACTAAGCAAAATCCAGAATCTACAGGGCAGGATCTGACAACAAGAAGACAACAATCCCCTAATCAGGTACACAAAATCTTTCAGGCTTTTCAAAATACTAAAACCCCAAGGGAAATTTTGTCCTCAACCAATTTCAAGTCAAGTTTTACAACCCAATGAGGTGCACAGTTTTTTCCAGTGAGTTTTCACGAATGGAGCATGCAAACCTTTGAAATTCTCTCATGGCTCATTTGTAGGCATCTCACTGTATCCCAGTGAGAGTGGATGAGAGGGATAATTGAAAATGGGACACATGGGCATCAAAACAAGCAAAATGACCCCCTCCTTTCTCTTTTCCCTTTTCTTCTGGTTCATGCTTCTAAATGAAATCCCAGGCTGCCTTCCAACTGCTACTCAGAGCTGTCACACAGGAGGAACACGTAGAGAGCACTAAACCACTGACCTATTTCCATCCTTGGAGCTGCTGTGTCTAAACCCCTTGTTCTGAATTCTGCACACACACATGCACATGTGCAGAGCAATTTCCCTGTGTGCTCCCACGAGGAACTATTTCCAACGCCTAACCTCAGCTCCTAGAGGAGCTCTCTGCTGCTTCCTGAACAGCTGTTAACCCCACGGCCTCAGTGCCCTCCATAATTAGGTTAACTTTTGGGAGCCTACCCTTTGGGGAAGACAATAGAAGCTTTGGCTCACTGACCCATCTTTTCTGTTCTCCACTGCATACTGTTCTATAGCTGTGATATTTGTATACGAGGAATCCTCCATTTCTTTTAAAAATGCAAAGCACCGCTGCAGAGTGAATAAATCTAAAAGCGCACATTAATATGTGCAATTCATGCACATAGCAAAAGACCACTGAAAATGAAACCAAGCGGCTTGTGCCTTCCTACAGCACCCAAATCACTGAAATAGCAAAAGGTGTCACAACCCGAGGGTTCTCAAATCCTCCCGCCCTCTTTTAGAGTTAAATAAAAAATAAAAGAGCTTTGTTACACCATATGACTTCTGAGCTACTTATGTCACTTCCTAGGAAGAAGCAGACACTGTCTTACTGATCTTGGCTGAACTTCAAAGATACAGAAAAGTTAATTGGATGAAATGAGGCTTCCAAAGAAAAACTTTGTGTGAAAAACTCTTCAACCAAAGATTTACATGCAATCCAAGGAGCCACAATATGGAGTGGCAGCAGCATTATTAGTGTTTTAGAGGAATGCATAATGCTTGGGAGAAAACTTTCCTTTGCTCTTTTTCCTCCAAAATGTTAAATTCTTTTCCTTTTCCCCGCCCCACCTTCAATTTAAAGGTGTATAAAATAAGAAATGTAAAGAAAGCTAATGAAGGTAATATGGAACATTAAACCAGAGATTATTTTTTAAATGGCCACATTATCGGCCCCTGAAAAAGGATCAAGTAAATGTTATTCCATTTTTATTTCTTGTTATAATAGTACTCTGACAAAAGT
Organism: Zonotrichia albicollis; assembly: GCF_047830755.1. NCBI lineage: Eukaryota > Metazoa > Chordata > Aves > Passeriformes > Passerellidae > Zonotrichia > Zonotrichia albicollis. The sequence goes on along the minus strand of NC_133826.1, from coordinate 7,829,436 downwards.
GAGTATAATTATTGCACCTGAAACTTTTTATCATTCTTCCCATAAGTTTTCTATTTCTACTTCATGTGGGTTTGTACTGAAGGCAGCCCTGGTCAGCCGAGTACTGCACAATACAATTACCTTCTGGGAGTAGAGCACACTCCTGGAGATTTTTAGACAGTTAAGGAGAACTGGACCAGAAAACTAGACTTCAAGGGGCCCAGAAAATTGTGATGAACTTCAGAATATCCACATACTATGAAAAGTCAGGGAAAACCTTCTTTTTATCTAAGCTGACTTTTTAACAATGGATTATATGATATCAACAAACTTCTACAGTCACAAGGGAAGAAAACGTTTGTTCCACCTGCAGTCCTCTTGAGGTGACACTCTGCTGTTTGCACTGGCAGCTTCTTTCCCCATTTGAAAAATTTACTTTCCTATATGAAAGCCAAATATTTTTGCCATATCCTCCTCTGCTAAAGCTGTCATCACCTGCCTTGCCCCTCTGACTGAGCCATGATGGTGGTGTCAGCTTCCTGCATTAAACAAAATTATCTCCTTTATCTTGTTCTACAATGCAGGTTTTCCAGACCTCAGGCAGATCTTTGCATCTCTTTCTCACATCCCAGTTTTAAACCTCCCATAGCAGAGCCAGTGCAGGAAGGTTTATTGTCTAGGTGGGAGCCCAGTGGCCCCAACAAGATGTTTCACTATCTGGGTGTAGTCCTCAATGCTCAGGAGGGTGTCACATAAATAAAAGTTATTAAATATTCACTCCACTTTGCATTTCCACATCAAATGGTGGCATACACAGCAGTGGCACATCAGCCAGGGACAAGAAACCAGCACAGAAATCACCCCAACACAGACTAGTGGGTAAGGAGAGAGAGAGAAGGCCCCTCTTAAATGTCATTATGATTCTGCTCCTCACAGTCATTCCCAAAATTCTCTTGAACTCTCCTCTCAAGCCAAGGATTGCCACAGAAGCTCTCTCTAATGGCAATCTTGTTGTGTGGTGACAGACACCAAGTCCTGTCTCCCAGTCATAGGGTACCAAACTCTGAATTTCTTGTTGGCAGATTCTGTGCCACAAAAAGTTGCTGGAATAAAGGGGAATTAGGCACAAGTTACCTTTAAAAATATGTCCCAGAGCAGCTGCAGTCCAGGTACTCAAATTAAAGCAAGTGTCATTGCTTGAAAGGTAATTGAAATGCCAAAATCAGTATGAGAATTTGTGCTAAGTCCTCTCTCAGGACTACACCAAGGCTCGTGATTCAATTAGGTATTACAGCACTAAAGCCAGACCTTCACTCCTAATCTCTGGGCAGAGGATTCAGTATTTTAGAGATAAAAAAAAGCAAATGACAGCACTTTCTTCCTCCTGTTCAGGTCTATATCCAAAAGGCCTGTTCTGCAGCTTTTTTAGGAGATTAGAAGACTGTAACCACACACTGTAGTTACAGGGGTGTGTTATAAGGCAAATGCCATTTCATTAAACCATCTCTGAAGGTTTTTTTTTCTTTCTTATTTTAATTCTGGATAAAGCAAGTTCTAAAAACAACTCAGATTGTTGATCTTTTAGGACAACTAGAAAGAGTCTCCAGTGCAGCCTTAAAACAAGAAGCTGTTACATTCTTGTTATTTACAGATCTAAGAATTTCTTGCAGATACCCTGGATCCTACTTGCTGTAGCATCAACTGTGTCCAGAAATACAACCTCATGTAGAACTACATCCATGTGCTGAAGAAGAATTCCAGAGCTAGTTATAGAAACCTGACCTTACCAGAAAGCTGAATTTTTTTATTCTTTTAATTGATAATCTGCATAAAAGTCCTTGTTTTAAACAAAGGGAACCATCTTAAACTGAATGTGCCAAATATTTATATTTTATTTATTTTTTTTTTTAACAAACAGCTCTAGAAACCCACATTTCCATTACTCTTTGGAGAATTGTAACAGCCTCAAGAGAAAATAGGGAAGAAAAAAGAAAAATAGTACAGCAAGGCATAATTGTCTCCTGCAGCTGAACCCACTTCTCCAAGTTCCATTCCCTATATTCTGTGTGTCCTGAGACGCCCCATCCTGCCCCTAACCAGATCCTCAGCTAACAGGACAGAGGCGGCTGTTCTGGTCCCAACACTGGTGCATTTATGCCTGCAGGCAAACCCTTGGGAAATTCTTCTTGCAGCTGGTTTACACCCACTCGTCCTCTCAGGCTCAGTCATGCAAAGGAGCAAAATCCGGTGACAGAGGCTGTGGGAGATGAGAAATGCCAAACAGGCCACCAGCACAAGTGCATCTGAATGGAAACGAGCTCTAAGACTGCAATCAGAAGAGGAAGAGTCATCCATCTCAAAATCCACTTGTCCCTCTATTTCATTTACAGGACAAATAACTGCAGAGCTTTTCCATGGCACCAGCGAGGGGCTACACTCTAAATTCCAAAGCCAAATATTGCAACATTTCACTCTCTGATTTGAGGAGTGCTATAAAGGACCTGGAATATTAAAAGTTACTAAATAATCTTCATCTGGACTCCAGAAACCTTTGAGATGTCTCAGGCTCAGCAACCTCAACTTCAGCACCTGAGGACTACAAATTGCTAATGAAAACCACAAACCCCCAAATCCAGGACAGAAATCTCAGGCTTTCCTCAAGAGCAGAGCAGGAGGTACAGCCAGATACCTGAGCCACATCCAGCTCCAGCAGGATGGAGTGAGAAAGGCACAGGAGCTTAGGAAGAGCACAGAGCCGATATCCAGGCTCCATCTTCCCTGAGGTGTTCTGAAAGTACGGGTTTAAGGGACATGGACTGGTATAAAACAAAGCTCTTACTACCAGCCAATTATATTAAAGTAATTCCAGCCATGAAAATGACCACTTGGCATTTTTACTGTATTTTGTCACTGGCACTAATTCTAATTTGCAAGGTACCTTCTTCAGCTATACAGTATGATAAACACATATATAGAGAGAAATTTAGGTGGTCGCTTTAGTTAAGATGACCAAAAGCAAAATGTTCTGTTCTTGACAGAACTTAGTACTAACCTTCACCTTCACCACTGGTGAATGTCACATTGAGACCATTTAAGCTCTCAGAGTTTAATACAATTTATGACCTAATGATATAGGAAAATACTTTATTGTTTCCAAGACTAGAGAAAAAGATGTGGACTATCTGAAATACCCATTATTAAGGATGTGGCCACATTTTTGTCTTTGCTCACAGCAGCCCTCAGTCATGGCCTGCATCCAACTTAAGTAATTGTTCCAAATTCCATGTATCAGCCTTTTATTTTACAGGTTGGAGATTGTATCTTAATAATAATAATTTTTAAAATCTATTTTTAATGTTTGACCTTAAATAAAGCACCATATCTATGATGAATTTGTCACCAAGGAACAGGCAGGTACAAACTATTTCTGCTCATGGCAGCAGTGGCCAAATGGTCAAAGCTGACTTTCCTCCTGCTTCTGCAGACCTGGAACCTCTATAGTGCTCGCACAACTTCAGCTTCTGCTTAAGGCAAGAGTTCAGGGAGGCATCAGCAAAGTTAAATGGATTTTCTGAGGGAGTACAACATTTTATTTTGTGATGTTTCTTCCTTACCCTGTTAAGCTTACATGATACCAAACCACAAACCCCCTCTGCATTGCAAAGTTGAAAGGAAAAGCCTCTAGCTTCCATTGATTGTAATGGAATTTGTCATTTGAAAGGAAGAAATTCTCTCCAGAACTCATAGAATACTTCAATTAGATGGAATGACTTAGTTTGTAGGCACTATGTCAAATTTTTCCAGTCAAACAGTCTTTTAACTCTAAGAAAAACCAAGAAATCATTTGGTATATGGGCTTATTGCAAAAGAAAACTATGAGCACTACACAATAGTTTGAAAATCACACTTTTTCAATCCAGAAAGAGGTTACTGTGTTCATCTTTGCTGATCTACCATTCACTCACAAAGACCTTTTCTGAAGCCATTCTCATTCACAAAATAATGGACAGCCCAAAAAAACAAAAACCAAAAAAACCAAAAAAACCCAAACCTAATAAAAAACAACAAGAAAACAAACAAAATTCCAAACAGATACTTTAAGAAAATATTTTTATTTCAAACAAAAACAGTCCATCATGGAAAAAACACCATGTCCTCTTAAAGACTTGAATCTTCCTTTCTTGAGAAGCTGTTTCAAGACATTCAGCTCTGTCATTCCCTCCCCTATTATAGTGAAAACTATCCTTCCTATTACTCCATGTTTATGTTCCCTATGTACATGCTCAGATCACAGACCACTCAGGTCCCCACATATTGGCCCCACATCATTCATTCCCTTGCTTGCTTTGTGCTAAATTAAACAAACAAAGCCCCAGGACTGCCTTGTCATAGAACAGTTTTTCCAAAACAATTCTTCCTGGTCTTTAGAACAGGTCAGACCTGTGCCAAACACAACTGTTTGCACATCAATGCCCTTGTCCAACTGGCTTTTGGAAAGCTGAATTTCCAAACATTCTGGGTGGCTTGAGATAGATCCAAGAAACACAGAGGAAAACTGAATGGTGAAATGGTCTCAAACCCCCAGGACTCCAAGAAACAGAGTATTTTTTCATACATGAATGAGAAATAAAAGTCTGAGGTAGATTGATTGTTCAAAATATTTTGATTTTCTTATCAAGCAAGCTGTGGTTGTCTCCTTCTCCAGCTTCAAGTTTAAAAAAAAAAAAACACCTCAGTTCTTGACTCAGTTCCTCTAAGGTAGCAGTCATTTGACTTCCATGGGAATTTATGAATCCTCAGCTGTGTTGTTACTGTTAACAAGAGCTGACAGTTAAATGCATTTCATTAACAGAAACTAGAATGAGAATGACAAAAGTTTAGCAGATCAGATCTGTAATTGAAAAGGTGACCAGTGTAAGGAGAAAGAGCTGTCTGCCAGCATCGCACTGCCTCGCCCCCGCACTGATAACAGCCTTATCTCCTGCTCCTGGCCTGTCGCTCTCCCACACAAGTCAGCACAGCAGCAGCACGATGGAGATGTCAGGAGCAAACCCATGCCAGCATCACCTCTCCCTGCACATCAAGAGCAGGAGCAAAGTAAATCCTGCTGGAAGAATTAAAACCAAAGGCTTTTCCCAGCTGAAAATGTACAGAAGATCAGCAAAGGCACAGCAGAAAGTTGAGGAGGGTGACAGGCAGTTTGTTAATTGATTCTTTTCAGACTTGGAAGAGCAGGCAGAAGACCCAAGGACAACTGCTGGGGTATAAAACTTGCTGGGAGTGCTTTTGCGGCATAGATATTCTCACTGTGCAGCTTCCTCACCAGCAAGCACTGCCAAAAGATTGGCTGGGCCTTGAACATCTGTGAATTTTCAAAACCTACTGAACAAACCTCTCTCCAGATGCACAAAACGACACTTCAATCCAGATGTAAAACAATGGGTAGAACCATTTCTCTGCTCAGCTGCAGCAGAATAACAGCAATCCTGGTGCTAGAATGTACTTGATGATTGAACTGGGAGCTGAGAGAGCTCCACAGATTTGCCCAAGGAGTAAAGAAGAGGAGAACATCTAAAACTAATTTATTCTGAAGACACACACCTTTTGGGTCAACCATCCCTTTCAAATGTATTTTATCACTGAAAGCTCCTTCCCTGGGTTCACCAAATTTAGAGTAGTCTTACTCTCAGTGGATATATGAAGGTTATTCAGCCTGATTGCGTAGTTTGCTATTGTGTTCCCTTCCACCAACTGGAGGGAAGGAAAGGAAACGTGAAAAAGGAAAAAACTGACCACTATTCATCCTATTATATTTAGTGCTCTGTCTTCCCCTGCTGTAACAGCTTGCTTGATTGTCTTGTCCCCCTGCTGTGCCACACTCTTTTAGCTCTGAAAGCACTTGGGAAAGTGAGGATCGTTTATGATATACTTGTATAGCACCTAGCAGGACAAGGCCATGGCTTCTGGTCAGCAGGGCAGTGTTAAGGCATTATTGACCATCTCAACATTCAGGCTCCCTTGCTGACCTCCTCCTGTTCAAACTAATGTACAAAATTTTTTATTAATGATACAAAATACAGCCAGTCTGAGAGGCTTTGGCCACCTCTGTGACATCCTTCTTTCAGTTCTTGGAGTCCCAAAGATGCAGGCTTACTGCCAGCCCTTCCATGATGCACCTCACTCACTGCTTTGCAGACAATCAAATCACAGCTCAGCCTACTCTGAGTAGAGATTGGTCTTGTAAACAAGAAAAACATGTTCTTTCACTCAGATGTTGTCGTAGACATCTTTTATGAAAAATCCTTTCCTTAGGATTTCTCCTCCTGAGAAGCTGAGAGGCCACAGGAACAAAATGTAAACAATGGTTATCTGCTGCTGTGGAATGCAACAGGTTCATCTGTGATTGGTCCATGTTGGTTGTTGCTAATTAATGGCCAATCACAGCCCAGCTGGCTCGGACAGAGAGCCGAGCCACAAACCTTTGTTATCATTCCTTCCTTTTCTATTCTTAGCTGGCCTTCTGATGAAATCCTTTCTTCTATTCTTTTAGTATCATATTAATATAATATATTAAATCAAGCCTTCTGAAACACGGAGTCAGATCCTCATCTCTTCCCTCACCCTCAGATCCCTGTGAACATGGTCACAAGCTGTTACTTGGAGAACCAAAGAAAAAACGCCTGCATCCTTTTCTTTCCCTGGCCATGATGTAGAGGCACCTTAGAGGGGTCAGGCTTTTCCAAGCTCCAACAGAGCTGGCAGAGTCCCAGGATAAATGCTGCATGGGGTGTTGGGAAGCTCCAGTTGTTTTCCCAGCATTTGGATGTCTGAAGGGCAGTGATAAAGGGAGGGGGCAGCTAAACCCACCCCCACCCACCACAGCAGCAATCCAGTGTTGTTAGAAATCCAGCTGTTCTCTGTAGAATGACAGGATTTTCTGTTCCTATTTTGGTTAAAGAGACAGACAAAACTCCCCTTCCCCATCCATTATCGTTGTCTAATCTCTCCAGCACATCAGCTCGGTGGCAGCATTAGCATTCCAGGCACGGGCAGCACAGGAGCAGCAGGTTTATGATCCATGCAGCCCAAGATCAGCACTGCTCTCCCCCCAGCAGCTGGGTGACACCCAGGAGCTGCACTGAAGCCACCTGCACCTCCAGGCATGTCCATCCTCCCCAGCCTGGGAGAGGGCAAGGAGCCGCAATCCCTGTTCCACTCACACAGGCAGAGGCACACAAGGTTTTTGTGGCTGGACACTGCATGTCCAGAAATCCCACATCCCCTTTCTGATCCCAGCTCCTCCAAGCTGGCAGAGAGCTCTTCCTGCAAATCCTGGGCACCAACCAGGCAAGGCCATCAGCTGTCACATCTCCCTCCTCCCAGCTTGACATCCCCCCTCTGCCTGGCGCCAGGGGCAGCAGGGAAATAATCTGCTATAAGATTAATTGTTCCCTCTGCCAGGTCGGCACAGCTATGGAGGCTTCTGTATTTATAGGGAGCAGAGAGAAAAGGGGTTTGGGGGCATTTTTTTGCCATAATGGGGTATAACAGTCGCATGGAAACAGCTTGTTTCCAGCTTCTGACACGAAAAAAAACCCTGTTTTCTTAAATGGATATGCCAAGTCACCCAATTTATTACCAAAGAGTATAAATAATCTTTTGCTGCTGTTAGGAAATAATAATCCTAAAAACAAGATCACATGGGCGTTGCTGCTTTTGAGCACACCAAAACCCATCCAACAAATCACTGGCTGCCACTGTATTTCATTTCCAAGACCCCCAGTATCACTGCAGAACAGCCAACTACAATTTATGCTCTGGATTCAGAATTGCTTTATGTCCATCCCATCCAATCTGCCATGAAATAAAGGGATCCCTCTCTGCTCGTTCCTCTCTCTGTCTGGGTCCCACTTTTCTGGCTGCACTGGGAGACAAGTGAGAACAGTTTTGTCAGGTTGGTTTTCTGTGGGATCAGTATTTTTCTAGCTCACAGCACTGCCACACAAGCACCAGTCGTAGCAAAAAGGGATGCACAGCCAGGAGGGAAAACAGAGCTGAACTGCTCCTCTGGGTACCCAGAACACATTTTCCTGAGCTTAAAGCAGCTGTGGAACAGCAGTCTCCCATCTCTCTGTGCTTCAGCAGAAAAGAGATGTGTACTAGTAGCTAAATAAAGTTTCCCTTACAACCACAAACTAAATTTTCAAATGAGCACCAGGACTAGTTTTTAAGAGCGTGATGCCTTGCAAGCTTCTTAAACTCAATATTTAAATATGTTTCTTTTGGGACACTTCCCTTACAAGAATTAAGCCAAGCAAAATGTTTTTATTTTTTTTTCAAACAGAAAATGAAAGATCACAACTCTGAACCTCTTAGAGGTGCTTCACAAGGCACTTCCAAATCCCAAAGAGATTACAGTGTCTGGGAGTTAATGTGCCAACCAAGAGGTGTGAGTGGGAGCTTTGGGCAGGTGTCTGCCTCTACACTCCTCAGAAGGGATGCACATCCTCAGATTCTTTAATCTTGTTTATTAATACAATATTGGTTTAGATAATGAATGCTTACTATTTAGTTTGTCTCAGGATTGTTTTGACATTACATGACACTGCCCTTAGGACCAATATTATAAATTAAACAGCAAGCTGCCATCATTTTAAGTGCTGCAATTTTAGAAATAAAAAATAAAAGAACAGCTGTCACCCAGGAAAAGAAAACAACAAAAGTAGAACCTAAACAAATATTCCCTTAGGCTGCTATTGTTTTCCTAATAGCTTGGATGGTATTTCACCCTCCCCACCCACACAGCAGCAGTTGGAATAGGAAGACTTTTCTATGGCCAGTTGATAAATTCTTTCCCAATTTAGAGTATTGTGCCCCTCCCTTGTATAGCATTATAACTGTATTGTATATAATTATGACTACAAGGAAAGAGGCTCTAGCAGAGATCATGGGAATGATCAGCAGTTGCTGGTGATCTTGTGTAAATAGGTAGACTTCAAAAAATTTCAGGATGTCTGTCCAGAAAGGTCTTCAGGAAAAGTTAATCCCTGTGCAGCCTGCCCTGGCAGCTGGTGAATCTGTGCAGGGGAACAGATGTGGCTGAAATGGAACAGGGGAAGTAAGAAAACATTGAAAAAATTCTGAGATGCTGATTGGGATGGAAGAGTCTGATACTGGGATACACACTAATCACAAGCTGGACCTTCCTATGTTCACAGACTACAGGCAAAAGACCTTCCTCACTCTCCCTCTTTAGGCTGTTCACTCAAAAAGAACTGCAGGTGCTCTCATGAAGGCAAAATTTGACCTCTAATTGGTAATTTCTAGACTTAAGGAAAGAATTTCCCCTCTTGACTTGCAATTTCCATTTTTCACTTAATTGTTGCCTAGGCAATCCCTGCTGGCACAAACAAGCACTGGAGTGTAACCTGTAAAGCTAAAATACAGAAGCAGCCTGGTTCTGCTCCATGCACAGCTGAGACTCCCAGTTCTCTGAGAGTCACAGAATCATAGAATATGCAGGTTGGAAGGGACCTTCAAAGGCCATATAGCCCAACTGCCCTGCAAAGAGCAGGGGGATCTGTAACTAGATCAGGTTGCTCAGATCCCCATCCAACCCTGGAAGTTTTCAGGGACCAGGCTTTTACCACCTCTTTGGCCAACCTGTGCCTGTGTTTCACCATCCTCATCCTAAACATATTTTCATTATACCTAGTCTGAATCTACTTTCCTTTATTTTAAAACCATTACCAGTTGTTTGTTTTGTTGCTACAGGCCCTGCTAAAAAGGCTTTTTGTAAGCCCCCTTGAAGTGTTGAAAGGCAGCAATAATTTCTCCCTGGAGCCTTCTCCAGGCATTCAGGAAGTTCTGCCAAGTACCACAGTGGTCCTGTACTCCTCACCAGGAGTCAGGACAGAGAAATCTCTTCCAAAGTTACTCCTGAAGATGGGGCAGAATGGAGGAAACTGCTTAGGGAACAACCCAACCCAATAGATGTGTTAGAGAGGGAAAACCAAACAGGGGCAAGGGCAGGAGGGGGAGAAAGCCCAGAGAGAACCATCACAAGCTCCTGAGTCACAGAGCTCATTCTGGGACCTTCAGCAAAGCAAGAGCAGCACAAACCTTGTTTGGGGGAATGGAGGAGACAAACAGGAATTGGAATTGGTTTTGTCCCCTCTGCTGACACCTGCACCTTATCCCAGGCCATCTCCTCTTGGGAGAAGCACCCAAAGGACCTCTCTGCTGCCCTTTGCCACTGCACTCCCCTCTGGTTTGCAAAACCAAAACCAAAGATTCACAGCATGCTGGCAGAAGTTTACTGAATTGTTCACATAACTAAAAAAAAATATATAACCCCAAATAAAACACAAAAGCAAGGCAGTCAACCCAAAGGAAAAAAAAAATCACTGGAGAATTCAGTTCTTTGTTTGCTGCTATGAACAGAACTAAGAGCTCCAACCACCAGAGATACAAGTCAGATTTATAGAGGAAATTAAAAAAAGAGAAGAAAGCCAAATATGTTTAGTTACTTAACTGAAAGTAAATCTAAGAAACCCAGATGGGATTATTCAGGCCTAAGATCAGCTATTCAGGAGAGAAAAAAGAGAAGCAAATATTTCAACCAAACTGACTTTAACACCCCTGTTAATTACAAATACATTCTGGAAGATAAAGATATGCAAAAGAAATGAAGTCAGTGAAGGTCAAGAATAGGTTCCTACAGCAGCTTACAGACATAAATGGCACTTAGGTACAAAACTTTGATTCGCTTGGCTGGGATTCATGAGCTGGGTGCTTATTCTCTGCATAATGGCTCAAAGGTAATAATCACAAATGGTTCTATTTAAATGGAAAATAAATAACCCTGTCTCTTTAAGGACATCATGTCTCATTCTCAGTGGAATAGTGGCAGCTATAAAAAAAGCTATGATTTCAGTATTTCTTGTTATGACTTCTCTCCCCGCTCGTCTAAAAATAAAAGGCTACTCTGCAGCTCCAGATCAATCTAACTAAAAGAGAAGAATTCACTTACAAAAACAAAATAGCAGCTCTGACACTAGTTAGGTATTCATCACATGTGGAAATGGCCCATAATGCTGCCTTCAAACCTTTCCAACAAGTTGTATTAAATTAGGTTGGGTTGGGATTTTTTTTCCTTGCACCAAAAGCAAAATAAATATAGCTTTATTTAATGCTACTAAAACGTTCAGATTCAACTGGAACCCCAAGGCATGTGGCTTTGTTGTTAAAGCACATATAGTGACTCTATTGATTGGTGCAGTCCTCTGTGCAAGAGAATTTGTCACATCAATAGCAACTGAAAAATACTCAGGAGCTGTAATATGGTTTAAATGAGCAGTTACCACATCAATATAAAGAGCATTTCAACGGCAATAGATAGGAACCCTTTTGCAAAACTAGCATTTGTTTTAAGATAAAGCTTGACAACTTTTTTTTTTTTTTTTTTTTCATTTTACAAGGGAGATTTTTTTAAGTAATGGTGAGCAAAGCAGCAAGCCCTGTTGCTGTCCTGTAGTGACAGCACTCTCTGGGCAATGAAAGCCACGATGGACAGAAGGCTTCCAGATGGGAAAGGAATGGCAATGCCACAGGCCCGGTGGGTGTGAGGCTCACAGATAACTGTGCTGCTCCTTGGGTTTGCCATTGCTGCTGCCCAGAGCACAGCTGGGTCACAGCTGTGCATCCACCCCTGAATTTGCTTCCCAGAGCCCCAGCCTGGCACACACATGAGCTGGGACATGCTGGATGTGAGAAAGACAGAAGAGAAGGTTTCCTTACCCATCCTCAGTGCCAAGCAAGAGCTGGGGGAGGAGAAACCTTCTGCCCTGCCTTTCCTCCAGCCTCCTGGGAGAAGGTGAACCATAAAATGGCCATTCCCAGCTGATATCAGATCTAGGTGGGCTCAGAGAGAGACTCACTGGCCTCAGTGACATGCAATCCTGTAGCCATGATATTTTCTGGAAAATCCCTTTGCCAGGATTTTTCTCCTGAGAAGCTGAGAAGCCTCAGAGGAAAAGAAGAAACAATAATTATCTGCTGCTGTGGAATGCCACAGGTGCATCTTTGATTGGTCTCATGTGGTTGTTTTTAATTAATGGCCAATCACAGTCAGCTGGCTCGAACTCTCTGAGAGCCACGACCTTTTGTTATCATTCTACTTCTTTCTTTGCAAGCCTTCTGATGAAATCCTTTCTTCTATTCTTTTAATATACCTTTAATATAATATATATCGTGAAATAATAAATCAACCTTCTGAAACATGGAGTCAAGATTCTCATCTCTTTCCTCCTCCTGGGACCCCTGTGAACATGAACACCACCACACAATGCTAATTAAAAAGTCAAGCAATGTGGTCAGAAGTGCAGGAAGCATCCTGCATTGGTGCATCCTGGGTTTGTGGGGTCTGGCACACAGAGTTGGGCTCCCAGACCTCCCCAGGGCATGCAGCCTCTGCTTTGGTCACAACTGAGTTGGAAAACAAAATATAAGTAATAAATGCATGGCAAGGAATGAACCTCCATTTCAAGGGCTGGAGGAATCCCTGCTTTTCAATAATGAGAAATAGTTCTGTGTTTCCCAGGGAGGGAGCACACTTTTCCTGATTCAGTGTGTTTATAGAGCACCATCCTCTCTCGGCCACATCCCTCCTCCCCTTGGGTTAAAGTGCAAGGGACATTCTGGTCATCCAGGCAAAAATCCCACTAAAGGAAGATCAAAAGTGGCATGTGCTGCAAGTTTTCAGTAAGATGAGAAATTTCACACTATCCTGATATCTTCTGGGTAACTGCTTATTTTATGATGACTAATAGGCAATTACTATGGTAATACTGCAATACAACATGTGTGAGGTTTGGAAATGAGAAATTATAGGTAACTACTTTGGACTCATTTCTATGGTAACAAAAAGTAATTGTCATTAAATACCAGTTATATTGCTGCTGTACCTGGTAATTATAGATTTTTTATGCCCAGTAACATAAATAAAACCAATAAATTTATTCAAAAGGTCCACGATTGTTTACTTATACGTTTCTATATAGAATACACAATGACAAACACCTAATTAGGAAAAATAAACTCCATTGAGAGCTTCATCTTGTCATCTGAGATGGATACTCTGTTTTTCAATTTAAGGAAATGCATGAATTTCACATCTATTAAATGAAGTTAAGGGGAAAAAAAAACCTTCTCTGCCAGAAAAATAGGTGAAAATTAAAAAAGAGACAAACAAATTATAGTCTGCATGTGTGGAGCTGTGTCTTACAACGGAATAAGTGATAGTAAAAACCACCTGACATATCCAGTCCCCCCAAAAGGGACATAAATAATAAAATCATTTGCATAAAGTCTACATGTGCCTTTACTGTTAAAAAAAACTTTATGAATTACATGTGAACATGATTTTTTTTGATTATTTCTTCAGTCGCAGAAATAAAGTCCAGAAAAACATGTTCATGAGAAATCTGAAATATTTCACGTGATATAAAGCCTACTTTTCTGATTGTGTTTTAGATCTTTCAATAGGAATGTTTAGAAAAAGTCAGTTTTTAAACAAATTGTGCCATTAACAAACAAAAAAGAAATAAGACTCTCCTTTATAAAATGCTGGTATGAATGATTTAAAATGTTTCTCAAGCCCTCCCTTTATTTTTTTTACTGGAAACAGTCTGCTACATTTGACTTCCTTTTACAAGCTATTAAAGTCTTTACAAAACTGCATTTCTGAGACAAGAATATATTATTTTCTCAAAACATGAAATCCCAACACAACTTTCACATGGACACTGACATTTTATGGTGAATTTGGTCTTCCAGTCTGGGTAGGCCTGGCCTCCTTTTTGTTCACCAAATTAATTTGTTAACTCCTTACACAAACAAGAGGTAAGGACTGTGTTGAGTTCAAAAATATTGTCACTGACAGTGAAATGAGAAAGGATTGGAAGCAGTGTGTGCCCTCTCCTCCCCATTCCCACAAATTCTTTCATTCCCTACAATCTGACCAGAAGGATACAGCAGTGGTGGGGTTTCAGACCATTTCAGCTAATTCATGGCTGTAATTTACTGAGGGCTGATGCTGCCACAGCTCCCCCAGAGAAGGAACAGAGAAAAGGAATGGGAACACTCACTGGTTTTCCCATTCCTGACCATTCCCAGAGCCTACAGGGAATGGTCAGGATATTTCATCTGCCTTGCCATGGCATTTCTGAGGTATCTCAGTGAAGAGCTTCCCAGACTGAGCAACACATCCCTTTGGGTGCCCGTGTAGGATTTTGCCTCTGAAAGGTGAGGCTGACAAATTGGAACTAATCTAAGGCAGTGTGGTACAGTCATCTCGCCTGCAGGGACACATTTCAGCATTCAGCTGCAGAATGCCAGCTTAAGAACAAGCTCTTGATAAAGGAAAGTTCAGGCCAAGCCTGGGGATGCACGACTTTTAAATCAAGAACATTTTTTTTTCTCCCCTTAGTCTACCCCTTCCTCCCTGGGGATGGCAATATGATAATGCTGTACTGCAAATACAGAGAGAAAAGTTGAGAAATCTCTCTTCACTGCACTAGTTTTCCTTTATTTCCTAAAGCTGTTTCACAGTTTAATCCTTCAGAGAGAGTGAGATTAGTGTTATGGAGAAACTCACAAATATTTTTTATTTTTGTATCACTTTTTTTTTTTTTTAAACTAAAGCTAAAGATCAAGTTGTGCACTACCCCCAGAAAAAGGAGTCTTTCTATTCAGGTGAGAGCTGAGGACAAGTTGTCAGCTTGAAATGAGGGGAAATTATGCTGAAGACTGTCTGTTTTAGCTGGGTCAAACAATGGCATCTTCCTGGGCAATTTAATTATCAAGCCCATGCAGCATAACATCATCCATGCACTGTAACTGTAAAGGCAATTGCACTTAGAAGTGAAATGATACCAGGCTTTAAAACTTCAAGAAAAGGGAGAAGCCTGTCTTCCTGTTTTAGAAAAGACTCTACATCCTTGGCCACAGTGAACAGCAGGTACCTGTCATTATTCTGTATTTCAGGAGCATCTGGGTATAATCATGCAGCAAGAAAAGGACTTGGAGGGTGGTTTTTCCACTGAAAAGAGAGTTGAAAAACAAAAACAAACAAAAACAAACAAACAAACAAAAAACCAACCAAAACCCCCAACCAAACTGAAAACCACAAAAGCTTTCATTCAAATTGTGTATAGACTTCCTAAACATTTTGAATTAAAGGAGCTGCTTAATTGCCCCTGTACATCCCACAAGGCACCTTATCTTTTCATTCCTAATTGTAAAGGAATAAAAATTCTTAAACTCTTGCATAAACTTGAATAAATCAGTAAAGTTTAGCCTCCCATTTCCATACATCCTGATACACTGAGCTCTGACATTAATTTCCATGACCATTTCTTTTAGAGCCACCTGAATATACCTGCAACATATAAACAATTTTCCTCACAGGTGAGTCTGTGCTTTATGGTTGCAGTCCCAAACTCAGTTGTTGGTGGTGATGAAAATTTTACCACATCCAAGTCAGAGTCACAACCCATTTAGTTTGTTCTCTTGAGAATGAGCAACAGTTTGTGGAAAACAGGCAATTCATGGTGGCATTGTTGCAGATGTGGCCTAAACACCTAAACCTCAGTTGACAACAACAAAGGAAGAAGGGTTTTGGATGACAGCACAGGACTTAGATTCTCAGTCAGTCCCGCATCCCCAAAAATAGCAATGAAGAAAATCTCACCAGATTAGCTGTTATTATATCACTCTGGCTTGGTGAGTGGTTGGTTCCTGTCCTGGTGCCAGGAGAACAAGTCCATCCCATCCCATGGTATCGCATCCTGTCCCATCCCACCCCATCCCATCCACCCCATCGCGTCGCATCTCATTGCATCGCATCCACCCCACCCCACCCCATCCCATCCCATCCCATCCCATCCCATCCCATCCCATCCCATCCCATCCCATCCCATCCCATCCCATCCCATCCCATCCCATCCCATCCCATCCCATCCCATCCCATCCCATCCCTCCTCCCAGAGCTGCTGACACTCTCAGGCTCCTCATGGTGCCTGGGATTCCAGAGCACAGCCAAGTGCATCCAGCAGTGCACTTTGCCAGTTGTGCAAGGCTGTGCACTGGTGGGGTGAAAGAAAATCCTCTCTCACACTGGCAGGAGATCAATTTACAAACTCAAGCATGAGGTTTAATTACCCATTTCATTATCTTAGCTTGCATAGTCTGAATGTGAACCTCCAATGAACCAAAGAAATAGTCACCAGCTGCTGCTTTGAGAAGGAGGGAGATAACAGGAAGAAGTTCAAATGCCTAAAACTGCTCTTGCTGCATGTGGCACCCCTTGGAGGTTATCCCCAGCCAACAGATCTGTGTTAGACCCCACTATGTGGAAAACTTCTGAAGGTCCTATTTATGTGCTAATCTGAACAAAGACCAAAAGAGACGAAGCAGAGTTATCTAGCCAATCACTGAGAAGCCTCAGAGTTAAATTTTCAAACACAAGCAAGTGATCCTTAGAGATTTTTTTAGACATTCATCCAGTAAATTCAAGTAAATAAATTGTGATGTGCTTGTGGATTTTGTATGAGCATGAAATAAAGTGTTTGCTGCAAATTATTCACTCAGCACTAGTTAACTGCAATGCTGGCACATTACTAGGCTTTTTAATATTCTTCTCGAGACAACAGGTAGCATTTTGCTTATTACCCTCATTTTTAAGTTATTAGTTACATTAGGCCATTTGTAAATACAGTGAAGATTGCAAGAAAATAAAATGTTTTTTTTTCATTTTTTCACTAGCTCATTAAAATTCTCTTTAGTTCAGGAGGGCTGAAAATCCTGCATATCATGGAAAGTTAAACCAAGAGTACACCATCAAGCTCAGCAATTCCAAATTAATTCACATGCCCTTTCCCACTACCTGGGTTCCCAAAAGGCTTTTCAAGTTCTGAGCCATATGAATGCCTATAAAAAGCTGCATGTCTCTCAAAAACTATAAGTAACAGAGCAGGGAAAAAGCCCTACAGGGCAAGTGAACTTAGGGGAAAAGCAAAAGCTGCTTAATTGCAACTGGAGTTTGTTTATGTGCACGGTACCTGGAAGAAAGGAAAGTGATGTAATATCAGATTCTAGAGCCATTTTGGGGTTTTTGTTCTGTATAGTGACACATTCTGATAAATTTCTGGTGCTGTCTGATGCCACCCCTGCAGTGCCACTGACTGGTTTGGGATTTACCAAGAGTTGGGTGAGCATCACTGCAGCTGCAAGGAGCCACCTGTTCTGCGAAGTTTCACTCAGAACCCACAGAACCACTGTGGAAATCACCCCCACAACTCCCTGCTGCTTCAGCTCAACAATGAGCAAAGAAAGGGAGGGATAAAGAGCACAGATCACAGGATCATAAACGCTGGAAAAGATCTCTAAAGCCATTGAGCCCAGCCATTAACCGAGCTCTGCTAATCCATGTCCCTCAGCACCACACCCATGCATTTTTTATCACTTCCAGAGGCAGTGATTCCACCACTGCCTTGGTTCCAATGCCTGATCACCTTTTCAGTAAAGATATTTTTTTTTCCTAATTCTTAATCTAAAACTCCCCTGGCACAACTCGAGGCTGTTTCCTCAACAAAGAGCTGCCAGCAGCCCCATTTTCTTCACCTTCCATCTTCCTCCTCCTCAGTGGTCTCCTCGCTCTTACAATAACCCAGCCTTGTTCTGCTTAGCAATGCAACACCTAATTAGATCAAAGCTCAAGGTAGCCTGGCTACAAAGTGAATTGTGTTATTTAGTCTTGCACTGTAAGCAAAACCACATGCAGTATATTTCATTTCTCAGGGGCTTCTCCAGAGAACTGTGTGGTACATGTAATTGCCCCCACAAACAAATCATCAACTAATCAACTGCTTTTCATTATCACCTCCAGCAACACATTTATTTTGTAAATAAATGCATTAAGAGCAAACAATTTTAGGGAAAACAAAAGATTATCTGAATACGATCTCAGCAGAGGAGGTGGTAAAGTAGTAATTCAAACACTAAAATGGAGCAAAATTAGCATAGGGTGGAATGATTATTCCATTCCATGTATCCCTATCTATTACAGTACAATAACAGAGTGAAATCTGTGACTTTAATGGATGATCTGGGTAGTTTAAGGGAGCTGTGATTGACTGACACATTTACATAGAGGCTGATGAGCAGCATAATGAGTGCATTCATAAAACACAGCTAAGGTCTAACTCTAAGCTGACATTAACTCCCACACTTAGAGGAAGCCTGTAGAGCAGATACTCTGCTGTCTTGGGGAGTTGCTCTCTACCTCCTGCAGCAAACAAATTCCCTATTTGCCCCTTTCCTAGGGGGGAATTTCAGGAAGCACATGGCCATGTGAGAATCTCCAGTTCAAGGGGAATTAATTGAAAAAAGCCATGT
Organism: Zonotrichia albicollis; assembly: GCF_047830755.1. Taxonomy (NCBI): domain Eukaryota; kingdom Metazoa; phylum Chordata; class Aves; order Passeriformes; family Passerellidae; genus Zonotrichia; species Zonotrichia albicollis. The sequence continues at coordinate 7,811,001 of NC_133826.1, read as the reverse complement.
AAGATTCCATGACAAAACAGTGCAAGGTGTATAAGGCAAATATGGGAATCAATGGGTTCATCCCCCCACATCATACCTGTAATTTCCTAGGTAAACTCCATCAGGATTGAGCATGGGAGCAATCTTGAACACCAGATGGTCTCTCAGTACTTTTGCAATTGGATGGTGGCTCACGAGGAAATCAATTATACCTGAGAAAAAACATTAAAAAGGAGTTTGAAGAGGGGTGTCTGTGACATCAATGATTTCCAGATATCTACTTGAAATTTCACATATAAAGGATTAGAATGATGATTCCTCCTGGTTCCTGGCACTGCTCCTGCTTCCAACAGAACAAACCACTTGCAATCATGCAGCACCTGCTTAAAACTCCAAGAACTTTAAGGAGAAATACCTGAATCTGTCCTCATAATGCAAGTACACCATGGCTGCATTGCCAGACACTGTTAAGTTTCCACAGAGGGAGAAGTTACTGCTCATCAGCTAAGCCACAATAACAAACAGGAGAAATGGAGTTACCCCTCACACCCAGCCTGCACAGAGCTCACCTTGTGAGTGGAAATTTGTTGAGATAAGCCATCTCAAATTCATTTCAGCATACACCCAGACCTACCCATGATGTAAGAACACAGATTTCAGATCACCTGCATGTATGAAGGGGTGTAAAACGCCTCACAAAACTTGGGAGAGTTGCACAATATGTGCACTGGGCACAGGGATATTGTGCCACTGGTACACTGGAATTTATGAGGTCATATTCTTCACTTCTTTTACACTCATAAAAACCAGGAGTAACTCCACCTCAGCAGCTCCTTTAGTGTGGAACCCAGGCAAGGGATGGGGAAGCAGATCCTAAATGGCCTTCCTTTGAGCACATCCCAGCACCAGAGCCTGCAGGATTTCCTTCCTCTTGGCCTCGTGCTTGGGGAGCCACTGAATATTCCTCAGCCCAGGGCTGGTGTTGGGGCAGGAGAAGGACCCTGGCAGCTAAATTCACTGCTCATCCCTCCACTGAGTTGGTACTGACAGAAATAGCTTCCAGGGAATTAGTGTGGAGATAAATTGAGTTCCTGTGTAATCTCAGGACACCCACAGATAGGTCATGACAATTTGCTATTTATTGTAAGGTCCATCCTGTGAAGCAGGAACCATTTACTGAATATCCCCAGAATAAATCAATCACTACGGTCTAGTAACAGGATAAAATTAAGCAGAGAAAAATTAAGGCTGCTCATCAGTAAAATTTCAGTAATGGTGAGCTCTATTAGAGTGTGGAATTGTCTCTCCAGGGTAAGAGTGGAATCCCATCATCAGAAACATTTAACACTGGGCAGGGTAAAGCCTCAGGGAATAGCTATAACAAGCAATAATTCAGCACAGAAGGGATGGCCTGGGCTAACTAGCTGACTTCAGACCTGATTTTTTGTGATTCAATCAAAGTGTTAAAAAAAGCCCCTAAACCCCATGTTCATGCCAGGTTAAAATGCACTTGTTTACAGCTTGGCTGGAACATGCATTAAAGATGAGACCAAAATCTCACATTCTGCATGACTCCTTCATTTTGCTAATTTCCTAAGGCCCACATTGTATTTCAAATACCAGAAAGTCTGAACCTAGGCTGCTGTTGGAATGAATTTGAATTTTCTGAGGCATATGGAGAAAAATGAGGCTTCTGAAATGTCTGAGCTGATCAAGGCATAGTTGACTCTAAACTTCAGCAATTTTTCCATGTCTCAGTGACTAATCCTGAAGAGAAGAGAGGAACTTTCTGTAACCAGGTCTTCCACTCGAGAAGAAACTAAACCTGAATTTCTGAGGCAAATTAGCATATCCATAATTATATTTCTCAGGAAATGTTCCTGCAATTACCTCCTCTCGATGAAGGAAACTGAACATCGATCTGCTTTTTGGCTGCTGTTGTGACTTTTGTTCATTATCCAACAGCAAGAACATGGAGGAGCGACGGGGACACAGTTGGATCCTGAATAACCAGATTTCCTAACTGTATGCAAACACAAAAAGCTTAGCTACGTTAAACTGCTGCTCTGACTGTTTCCTGGCAGTGTCTGAAACACAATCCACAGTACTCACACCTGGAGGGCTCAAAATCACTTAAAGGGAAACAACCCCTCACTTAGCCCTTGGTTTCTCAAGACTCTGTGCCGGTTTTAATTTTAAAGAGCTTGCAACTTGACTCAGCTAGACTCAAACTCATCAGTTTGTGTTTTCTAAAACACTTGGAGGAGTTAACCATTCAGAAATCAGTGTGTCCAGAACAAGTTTTATCTGAGGTTGGATGAGAACCTTCAAGTGGAAATAAAACCAGCACAAATATCGCATCATGTGCATTGTGGATCATTGCTTTTCTTTCATGAGGTGACACAAGAGCCCAAACTTTCTTTTGCTGTGGCTGCCAGGGTGCCATGGAGAGGCTTGTCCAGGTTCTGCTCGTTTCCTGGTGAGGTCTCTGGTGTTGAGATGACCCTGAGATGTTAAAAAGTCTCTTTTTCCCAGCCCCCAGACAGAAGAAGAAGCAGAGATGCGTCAGTTCTGCTTTTCAAGGTTGTATGTTGTTTCTTATCTATAACATTCTTTCTCCAACCTGCTGAGGTCTGTCCAGCAGGTTGGGTTGAGGCAGTCTGGCTGCCCTCAGGATGGTGTTATTTTTTTATACTAGAAACCACATGTGCTTTATTTACAATAATTGTCCAATACTTATCACCTAATTTAGACAGCTTGTCTCTATTCTAAACCAATCCAGAAGTGCCACATCCCAGCAGAAGATGGAGGCCAAGAAGGAGAAGGAGAAAGACAAGACACCCTCAGGTTCCTCCATCTTGCCTCTCAAACCCCCACTCTAAAAACCCCAAAATTCTACATTTTCACCCTGTGACAAATTCACTATCATTCTATTCAAACCCTTGTGTCTTGTAACTCTTCGCACAAAGTTGGTAATTGCTTCCATGGGTTAAAATCGAAGGCACAGGTGTTTTTGGTGTTTTTGACTCCATGCCAGGGTCTCTGAGCCCCCTGCCAGGGTTTCAAGCCCTCCAGGGCAGTCAGAGGAATGTCCTGGGTTCCAACAATTCCCCCCCCCGTTACTGATGCTGCTTTTCTCAGAGTTTGGCAGGGGCATCTTGGCAACTGGAAGCTGCAGTTCTCAGCTTCAGCAGGCAATTCCTGTTCCCAAGAAAGAGCATGCAGTGGTGTGGAAGGCTGCACTTAAACATGCAGAGGGTGAGGGTCTGCTGTGCCTGATTCACTGCTGCACCCAACTAAAGGATCCTGGGCACCCAAAGCTTGGTGTCAAACATGACCCAGCATCTCCCCAGGCACCCCAATCTGCTTGGGATGCTGCAGCCAAGCTACCCATCAAAAGGAGATTTACTTGATTTTCTTACTTAGCAGATGGTCAGTTAAACCTGAAGAAGCCTTACCCCATTGTAAAAACACCAAGGAAGAGTTAAAAATATCTCTCAGAATTCTAACCTGGAAGTAGAGGCAGTTCTAAGGAGCATGAGAAAGGCATGAGACAAAAGCATACATTTACATATACAAACCTCGCCCTAAAATTATTGTAAGTATCCAAATAATCAATACAACTAGGAAATAGCTTTGTCCTTCAGAGGAACCCAATAGTTCCGGGTTGCCTGAAATAGTCCAGATCAATAATATTTAAAATAAAAAGACAGATATCAGAGTATTAAACAAAAAATACCATTGCCGAGAACTTGGTCCTCCTGTTAATAAATCAATACAAACCTAATTTTACAGCTCCTGTAATCAGCAAGAGACATATCAGTGTATCTCATTAGGCCAGGGTTAAGAATTTGGCAGCAACCAAAGCCCATTTAATATCATTTACTTCAAGGCAGACATGGCAATACAACAGATGCCCTAATTTATTTGTTGATCTTTGTATTAAAATAACAGTTTGCTGGTAAACAGGAAGGGTAATGATGCCAGTCACCCTTGTTAGTGGCTAATAATTGCTTAAATTGTCCACTAATTGACCTGTGGTACTGTTGAAGCACTGGATCGTGTTGCAGGGCATGAAGTAAACAAGGCCACTGTAATGTTGCTTTAGAGAATGACTTCTGGAAATAGAACTACTTATTGCCATAAATTTTCCTTTCACAGATGAGCAGATTAATTGGTCTGCCAATTAGTCTGCTATTAAAGAAAAAAAAAGGGCTGCCCACAGATTGGTTGGATCTTCGAACTGTGGCCCCAGTTTGGGTCAAAGGAAATCATCCAATCTGAACCAGCCACATCAGCTATGGAAAATAAGACAAGTATTATTTAAAGACACAAACCTCTGTGGCTGGAGATCAAGGAAAATAGCCAAATAATGAAGTATTAACTCTTCAAGAGACTTCAAAATGAGATAGAGAATGTGATGGAATGGGCCTACCGAGGCACATTACAGTGTGGAAAAGTTCTCCAATTAGAAGAAGCAAAACAATATGGATTATTGTCCTCCCAAGCTTTCTGGAAAGCAATTAAAATCTTTATATTTCAAATAATTATGTGCAATTATAGATGCTACCTGGAACCAGAACAACTCAGAAATCAGCATTCAGCCATGACACAGGAAGAGGCTTATTCATAGTCCACTAAAAATCCACCAAAGTCTTTACATCAACTTCAAGGAGATTTTCATAGTTGCAAGCAAAAGGGAATAAAGAATTGAAAACAAAGAAAAGGGAAAACAATACTCACAACTGCAAGAATTAGAGACACAGCCACATTGACTTAAAAATGCCAGACTGTTAAAAAATTTATTTCTTGGTAAACTCAGTTCAACTGAGACGGCACTAAATCTGGACCAAGCCCCTTCTACTCTGAGTCACTTCCTTATCATTATTCTTTCTCAAGGCTGAATGCATTTTTTCAAATTTCTCCTGCCTTCTGCAGCTCAGCTCCTCTCATCTGCTCCAGTGTTAGGTCCTGTGGCATCTTTCTGCCCAGCCCAAATTATCAGCTGATTCTTCTCAAGAAATTTAATCACTCACCCCTCTATAACATGTCATTTCCACTGTTCTGTCAAGACATTTCCTCAACCAACATCCTTAAACTCCGTTTAAAATTCCTGCTGGCTCTAACATGACCTCTCCACATTTGCTCCTTCCAAAGAAAAGCCAGCCTTATCTCCTGCTTTTTCCATTACTCCATCCTTTCACCCTCAGCCTGACAATATATTTAATTGTGCAGCTATATAATACATTTGCCCTGGTCCTATTAGTGAAAATCTAATCAGCACAGATCCTAATGCAATATGGCAACTGCTAATGCAAACATACCCTGCACTGTATCTAGTATATGCCAAGAAAGGAGTGATTTATGTTTTCAGACCCATTTCCTACTGCTGGGTAGCTGCTGGTACCCTTCAGTCAGATCACCACAGCCTGCAGGTTAAAGAGAATGTGACAATTGGGCTCCAACAGCCATAGGATCTATTCACTGGAAAATAAATGTAAAAAGTCCCAAATGCTTATGCTCATATGAAACTATTGAAATACACTGTTAAAGGAGACTGAATCCAATGTGAATGACACTATAGCTATGTTTGAATGGAGAGTAAGAAAGCAAAAATATGAGGTTGGGCTTTTTGGAGAGGGTTTTTAGTGTGACAGTGAAAAAAACCCAAACCAATCCAGACGCTAATGTCCAAGCAGTTACAATATCTTGCCTCCAAAAAGCAAGTGCAATACACAGAATAAACAACAGCAAGCCACCACTGTGCCACCATTTGCCTGAGAAGTGTTTCTCCTTCAGCAGCAGGGCCCTCATCTGTTCAGCCTTTGCCCTGTCTCATGGAAATGCAGGAAAAAAAACCATAAATCAAAAAAAAAAAAATACAAAACATGACGAAGACAGATGGACCCTCTTCTCCATCCCCGCGTGGTGGGGAAGGTGTCACACTCCCACTGAACCCTGCCCAACTCTGGTCACAGAAATGCTGTGCCGGGGTGGGCTCCAGAGAACACACAGCTGCTCCTTCAGTGCAGCCCCAGCAAGGCCCAACAGGCAGAAATGGCCCAAAAATGCCTTATTATGAGGTGCTTCAATGTTCAGCACAACTCAAGAACAAAAATAAAAGCATGTGAAGGGTGATAAATGAGCAGAGCTGACTCATAGTGAGGTTACTGACAGGATCTCACATCATGCTGTCACCAAGATTATTCCTGCAAAAGATCATCACAGAGGGGTCCATATGTACAAGATCATCACAGATGCTGACTCTGCCCCTTCTTACAATTCTGCTCCTCCTCCTAATGTGGAAAAACAGATTGACAAAACTCCAGTGTGTTTTGTTTGCAGTGTCTCACACTTTTTCAGAGACATGGTTCTAGGGCAGGGGAAGGGGTGAAGAAGGGTGATGCTGACATCAGTCCAGAGAGAATCTATAGATTTTAAATGCTTTAGAAATAGGTTGCTTTATCTTTTCAAAGGTCCCTTTGGAATCCATGACAAAACCAAGGTTTATCTCATCAAAATTATCTCATCAAAAGCTATTATGGCTGGTGAAGAAGTGCTGCAAAAACCAAAACAGGCACCTGCTTATGGTGTTAGAGGAAGGGAAATTTGATGTCTGAATTATGTCACCAGTTTCTTGGCGTACAACTGCATGCACGTGCCTCTCCCTCCGTAGTTTCTGCAACTGGGACTGGGAAGATGCAGAGCAGTGTCTGCTTTCCCTGAGCCCCCTCTCTGGTCACCCCCAGCACACCCAGGAGCAGGGCAAGGGAGGGCAGGACGCTCTCAGAGGGATGCACCTTGCACCAAACCTGAGTGAGTATTCCTCAGACCCCACTTTCCAGGTCAGACTCTTCTCCTGCCTTCTCTGCTGATGTTCAGACTTCATTTAGACTTCCCCCAGGAAGGGCTCAGAGGGGACCTGCACAGGCCTGAGGGTGGCACATGATGAAAAGCAACCCAGGTGTTTGGAAATGCAGAGAAGTGAACAATTTTCCCCAGTGGTTCCTGTGGACAGGAAGGTCTCAAGGGAGACAACAACCAAGCAACAACTGCCCATGGCAAAACACATCAGAGCCCACCAAGGCAGGTGAGACACCTCTAGGAAGGACATCCCTGGTTACATTATTTCTGAAGGGTACAGAAAGAAAAAGGCTCATTGATTCTCTTGGAGTATCAAACCTTTTGATCACACAGCAATTTGTCCCCAGCTAGACTGGTAAATATTTCAGGGCTAAGTAAGAAGATTTTGTTGCATGAGTTTGTTGGTTAAAAGCACCCCAGAAAAAGTCTGTAAGTTCCCATGGTTATTTCAAGTTTTTTTAAACCTGCAACCATAATAGCTATTGTAAAAAAATCCAAAAAACCAAACCAACAGTTACCACTTGTACACTGTGCACAGAGCCCCACTTCACCTATTTTTAAAGAAGTTTTAATCAGCCTGAGACAGAAAAGTTGCCCACCTAACTAAGGATCCAGCTGCAATAAGCAGATTGATTAGAAACACATCAAGCTATATTATGGCATGTTTGTTCTTTTATTTACCGTTTAGTCTCTCATCTATTCTCTGCTGTAACTCTTGGTCTCTTCAAAACACAGGATTAAAAGCAAAGGAAATCTCAAATAATGGGATAAAATGAATGTGCAGGAAATGAATGGGTGAATTAGATTACAGCAGATGAAACACCGAGGTCTCAAATGCAAAATGCAGGGAGTTTATTTAATTTGTTACTCTTTTAAAATGAAAATATGCTCACTGACTTGAATTAGTAATTTTCCTGTTCTAAGATATGTTAGGCCATTACAGCTAGGCCTGTTTCCAGAGCAGTGAAATAAATGGAAAACAGCCAGTCTCCCAGGGAACACAGTCCTCACTGCATTTTGCCAAGCTAGTGGAACACTGCTAATGTCAGCTCCAGAGAAAACCACAATTCTGCTGGAGGGGCTGCTGCAAAGGAATTGAGAATGACTGGCAACAAATACTTCAAATGGCAGAGCTAGGGACTGTGGATTTTCTCCAATTTTAATGTGCATGGTAAGCACAGAGAGTAATTGATTTAAAGAAGATTTAAAACACCCATCATTCCTGACCATTCCCTCCCTCCCTACTACAGTTAGCCCAGGGTTTCGCAAATAATTAATCTTGAATTTGGTGTTGATGGAACAGAAATCCATGGGTAGCAACAGGAACAGCAGTCTGGAACCCCCCAGCTGGATTCTGTCAATATGAGAGAGAAAATAATTTCAACAGTTTTCCAGAATCACATAGGCATAAAAATTCTTCTCACACCACTGTAAGGATACAGGAGACACTTCTGCCATCACAGCCTCAATTGGTATCTGGCATCTATTCACATTGCAACTTCAATGAAGATTTGGAAAAATTATGCCATAGTAAAACATTCTGGGACTCTTGGGTAAGGAAATGGACCATACAATACCACGAGGCAGACCTTGTTTCCCATTTTTATGTGTCTGCTGATTGGACAGGACTGACTGGGATGGAAACCTTTAAATTTATCATGGATATTCCACATAAAGGAGGCACATTTACACCACTGCCTTTCATGTGCACTATCCTAGTATTTTTGAGAGACTTCTATATTAAGCTGTGGAAACAAGGCCTCAGAACACCAAAGAGTTCCAGACCCTGACACTCCATATGCATTTCAAACAGGGAGAATACACAGAGAAATGGACGTGACTGGAATAGCCAGTCACAAATCAGCAGTCTACAAGTACAATCAGTTCAGTGTAGAAAGTTGCTAAGTGATGAGTGTTTGGGATTTCCTATGTATTTTTATGAGCTGTTGCTCTTTCCTCAGAAAAAGATTCACATCTGCTTTGAAGGATACGCGGCTGCTGGTGCTTGGCTGGAGCACAACATCCCAATTCAGTGCTGAAAAGATATAGATATGCATTGCCAGCAAAACATAATTAAAGTTGGCATTCCCAGTGACTGGGATGTGGGACCAGGAGCCAGAATGCCAGATCTCAGTCTCTAGCACTGCTGATTTTTGGCAAGTTGCTGCCAGAGTCTGCTATCTTAGTGTGTTCAACTTGAGATAGCAATGGCCAGATTTGCAGGGCAGCAAAACTGGCATCTCTGGGGCCAAAACCAGCAGATGGATTTTCCAAACAAACTCATGAAAGCTCATTGGAGCCGACTGTAGCTGGAAACATGGCAAGTGGCCACAAAATGCTAGGTGTTGAGTAAAATTCTGAAACTTTTCTGCTCTTACTCAGCTGTCACTAGTGAGAGCTGAGCAACTCCCCAGCCCACTCTTCCCTAAAGGTAAGCACTTTCTGAAAATCAGTTCTGTAGAGGTCAAGGTGGAAAGACTTTTGGTGACAGAGACAACAAGTGTTGCTGGTCAGTTCAAAATTGCAGCCCTGAATACTCTCACCCTTTCCCCTTTCCCCTTTCCTTTCCTCACAGAAAGGAGCACACAAAGTATTCCACAATCTATAGCTGGTTCTCAGAACCTCACAGGATTACCTGGAGAGGGTAAAATGTGGCATTTAATTTTGCCTGTTAAAATTGTCAGCCAACAAAAGAAAAGACAAGTAAGCATTTTTAGAGGACAAGTCTAGTTCCTACTTTAAAATACTCTAGATATTTTATACTAGCCTGATCCTGTCTGAAAATCCAAAAGAAAAAATAACATTACTAAACAGACTTGAGTAGATGATAAGACACATAAATGATCTTGTTACGAAAGATGCCCTAGATCATATAATTCATGTAATTATTAGGTCATACATTCATGTAATCTTGTTCTGATAAAACTGTCTTCTAACATGCCTTAAGAGTTCCTCTGATGCTTTGGCACTTTAACAGCTAGAAACTCCAAGGAACCAAACAGTTTGACCCTTTCCCACTTGTTGGATGCAGCAATTATGGCCTCAGGACTCATTTGGATGCCATTGAATCGGATTGTGCATCTTTTCAGATTTTAGAATAAGAATAGAATGAGGAAAAAAAACCCTAGATTGAAGCTTGGGTGCTTGGATGCTTGATCAGAGCAGCAGTGGGGTGTTGGTGGCACCATCTCCCTCATTCCACTGCAGCTCTGGGTGCAGGGCACTTGTGCTCTCCCCAGCAGCACCACCAGCCCAGGTGGGGCACCAGGTTAATCCCTCACACCATTTCATGGTCTCTGCCTTTCCACTTCCTTGCAGCAATGGGATGCCCACAAGCTTCAAAGGAGCAGACTAATTTAGGAGAGCAGAATGAGGCCAGGGCTGGATTTGTCTGGTGAAAAGTGCAAACCTGCACGGAGGGAAGCAGGCTGTCTGCCCTGCACAGAGATGAACTCATATCTCAGCCCCTTAATTACCCTGATGGCTTATGGTGCTTGCTTAACCACAAACTAATCTCCCCTGGCCCAGGGGCAGTTGTGCAGCTCTCCAGCAGAACTGATGCAACAGCAAAGAGCTGTGACTTGAAAGAACCTGTCAGGCTGACAAAGAGAGGAGGTATTGGCAGGAGCACACAGCTCCTGCTTCAGGATTGCCTGAAGGGTTCCTAAATTCAGTGCACAGCACAGACTGAGTGGGTGGCTTCCTTGGCTGGCTTTCCTTTCTTTAATTTCCTTAATATGCTGTAAGGAGCTTGGAGTTCTCTTTGCATCAAAATGAGCCTACCAATACCCCCTGGATAATGCCTCTTTTCCTCCTGGGGAAAACAAAAGGGTTCCTGGAGAAGCACTGCAAGGATCAGATGATCTTGTTTCATTAATGAATTACTTGGGATTTATCAGAATCATTCTCAAGATGTTACCTCAAGAATATGATGTGCTTGGTCATTATTATTCAAAGTAAGTCCCTCCCATGAGTGTGAGTCCCCCAGTCAGCTCAAAAAATATTCACTGCATTATGGCCCTCAATTTTTACAGAATTAACTAATGTTACATACAGCTAGAGTTGAACAGAAATATGCAGAAGATTCCATCTATCCTGATGTGCAAGACAAGAGGCAAACCCTGGTTGCAAAGAGGGGAAAAATAAACATAAGGGGAGTAAAATCCAGAATGCATGTGCCAGAGTCAAGCAGGGATGTACCCTGGCAGAATTAACCCAGGCACTGTTTCCTGCTATCCCTATCAACTCACAAAACACCAGACTTTTCACCATGGCCCTGAAGGGGAGTTTCAGCTGTCCACCAACAGCACCAGCAAGGAGGGAAAAAAAACCCAGAAACAGAAAATCACTTCATTCTCCAGTTTGCTACTTAGAGCTGTAAGGGTCTTGCAGGGAAACAGAGAAACTGCATCATTATTGGAGTGTTGCTGCTTTACCCAGGAGCAGGCTGAGCTCCCCAGAGCCTGGCAGATGACTGCTTTCCTGCCCATCATGACAACTGCAGATGTGGAGGTCAGAAACCTTCCCAGGGCTGGCAACAAGACTGCACCACAAGTGTAAATTCTCCAAAGTTGCCTGCACTGGGGAAAAGATTCCCAGCAGAGCTATAAAAGTGACAAAAATAAACTTTGATGGACACAAGGAGGACTAAGACTTATTTCTACTTGGGAAACCACTAAAAGTTGCAAGGAATAGCAAAAGAGGATCAACGCTCTCCTTTCAAGCCTTTTGTTGAATTGTCTCCCCAGACTCAGAGCACTTCCTATATGACCAGAGTCACCTTTCATAACCTGGCAGAGGTGCCTTTCTTTGGGAATCAGGAACCTTTGGGATTTCAGTGTGCTTGGTTAAACAAAGTTGGGCACTGGGAGCTGGACTAGTTTTACCCAATTTTACCTAGTTTTACCCAGCTTTACCCAGTTTTACCCCTGGATCTGTCACAGAATGCTGTTCTGCAGGCTCAATGGACAAAGCAGCAGCCACACTGAGCTCTTACAGAATTATCTGTGGTCACAACAAGAGCTGCAGAAACCTGAAGATGGATAGAGCAGCCCAAGCAAAGAATGTGCTGTAAGCTGAGAAGGCAAAAGGTGGATTTCTCTGGAGGCAGACAGAATACATTTACATATGAAAATCTAATACACAGTGAAAAAGGGAAAGGGCATTACATAAATAATGCGAGGCAAGGAATGAAAAATATGTATTTTTAAACACATTCTAAAAACGGTTTTCCAGCATCTGCAAACATATTGCTCAGCCAAGCAAAGACCCAGAGGCAGCAGGTTTGAGTCAGGCAGGCACACACAGACCAGAGGGCCTCTGCAGAATATCACTCACTCACACCAAGCTCCCTTCAGCTCTAGGGTGTTGGGAGAGTATTGGGGGTATCTCTTTGAATTTGCCTTTATCTTCAACAACCTGCAGACATTTGCTGCTGGCCACATCACAAGAGGGCTCCTCAGCCAGACAGACTCCTGGTGCCACCACTGCTGGGATTAAAGTGGAACACAAATGGCTGGGAAGGAGCAGGAGCACATTGATACCCCCATGGGGGATGTGGTGCCCTAATGCTATGGTGTCGCAGACATCTTTTCATGAAAATCCTTTCCTTAGGATTTTTTCCTCCTGAGAAGCTGAGAGGCCTCAGGAACAAAATGTAAACAATGATTATCTGCTGCTGTGGAATGCAACAGGTGCATCTGTGATTGGTCTCATGTGGTTGTTTCTAATTAATGGCCAATCACACTCAGCTGGCTCAGACTCTCTGTCCAAGCCACAAACCTTTGTTATTCATTCCTTTCTATTCTTAGCTTAGCTAGCCTTCTGAGGAGGACTTTTCTTCTATTCTTTTAGTATAGTTTTAATGTAATATATATCATAAAATAATAAATCAAGCCTTCTGAAACATGGAGCCAGATCTCTGTCTCTTCCTTCAACATAAGACCCCTGTGAGCACCATCACACTCTGGATCTCTAGAGGACACAGGTACAGGACTCAGGAGAAAATTGGGATTTGGGGAAGGAACTCTTTCTTGTGCTTCAGCCCAGAACTTTAATCCACTCAGCTACAGGAAGAGCTGAGGCGTCCCCTCCTTAGGGCTGAACCCCAGCTTTCACTTCTGCTGGAGATGTGGCTTTGCCATTCACATGTGGCACATTCACACACTCCCCAGATCCACACAGTGGCAGCTTGGCCTGGCAGGAACCTGCACAGCCATTCCCCTCATTTCCCCTGTGGGCACGAACAACCAGATCACTTTGTGACTCCTGATACACAGAACTTGCACTAAGCCAGCTGTAATGGCACCTTTTGGCTGCTTCATTGATTTCCACTTTACTGGGTTTGCAGGTTACACTGCTTCACTGTTACAGGATTTGCCTGTCCTTCCCTTCAGAGTGACTGAAAAGGCATAAGGCAGTTTCTTCCCTTCCCAGAGAGGCAGAGACACCTGCAAGGCTCCAGTGGCAGAGCAGGGCACAAAGTCTGCTGGCACTGCAAGGCAGCAGCTCTAAAATGGACAATCAGAATCAGAGAGAGAGAGAATCCTGTTAATGGAGAGCTGTTTTACACTCTCCTGTGGTTATTTCTGGCCATGAGAAAGGCAAGAGTGGCATCAGCTTCCTCAGAAGCAGCCACCTGTCCCCTGGAGCCAGAGGGAGCTTCCTGCCTGCTCTGGGTTTGCCCCTCAAAGACATCCAAAAGTACCACATTAGCAAAACCAGAATAAAGCAGATCTCTCTGTCCATCTCCTCCCTGACAATGGCATCAAGGTAGCAGAGGCTGTGCTGTTCTAATCAGTGCCAAAGGACAGTAAAAACTGAAATGAAACATGGAAGTCCATTTGCACAGCAAAGTCTGGAGCTTCAGTTTTGACAGGCAAATATAGCAGGGACTTTATTTGTATGTATTTTGTATGTAACACCTGAACTATTTCTGGGGAAAAGAAAAAAAGGAGTGATTTATTAAACAAAAACCTAATCCTCAGGGAAGATCTGATGGCCAAGAAAATGCTGGCTGCATCTCAACTTGCTCCCCTTTACTCAGAGATGAAAGTTGTGTATCTGCAAGTTGCTTTCAGTGGTACTGGAGGGGACTTGTTGGATAGCTGCTTGCAACTGGGTTCCAGCGGGAAAAAGCTTTTTTCCCTGTGGTTTATTTATTTTGTCTTATAGAGGAATAAAAAAAAAAGTAATGACCATGTCTCTACATGAAGAAAGAAATTGCAAAAGCTCTGCTCTGCCCCTCATTGCTGGAGATGGATCTGTTCTTTTATTTACACTGCATGACATCCAGGCAAGGAAAAGCTCCACAGAAATAAATTAGGGTCACTCCCTGTCAGTGCAGGGGTGCTCCTGGCTGTTAAGCAGCAGAGGATGGCATAAGCCCCTTCCTCCCCTCCAGAGCAAATGTTGCTGTGAAAATGAAGATGCATTGCAGATCCTAAAGGTGATGGTAATTAGCACTGGAAAGGGAATAATCAGCAACATTTTTTCACATGAGTAGGACCACCACAAGCATCTCTCCTTGTGAAGAAGTGAAATTCTCAATGAGGGTATAAAATAAATGTTTCCATCTGAGGAGTATGAGGGAGAAAAGTCAGAGGGATATAACTTTCAGGAGGCCTCCAAGGATAGAGGGGGTTACTTGTTGCTGTTTTAGGAAGAAGCAGCTAAAAAAAAAACCCTATTTCCTAAAGAATTCTGTTTGGAGACAGTCTTATTGCAAAATCAACTTTGAAGCATATTAAACTGAGAAGGCATAAGATGCTCTCATCCCAGAATAAGAATTGCTGTGGAAATGTTCTAATGCACTCTACATTCACAGTCTGCCTCAGATGCAAATGAAATCTCGAGTGCCAGCAAGCTCCAGACAGAAACTCTCCCCAAGCACTTTGCAAGGATGGGTTTGAAGTCTGGCAGCACTGTGACCACAGCAGCTGATGTCAAGGTGCTCTTTCCCTCATACCCTCGGCCACTGGGAGCATTGCCAGGAAGAAAAATCAGAGTTCACATGTGACCAGGGGCGAGGACTGTCTAACTTTCTACCTTGAACAGTCAGATTGAATGTTAAGGTCTTAAAGGTAAACTTAAGTTTAATAAACAGCCACTTTTGCTGCATGAAGGAGCCAGATTTCAGAAGGGAGAGGTAACACAGAACACACTGGGCAAACTGAGATCCCAGTGATCCGCTCTCTCCAGAGCAGGGAATTCCTGCAGGGAATTAGGGGTGCAGTTCCAAACAGGTTTCCAGCTCTGTTCCCTGTTTCTCCCCAGGAATGAGCGACACACCCAGCCTTTGGAAGATGGCACCTGGATCACAGCATTTTCCAGTTCTGCTCTTGACTCTCTGACAGATCATCAGGTCATGAGGGAGGGCAGGTGAAGCTCACTGAGGCTGAATGGCTTCTCCTGTACCTGGAATCAGGCACCCTCCTGTTCTCCCTTTGCTGCTATGACACAAAGCACAAGGGTTTCTAAGGGAACAGGACATGAAGCTGACCAGAGTTGTACTAAAATCATCACAGCAGTTCAAATTTTAATCACTAAAAAAATTGAAAATGCTCAGTGATGCTCCTTTTGGGTAGGTGGAGGCCATGCTGAACCAGAACTTGCCCTGTTGTCATTGTCTGTGTCACACTTGTTCTGTAGTCACCCAAAGATTTGGCTTCTGCTTGCCAATAATATAGACCACATCCATCTTTATAACATTTTGCCTACACACTGTGCCACTGGCTGAAAATTTTGGAGTAAACTTTTATAATTTTGAACAAAATATCACATAAGGAGACCTGCAGACTTCTCCTTTCCTCTTCTTTTAACTGACCACAGATCTTTGGCTTTCTTTGTTCTTTCTCTTCCCCACCACATTTTTTTTCCATCAGTGATAAAGTAACAAAAAAATAGAGGAACAAAAAAAAGAGAAAGGGAAAATAGGAGAAAAATTAGCGAGCTTGTATGAAATTTATAACAAAACACTCTTTGAAAACCTGTGGCATTAGAAAAAAATACAAATTAATTATTTTTCATCCATCTCCAATTATCTTTTATATTTAGCAGCAGCAAAGACTAATGCCATAACCTCCAAATCATAACACAGACACCAGGAGTGTGTTACCATTTGTGGAACATGTAATAAGTAATTTGACCCTTGAACTAACACTATGGGGCACATCTGGAAATTGTCACTTAGGGGTGACACCAGTCACTAGGGAACCAACCTTCCTGGCCAGTTTTACAGAGCCCTTTTCCATTGTTCAAAACTCCCCTAAATTTACCCTTCCTGCCTACAAAGTGTTTAAGAGAAGTTTGTCCCTGCATTAGGGTCCCAGCAAAGCAATTCATGCCTACATTTCTTTGTAGGTAAAATTAAGCAGAACTGGAAATGAATGTGCCCCATTACCCTTTCCTTCCATGCCCAGAGTGCAGAGAAGCCTCAGCCTGAGCAAAGCCAAGCTCTACAGGGCTGCTGTCTGGGGCAGAAAGCTGCTTTCATCCCAAGTCCCTTCTTCTTGCCCTCCTGACAAGCTGTGCACCCTTTTTTCTGTAAGCTGGAGAAGTCAGGGTGGCATGGCTCTCATAAACATGTGCACAATGCAAGAGGAGCTTGTGAGCAATCTGTGCAGGGGCAGAGGGAAAGTTTAATCCCATTGCCCTGGTGTCAAAGGAAAGTTTGCAGCGGCCAAGTCTCAGTCACTCATCAGTGCTGGCTTCTGAGAGCAAAGCAGAAGGAGTAGGAAGGTAAGTGCAGGGCACCTCGAGACAAAAGGACTGAAAACAAAATGAAAACAACCCGAAAAAAATCAATTCAGCTGAACCCAGCCAGGGCAGGCAAAGAACAAAGGGTCAGGAGACAAAGCTGGAAACAATAGACCAGCAAGATGAATATCAGTTGTGAGGAAGAGCTGGGGCACTGCTGAAGGAAAATGGAAAGGGCTTAAATTATAAAAACTAGAAGAGATTCCTAATTGTGAATGCTGACCTGCAGCTTGATCAGCACAGCTCTCACACACTGCTGCACTGACTGAAAGGGCTCATCTCAGCCTGGATTCCTTGATGGCAGTGATGGTCACTTATCAGAGCCCTTTGCCATTAACAGAGTCATAAAATTGAGGTCTAAAGACAACCCTGAACCTCCTGTGGTTTTTACATCTTTGTCTTGAGTTTTGCATATTTATTTCCTGCCCCAGAGAAGATCTGGTTTCTGGAGGTAATACTGCTCCCTAAAAGTGCAGGACTTGCTGCCCATGGCCATACAGAGCAATAAGCAGAGAAAAGGACCCTGATAACTGGGCACACATGTTTATACACCTTCTGAATCTACTCAGGCTACAATTTTTAGTGGGAAAACCAGACCATATTAAGGAAAGCCACATGATCATGAAGCCCAGGTAATCAGTATTTTCTCTTTTTCCCTATCCTCAGACAACAGCAAAGTGCCCCAGTGTGTACAAATATGATGTGCTTTGCCCTAGAGGGAGGTTGGTAGGGCTGGGAGGAAATGATCTTTAAGCCTATGTTATCCAAAAGTATGAGCAGTCAAGAAACATTGCAAAACCAGGATGTTCAGGAGATTAATTGGGCAATCTCACATGGAGACAAACTAAATTTGCCTGTTGTTCTACAGCGAAAGTCGTTCTCCATGCTCTCCCTTGAAGACCAAGGGCTCCTTTAGCTCTGTGATTATTCCAAAGAGGATTAGTTAAGCAGATCTAGTCAAAGCTCTGGGCAAAGGGCAAACCAAATCAAACAAAGCCACTTTTGACATTTCTGAGCTGCACAGGCACAGCTGACCTTGCTGTCCCAGGGCTGAGGAGTTACTGGGAGCAGAGGGATGAGCACACAGGGGTGAGCCTGCCTGAGCAGACCAGCTTTCTGCTCCTGCTATTGCAGATTGAACAGAAGAGCTGGGACAGCAGCCTCTACTGCTGGTGGGGAAAGATGTCTCAGCCACAGCTCCTCTCTCAGGGACAGCTCAGGTTTCCAAAATTCTGGGGTTCCTCTGCAGTTGCAAAGAGGAACACCCAGCTCATGCATGGTCCACCTCCACACCCTGCCACCGTCTCACCTTCTCTCTGTGCAGGAGTTCCAGAAAACACCTTGTAAAGGTGTAAATCACATGACTACAGCCTGAGGGATTTAAATCATCATAAACTTCCTCCAGCTCAGGAACCTGGGTGTATAGCCTCTCACACCTGCCTGACACCACAGTGAATTGATTCAAAGCCTGTGGTACCTTGTGACAGCCACTGTCACACTGGGTGTTAGGAATCCCTCTAACAATCTATTTGCAACAACACAACTTGAAAAGGAGCTTTTATTTCCCTTACTCCAATATGGATGCTTTAGGATTCTCAGAACAACCTCTCTCTCCTGGGATACTTCACACTAAAATCTCATCCAGGAGATTTACAAGGGACAGACAACAGTGGTTTTCATGTTGCTTTAGAAGCCAGGGAGAGTGTGTTTCCCTTTGTATTAAAGCTTAGGAGCTATGCACTTGAAGAAAAAAATCTTGGTGGGAAGGATGGATGCAATTTAACAACTTTAAGAGAGCCCTGCAGCTTGTTTTATGGTTGGGATGTTGCATTCTGCTGCCTTTATTTGCTTCTCATCATTTGGTTTCCTGATCTCCTGTAAAAGAGCCCATGAACTGCAGCTCCTGCTCACCACATTCCATCACTGCTCCTAAATGCTGAGCTGCTCCTGAAATCACAGGAGCGTTCCCATTCTCCTGAAGGCATGGGAGTGTTCCCATTGCCATCCTCTCCTGACACAACTTGTGCATGTCACTGTCTGGATGCAGAACACCATTAATTCATAGAAAGATTCTACTCTTCCTTTGACCAAGAGCAGTCACCTCAAGGGTAGAACTCTGCTCTAGGGCATGCACTTTCCTATGGACTGAAGCCAGAAAAGATTTTCATAGGATGTCAAAAATATTGAAAGGGAATGGAAGCTTTGTGTCTTTATACCTCAGAGGGTAGCGTGGCAAGAGAGTATAAAATAATACCCTTAAAGTGGAGCTTCTGTGTTGCTCAGTTCTCTTCAGTCTTAGCAATGCAGCCCACAAAGAGAAACGCTGGAAAAGGCTCCCAAAAAGGCATTCCTGTACCAGAGAGCACCCATTCCTTGGCTGCCTGGCCATGGCAGAGCCCCCTCCTGCACCCAGAGATGCCTTACAAACACATCCAAAGAGGAATTGCACATTAAGCCTTTTTACATATGCATTCCATTCATTGGAGCCTAGAAGTAGCCAGGACAGCAGAAGTGTTTGCTTCCATTCTCTTTCATTTGGCAGAGAAGGCAGAAGTGAGACTTGACAGTAATACAACAAACAGGCAATTACAGGATTCCTATTCCCTATGGAATGGTATTTTCTTTCCTCCTCTGGTAGGAAACATAGCTTGGAAATGAAGATGAATTGGCTTGCTAGACAGAAGAATAAAACAGATCAAGTGAGATGCAAGCCATGCATTTATTCAGATGCACTTTCAGTCTGGTGGGAAATCTGGCAGATGACGTCCCCAAGCTTCTGAGGACCCAATCATTGCCACCACAGGGATTTCTAGGGGCACTGCTTTCTTCTCCAGTGCAGCTGCTGTTCCCAAAAGCATCTTACACCAATGGCTACAGAACTCAGTTTATTTCCCTTAGGAGGAATTTATACCCTGGAGACAGCTAAGCAGGGTCATCACCTCTGCTCCTTCAGAAAGGCTCTTTTCGCAGGTAAATGTTGAATTTATACTTGTATATAAAACATGTCCTGGCCTTCAGTTACTATCACTTATGTCCTAATGCTCAAAAGATTTGTGCTTAATAAAAGAAACAGAAAAGCAGCTTTTAACCGTGACAGTATATTCTTCCTCTTTCTTCATAAGAAAAGACAGAGTTTGGGTAAAATTCCAAGTAGAAGAAACAGGCTTTACAAGGATCCTTCTCATGCTTATGACTGTTTCCCACAAGAAATGAAAAACACAAATCCCAAATACATAACAAAACAAAACAAACCCCATAACACAACCAAAAAAACCCACCCAAATCACATTAATTGTATTTTAGCAACTTCACTCTCCTACTAACTCCCTCAGGTTTCTTGAAGGATCAAATTCAAAGGATTTGAAGGCACTGCCTCCACAAAATGAACTAGAAAACAGTTTTAAGAGGCCACTTTGGAATCTGTCCAGGAGTTAAATCCTTCCTAGCACCTGGAGCATCCTGGTGACACAGAGAGCAAGTTCAATTACCCACCAGCCCAGTGAGTTAAAGTGCAACATCAGGACTGGAGAGACAGCTGCTGGGAGACTTGTTTTCAGGCAGTCTGTTCCCTGCTTTTCCATGCTTCAAACTTAGAATCAAAATTTGTACAAGTTTTCAGATTTTTTTTTCCCCTGCCCTCTGCTGTTGAGAGGGTGAGGGTTAAAAACACAGACAAAGAATGCAAACAGAAAATCAAGAGACCTTGCCCAGTGCAATCTGTTCCTTCATTTCATATCATCTGATTTAAGGTGAAGCAAGGGAGAACATTCATTTAAGCAGCTATAAAGAAAGAAAAAAAGATTGATTGAAAAGTAATTTTTCTCCGTTTCTTATGGAAAAGAGTCACAGGTGTCTGTTTTTCTTATATTTTCTCTTTAATGGCTGTTCCCTTTTCAGCCCCTAAGATTCAAGGTCAGCTCCAGGTTAAATTATACTGAGCCTGAGAGGCTCAGCAACTTCAAATCCAGTTATGGGATTCCTCTCCCTTCTGTATTGCACTGGGCTTCCATTCTGGCATTCCAGCCTGGAAATCCCTATTAGACGCTTGGGGTACAAATTTTCATTTCTGCATTTAGATGGCAAGATGGGTGCCACAGTGGGAAATCAACAATTGGCATCCCACTAATAGAACATGCTAAATCAGTGAGTAAAATTAATGTCTTGGTGCATCTAGACATGCTTAACCTTGGAATTACTGACTGCTGGCAAAAGTCAGATCATACAGGATAAACTTAAATGTAGGAGTGTCTCCTACAACTTTCCATGGATGCGAATAGTGAGGGACAGTTGCTTTTCTCCCACCAAGAATATAAAATCTAGCAAACATAAGAAACAAAATAAGACTCTGAGAATATTGGGGGCTAAATATACCCCTATTGCCAAGTCTTGGATAAAATCCAAGCCTTTTGAAAACTGCCTTATGGTCAGTGTTGAGAGGGTAGGGGCTTGCACAGATTATTAGTGCACACTGTTACCTGACATCTGTAAGAGTTAGTTTATTTGCCTTTACAGTAAAGTATGGAAGAGAAAACAGGCCACAGTTTCTTAAAGGAAAATACTATGAGGGAGAAAAATGAGAAGAAATATCTAAGAAAGGAAAATAATCTAAACCCACAACTTCAGAACAATCCCTCAGAAATCTGAACAGCCCAAGAGAGATGAGTTCAGGCTGTAAGATGAATTTGCACTTCTTTGTGCTCACTACAAAAGCCCTCCAGGAGCAGCAATGATTCCAGCAGTTGGTTAAAAAATGGTCTATAATAGCAAAATGAAAACAAATCCTCTTAATCCTGGACCCTACTCCTACTTATTCATCCCTAGGAGTGGTGCAAACTCCAATGCTCATGGTGACCATCACCATCTGAGCAGGAGAATACCACCCTACCCTTAGATTGAAGGGTACTCATGTGAATATTCTGAATATCCTCTCTGATGGCTGGATCTCCATTTCCAGCCTTGAGTTCCAGCACAAGCAGTTAAGAACCACCAGGAAAACTTCCTAAAAAGGAGAACCATTGTACTGACTCTTAAAAGACCAAAACAGAAACAAAAGGTTCTTAATCCATCTTTTTATGAAGAGGCCCTCCAGGGTTTTGTGGCAGCTGCAGCATGTGTGAAATATTACAGCATTTGTTTGTGACTGCTGGATGAGGTGCCTGATGGTTCTGAGGAGGTCTGGCCACTGCTGCAAGCGCTCCACAGCTGGAAGGTGACAGAAATGTCTATCCAAATTTGAAACACCTGCACATTTGCAGCAATGAAGGGCATTTGTATCCAAAACTCAGTTTTCAGTGGATTCTTCATAGTAGAATATGAAGAAGAATGACAGAGAAACAATTTTGAATGGAGAGATGACAAGATTTTTTTAATCCCACAGGAATGCAAAATCCTTGCTTAGATTCATAATATGTGGGTAAAGTGGAGGACAAGGGATCAAAAGACAGGCACAAGCATCTCACGATGTATTAAAGATAGAAAAAAACAAAAAAAAAACCCCAAAAATAACAAAACCAAAACCCAAAAAACTTAAAACCCAAAGAAATGGGCTTAGGCTGGGATACCTGTAATAGGTAGTTTCTGCCAGGCCCCAGGAAACTCCTATTTGGAGTATACTGCTAAAAATCCCTCAGCAAAAACCAGCCCAAAGAAGGCAGGAAAGGAACTGGCCAACTCAAAAGCAGGTAGAAAAATGAGTAAGAAGTCAAACATTATATTATCTTCAGGCTTTAAAGAAGACAGTGACTGAACTAATTAAAACCAAAAATCAATGGGAAAAAGGGAAAAACAAAAAATATAAAGCTTTTTTGCTCATTCTCTATTCCCCTATGGACTGATTCTCCAAGCTTGGGCAGTCACAGTTCTGGTCTTCCATCCATGAGATGCTCCTGGGGAATATTTGGGATCAGTTTCCAGATCTTAATACTCCAGGTGGTGAGCATCATCAAACATTCAAGAAGAAATCTCTCCACCAAGAAAAAAAATAGTCCTGACATGTTCCATATGCACTGAGCTGGCATCTGGATATAAAATCTGCAACACCTAACTATGCCAAAAACCTTCCTGAGACTCCAGAAATAAAAATTCCTAAGTGTGCCCTCAACTTGACTGCCAGAGGAATCTTTTTTATCCCTTCTTTTGATCCTCCCACACATAAGTTTCCAAAGATGGAGCAAGCACCCAGTTTCACATTTGGCAGTGCTAGAAACAATGCTGCAATGGCCTTGAAATGTTTGACATTTCCACTTGTCTGGATGCTGATTCTGCACAGGAGGCAGCTCTGCCTGCATGGGGCAGGGGCTCAGTGCAGAGCCCAGAGCCTCTGGGTCCAGGAGTCAATCAGGAGCCAAAATTCAGCCACAGCAAGTTTCTCATGTGCTTCTCCAAAACTCATATATTGATATCACCTTGTTATTTTTCTTGTATTTCCTGTTTTTTCTTTTTTTTTTTTTTTTTAATTTGTTTGTGTTTTCTTTGTTTGTTTTTTGCTTTTTTTCTTACAAATCATAAAGTTTCCATGAGGCAATCAGAGCATGACTTCTATCTAGCTGTTTCATCAAGCTAAGCATGCCACACGCTTTTACACATCCTTTTTTTTTTTTCTGATTATTTCCCTTTTGAATAAACTCTCCATTATCAAAATAAAATAACATCATTTACAAAGCACCACCTCAGCAGCATGCCTCAGCTTTCATTTCACAGGGCTATGCCAGCAGCCACAAACAGAATCAAAGCAGCCAATTAAAAATCCATATTCATTAACAAACATCATGTGTGCTGTAATGCCCTGCATTGACTGTGGCACGGCAGGGGATGGGGAACTCGCTGAGTTTCCCTGCTCTCACTCTGAAGCATTGTTTTATTAGAGGAAGGGCTTTACCTTTGCTGCTCCAGGGCAGCAAGGAGAGTGTCCTGGGGCAGCAGAGGGACAGCTGCTCAGCACCTTTTCCCTCAATGATGCCAAACACAGCCCCTTGCCAGGATTTGGAGCACACAGAGAAGACCCTGAACCTGTGCCAGACCCTCCCCACCGAGGTCTTTGGGCACCAGCAGGGCCCATGGCAATGGAGCCTGTGGCACCACAAGCAGACAACATAATAATAAACTCTGCATATGCTTGATTGATGCGGCTCATGGGCTCAGCAGGGCCAGGTCCAAGCTGCTGCAGTGAATTACCAAATTGCCCTGGCTCCAGGGGAGCTGCTTTGATTTACACCATCAACACTTCACTGCTGCACACGGTCACATGCATCAGTACAATATTTCAGGCCTGTACAATGAAGTTATATGAAGGCGTGCCGGGGTTATTTATTTATTTGT
Organism: Zonotrichia albicollis; assembly: GCF_047830755.1. Taxonomy (NCBI): domain Eukaryota; kingdom Metazoa; phylum Chordata; class Aves; order Passeriformes; family Passerellidae; genus Zonotrichia; species Zonotrichia albicollis. Next base: position 7,787,085 of record NC_133826.1, on the reverse strand, counting down.
ACCCACGAGCCAAGAGATTTACAACTCTTTATAAATACAAGCTGGGCAATTTGCTTTCTATTTTTAGCAGGAATGCTTTGTGCAGGAAACAGCTGTCAGCCACTGGGAGCTGTGTTCCTCAGAGCAGCAGCTTCAGACAAAGAGAGGCCTCTTAGAATTCAACTGGAAGGCTAGGGTCACTGCTTTGTGATGGAAAAGAAGCTGGAGATGGTACACAGCAAGAAAAAAATATATATATACAGTACAATATATACAGAATAAACCCTAGCAAAATGGGCTGGAAAAGCTCTAAGAAAAGGACCTTTACACAAATATATTGCATATGAGTGTGACTCTCAGTCTTCCCAAAAAAGCTTCAGAGCCCAGCTCTGACCAAGTTCAGCAAACCTTCACAAGACTTGGAGACAATCTATTCCTACAGCCTCAAGGAAGATGAGCAGCTGGGTATTAGATGAGAGACTCTGCTGATATCCTCACTGTGGAAAAATCTGTCACTTTCCCATTTCAGAGCCAAAGCTATCCCCACCAAGCAGGAGATCAGATCCAGCAGATCTGCCACCCTGGGGCACACACTCACCTTGGCAGACAAAGGAAGAGGGAGTTTCCCCTGGATGGACCCGTGCTGTGATGAACACCACTTTCTGTTCAGCCCCTGGACGCAGGTTTGCTGCAGCAGAAAAGGGACAGAGAGGGGAAAAAAAAAGAAATTAAGATTATTAAACTGTGCCCCAGATGTAGAAGCAAACAATTGTTAATTTTTAAAACACATCTTTTCATTAGAATTGGCCACACATTATAAACAAGCACAATCCCTGACCAAAGGGGCTGTCACCAGGTCTCCTTCCCAGACTGCACAAGGGCTGCAAGAATAATGACATGCAGCCAAACCTGCAACAACAAATTTAGGTCTCTTTTTAAAGCCCAAGATTTACTGCAGAGAGTTTAACTGCACTGTAATTGTGCTCTCACTCGTGATAAATGTCCCCCTGGGCCACAGGAACAGCACTGGGGCTCCAGTCAAGGTAAAGCCAATTGCACCCTGCATTGCACTTGGTCCAAGCTTTAACAGTGCCAGGCTATGGAAAAGTGCTACAAATTATATTTATTAGGCTTTGCTCCGGAGGATTTAGAGGTGATTTTTTAAAAATCTGTTAAGTGTTTGCAACTGCATCTGCTCTAACTGAAAGAAAAGTTTAAAAAAAAAATAAAGTATAGAAAAGAGACCAAGATTAAATCCAGTGAGGGCATGAAAATGTGCCATTTCCCCTTCAAATTGCAGATAGGTGGAAGACAGATTTAGATCCCAACTATGCTGACTTTAACATGGGTTAATCCCTCAGTTTTGAAGCCACACCACTTTGGCCACCTGCTTCAGCCATAAACTATGTGGGTCAACCAGGATCCTTCTTTTGTTTGTGCTGTGACTGCACTTAATAAACAGCAAATGAAAATTATGCTCTTGCAAAATGGGTTCTGGGAATTTTAAAGACTCTAAGAGGTCAGGACCTCAGTTAGATGGCTTATCTCAACCTGAACACGCACAGCAGGGGTAATGCTAAACACAGCAGGCTCCAATTGCTAGAGACAGTTTAAATCTTTGTTTTGAAGTAAAAAGTTTATCAGACTGGAAACTAAATCCAAGTTGTTGTTTTTTTTGTTTTGTTTTTTTTTTCTTCCTCTTTTAATTAGGTAGATTTATTGCACACATATCCAAAGTCAGACTTTTATTTTCAAAGATGTGTGAGTCCTCAAGACCATACCTTAGTTAATTTTTTTTATTTCCCAAATTCTTAGAAGTGCTCCATTTTCCCTAGGGCAAATCACACCTTACACAACCATAGGAATAATCAATACATTTTCTGCTGTTTTTAGGAGACAATTGCAGCAGGTCTCTTCTTTTATTTCCTTAGCATCTCAAAGTCCTGCAGCTGCTCTCCCTATAACTCAGCCATCCATTTGTTCTCTCTTACACCAGCTTCACCATTCCCTGATGTTTTTGAACCCCAGAGGCAAAGAAATATAAGAAAGAAAGTCCCTGCCAAACCCTGCAGCTGGTGGGGTCAATTCTCTCAGCAGAAGAAAAGTGGGAGGCAGCAAAAAGGAGCACAACCCCATCAGCCAGGAGTCAAGGACCATCCCACATCATTTGCATTAAGTAGTGGGGAGGAAGGTGATAAATCAGCAAACCAACTTTAAGGAACAAAAGGAGAAGGGCTGGGAACACTTTAGCAAGAGGAGATGAGTTTTCCTCCCCTCTTGGAAAACCAGCATTGCATTAAAGGGGCTGTGGCACAGCACAGAGGTGATGCTCAGCACCATGGCTGCTTTGGGTCTGGAACAGCACTGGTCAGGAATCTCTTGGACAGAGGATTGCTTTGGGGTGTTTTGTGGCTTTGGCTTTGTTTTCAATTACAAAATTGTTATTTATGCTTCATAACACTTATTGGAATCATTATTATGATCAATAACTTTCACTATGCAAGTCTATTTTAATTGGCAATGAATTAAAATCCCCACAAGTCAAGTCTGCTTTGCCCCCAGTGGCAATTAATAAATTATATCCTTTTCTTTCTCTTGACCCATGAGCCTTTCCTTTTTATTTTCTCCCCCTGTCCTGGATAAGAGGGAGCAGCTGTGTGGGCATCTGGCTGCTAACCAAGGTTAACCCACTAAACAACCACAAAACACCATTTCATTTTTTAATTTAAATGTTACATTAGAAATACATCCTATTTTCTACTTCAGGATTGAAAAGATCAATCAAAATTAAGAAGATTAGAAGTGTATAGCTTTGCTTAGTAGATGCCAAAAGTGCTTAAGCAAAATGACAGAAAGGCACACTCCATTTAGCCACAGCTTTGAGACTTGTGGAAATGCAGAGAAATGTGTTATGGTACCACTTTTACCCTTCTGAACACCATAGCAGTGAGTCTTAGAAACAAAACTCTTTGACAAAACAGGGGTTTTTTTTGAAAGAAAGGGAAGTAGAGATGTCTGGAATGGTTCCTTTTCCAAATGGTTCCTTTTCCATTTTCTGTTCTGGAGAGTATCTTGAAGATTTAAATGAACATTTTCTCTTCCCTTTGAAGGCTACCAGTATCATAATCGTGAATAATATTTGCCTTGACTTATGACTGAGACCTAAACAATCTGTCACTGTGTGTTACACCCCAGTGTCCTGCTCCTCATCCACTGCCATCCTGCCCCTGCTCAGAGGAAAATTCCCCAGAGCAAGGCTGTGGAGATCTGAGATGCTATTCAGAACAACCAACACTAACCTCAACATCTATTCTGGCTCCCCAGCAACCACAGTAGTGGTAAACACCAAGCAAATTTCATACTGAAAAGAAACTGAATGAGCTGCAAGCAAGCAGCTCAGACCTCTCATTCTGAGCATCACTTGTGCTGTTTGGCCCTCAACCCATGTTCCTTCCCTGCTAAAGCTTTGGCATGTCAAGCCAGTCACTTAACCCCACTGGCAGCACTCCCTCAGCTCTCACCCAGGAAACAGCAATTTCCACTCCTGGTTGCTTATTGTGCTGCTGCAGCTAAAGCAGCACAGAAAACATTTTCTACTTACAGAGAGAGAGGCAGATCAAATTCTAAACCTTCAAGGGAAAGCAAGAAATTCACTTAGCCATTTTCATTCAATTTTCATCTTTATGGTACTATAAAAACATGAAAATGATAGTATTTGTATATAGCAGCTTAATGGTAGGTATCTAGAATATTCAAGCAGAAATATTAAATTTATGGAATTCCATTTGCACCACCAAGATGAAGCACTATAACAGAACTGAGGTAGAACATCACTCCTCAACCTCCAGGATCTTTTCTGTTACCTTGTCAGACCAGAATCAGACTACAGATTTGTGGTTTCTTTAGATCTTGCAGTCATGATGTAGTTTATGATTCAAGTTCACAAATTAGCACTCAGGATGAGAGGTCTGACCCTGGAAGTCTGGTTCAGAGAGCCTTTGGGCTGGTGCCCATCAGGAGATGCTGGGAGTGAATTTCACTCCTTCGCAGAGGACTTCAAAGCTGAGAAAAGTACTAGAAAAATCTCGTCATCTCTGGAAGACCAGAAGGCTCCAATCCATGGGAATCCATCATCTTACAAACATAAGGCCAAATAACGATTTGATTTAAATACCCACGTACATTTTAATGGAATGTTATCCACTGCAAATGAAAACCATATTGCCATCCTGTCCCAGGTACTTTGCAGTACGAGGTGGGCTGCTGCCAGCATGTTTTTATTCAAAACCCTGCAAGTTAAATACTCCACAGAGGAAATCAAAGCAGCTCTATTGCATTCCCCTCCTGTGTGCCACCCCAGCTCGCCTGTGCCCAGCAGAGCTGGAACATCTGTGTCGAAAACAGCCCTGCCCCAAGTGCCTCATCTCCACCACATTAACCTGCTCCAGCAAATCAAATCCAAGCAGCATTTACTGCACTCTGTTTTTTCCTAAGAGACCAGATCAGCACCTAATCCCATTTATTTTTGCTCCTTCTGGCCACGAATGTCATTTCAGGTAAGAGTGTGCATCTCAGCAATGCAAGAGTGCAAAGGAACAGCATTTTTGGTCACTGCTGAATCCCACTGGACTTGGAGAGATCAGATTTTCTTTCTCATCTTCTTATAGTTGGTTTCAGCAGAACAAAGAAACTAACAGGGACAGAAGGTCAAAATGATGCCATTTGTACCACAGAGTGATGAGCAAAGACTGGGATACAGGTTGTGGAAGTCAGACACCCATTCCTGTACAGTTTTACCCAAAATGGGAGGCAGCAGCATTTTGTCTCCCATGCAAAAGCCGTGGAAGGCCAGGTCTGTGATAGGGTGGCCCTGCTACAGAGGACCCTCACAGCTCATGGACTGCCCTCACCTTCACTCTGTCCTGCCTGGGGTTTTTGCAGCAGTCTCCTTTGTGCAAGGACCATCTCCTCAGCAATGGTCCTGCATGTAATGCTCAAAACTGCATCCAAAACCTTCCGAGTTTTGGGTGTTCATTCAGGCTCTGTCCTTGACTCTGTCAGGTGCTTAAGTACATGATTTGTTGGACGGACTTGCATCGTGCTCAAAAATGTGCTTAACCATAATTTTGGCATGAGAGCTCTCCTGAATTGGGGCCATTTTGCAGGAAGCCTGCCTCTGAGATCATTGTCACAATGTTTTAAAGTTGGAGATTGTGCAACTATTATCCTTTATTGCTCGTTTTATGCCAAAGTCTCCCTTTCTTTTTACATTCCTCTTAAAAGAGAAGCTATTTTGGACCATTTAATATTATTTAATCTCTTTACTCTGGCAGCATAGAAATTACAGGAGCCATTACAATGGTCCTGTGTGAGCGTATGCTTTATTGATGTATATGCTGACCTAATATCAAATTGATTTTACTCAGCTTTTCTGCTGACCATGGAAAAATGCAAATTGGGTATTATATTTGCACACTAATTTTATTGGGCCCCTGTGTCTTCATAAAAAGATAAAGTTTGGGCTAATAAAAATAAAACATTTCTGGGGCTAATATAGGCAAATGTTTATGTAGGCAGGTAACAAATTGGTTTGTCATTTAGGGGAACATAAAGAGCACTAAAATCATCTTTAGGCAAAATAGATTGGTGGCTTTTGCTTAGCTTTTAGCTTTCATTTGCAAAATCAATTTAATGTAGCACAGTGTCTCAAAGAAAGGGTGACACAGGATTAAGACATTAATTGTATTCCCCCTCCATAACTCCCCCTTATTCAGAGGCCCTGGGATTTGGGTTTGCTCTTGCTCAAAGCAGATTAAATATATTTCAGCAGCAAATAGGAAAAAGAAACCTTTAGACTTTTGCCATGTGTGAGCATCCCATTGGGACAAACAGGGGCAGGTAGCAAAGTGGGACTCAGTGTTCTGCAGGCAGATGCTGACAGAGCTATCAACACTTGTCAGTGCCACCAGAAACCTGAAAGCACAGTGGCAGTGTGATGTTCCTCCTGGATATGGCTGTGTCCCTCCCTCCTCTTCCCTCTCAATCCTCTGTAGCAATGCCTTGTGCATCCTCATGGCCTAGAGCCCTGCTGGAATATATCTGAGTGAAGTTCCACCACAGTTTAAGTAGACAGGTGTATATCAACAGCCTAACTTCATTTTATTGAAAGGAATTGGCCTATTTACATCTCAGAGCAGGCACTATTTCCACCCAGCTCTTGGTTTTCATCCCTTCCCCTTCCCTGCCTCAGTTGCAGGGTGTTCTGGAGGGGTTCCATGGGGTGGGAGGTTACATAAACAGTTTTGATGTTAATACTTGACTGCATTTTCAACGTAATAGCCCAGCAAAGGGATCTGACTGTGAAGCAAAAGGCCAGAAATATCTCCTGGTAAAATTATGCTGAAGCGCAGATCGAATGACGCTGCAGAGCTATTTGCAAAATCAGAAATGGCAAATGCCTACAGAGCAAGGGCCCCCTTACCTCCCAGCCACATTTGGTGGTTTTTAATCTTCATTACATCTTGTAAGCAACCATTTTTCCATTTGGGCTTTCTGATACTGGCAGCTCACTACGCTTTTGAGGCAGGAAAATTACATGCACGCAAAACCAGTCAAGATACACTCACGTCTTCCCTTCCTTCTCATCTCCACTGAAAAAAAACCTCCAAAAAACACTCCCAAAAACCTGAGGTTTTGTTTTTAAATTATACATATGCATTTGAACGTTGGAACATACAGTCCTATGAATAAGAATAGAAATCTGGAATATGAGCAGCACATTATTCGTCCTCAAACGGCCAAGGTGATGACAACTCACAATTAAGGATGCAGACAGTAGCATTTAATGTCACCTACCTGCATCACTGTCATATCATAACAGTTTAGCAGGCAGGTCCCCAGCCTGCTTTCTTTTTCCCTTTTCTGCTTTGCTATTTATAAAGTCAGGTTGGAGTGTAGATCAACCCCTTGCCCTCCAGAGAGCGGAGGCACGCAGTAAATTATGGGAAGGCTAAGTGGTACATCAAATGTGTCTCCTCAAAGCTATACATCATCTTGTTAAATTTGATGTCTAATCCCAGAACCCCAGAAATCATTCCCAAAATCCCAGAAAATGCATGTGTCCTTCAGATGATATAGAACAAGAAAGTAAAGTTTACCTGCAGGGAAAAGAAAAAAAACACTGAGAAAAAAACATTCTAGACACAATTTGCTAAAGTCTTCATTTCACTTGAGTGTCTTTCAGTGCCATTTCCTTAAATGCCATTGACTCAGAACTCACCCATCTGCACTTGAATACATGAACTCTGATCTACAGTACTCACTTTATTTTTCCTTGCAGTGGTTGACGATGAATTACAAAACTGAATAAACCAAACATCCTATTTATCTCTCTCTAAAAATCTTACATCAGAGAGAAATGCAGCGTCTTACATATGCAGCAGCCCTTCTCCAGTCACCACCAGTGACAGCAATAATGATCTTCAGCCATTTCCACAGGGTTCTCTTGACTGAGCTCCACAGTGAGCCCCTCACCAGTGAGGAGGAGATGGAAACACTCAGGAGCTGCCCCAGAGGAAGCAGACCTCATCCTCTGGGAAGGAATCAATACTAACTGGTATCTTTTTTGCTCTCTCTGTTCACAGCCATCATCCCTCTAGAATTCTCACCATCCCAGTAGCCTTTTTACAAAGGGATGGAACTAAAATATTCAGATGCAAGACATTTCCACCTGAAATACCACATTACACGGGTACTTTTTCAGTTTGTCTTCAAAATCCAGGGATTCAGAAGATGATGCTAGGACCTGTTAAAAAGCAACTCTCTATCAGCTCTCTCCAGTGGAGAGGGATACGGCTGTGTTTGTTTGCTGTAAGTATGCATGGACTTAAAGATAAGAGAATAATTCAGCCAAGGTAGAAAAGAGGGAATTACCACCTCCTCACAAAGTAGTCCAGCAGTTACAGGAGCAGCCAGGACACCTTTGATCTGTTTTGGATTACTTTTCCAGTTTTGCTGTGGCTTTGCTTGTGATTAACCTTAGTGCTCAGGCTTTCCCATATAAAAACTGAGCAAAACCATGTGCACTTCAGAAAAGAATTGAGAGTCCCTGTACAGCTATTCCCAAAACTCTTCTAGTTTCTTTGAGATGCACAGCCACATCCTTGTGCTCTTCATGGATTTTTCCAAGGAAGGCAGCACTGAAAATGACATTTAAAGGTGCCATGAGATTCAGCTCCAGAATCTGTGAGTCCAGCATCTCTAACCTCTCAAGGCCAATGGATAAAAAAAATAAGTAAGGGACAAATTGCAACACAACATGCAAAAATTGGGAAAGATGTTTCTGCGAAGCTGTAACTAAAAAACCTCCATTCAATGGGGCTAGGTCTCATATTATTCACTTAAGAAATGGGCAAAAAGTGTTACAAGAAAAGAATTAGGAAAAAAGAAAAAGTTGGAGCAGCATGAAATAGTGGACAAGGCTGGAGACCTACTCAGGTCTCTCTCTGTGAGGAAAAAACTGAAAAGCAACCAAAGTTTCAGCCTGCTGGGCTGAAGTCTCAGACCTGGGGGTGCAGTGAAGCAACACAACCAACACTGTCACCAATTCATCTCCTGTGTTCCACCTTTTTGACACTGACCCGAACAACATGAACCCTGCTCTCTCTTATTCTTCCTGACACCCATTGAAAAGAAGTGGGGACATGATCAATTACAGGGCACAGGAGATGATTATTTTTTTGATTTATGTGTTGCATCAGACCTTCCCTGGGCAGAAGGACAAGGGCTGACAGGGTTAGGAAGAATAAAACCTTCAGTGCACAAAACCTTGAAAGCAGCGATCCCAAGCAAGATGTGCAGGGTGTTCTGCAAGGGGTTTTGGCTTTTACTGAACTATGACTGTGAGCTCTTCAGTAGCTGAGCTAGTGGTCAATAAAAAGCAACCTGCTGAAATGAGATTCATGAAGAGCCGTGCTCCTCAGAATGTGACACTGACCTCTCTGGGAAGCACCAGCACTCTGTTTGGAGAGAGGCTTGAGCACACAGGCTAGAAAGAGACACCAGTGAATTGTTTCTCTTTTCATATTCATTGCTTGCCTGAAATCAGAATTTGGCCCTGAACCCACAGCACCAAATATTGAGATGCTCAGTAGAAGGTCTGACACCCCAAATTCAAATTTTGAAATACTTCAGCAGGGTGGGGGATGCAGACAACCCTCAGGGCTGAAGTACACACACCGCTAAGGCAGCCAGGAGCAAATCCTTCTTTACTGTCATGTTAGACATTGGTTTCAAATCAGGGTGAGAAACCTGTTCTTAATGTAAGCAGGATGGCAGAGATGGGGAGGAAAAGGCCCCTGCTTTTGTTCATTGATTCTTCTCAGATTTTAATCACAGGGACATGATGTCAGGGAGTCTGTGGCTTGGGAGGAGTTGACAGCCCTAAATCAGCTTTGCTTGGGTGTGTGCACTCCATTCACTGGCATCTGACTCCAAGACCAGCAAGGATCACAGACAGCCTCAGACAGAAGTGCACCAGGAATATTGGACATATATCATAAATCCAAGAGCCTGGCAGGACAAAGTCCTGTCACACCCTTGTCCTTTCATTTAGAAGGAAGCAGTGAGATACATGCTTGGAGGCAGGGCACTTTCTATTCTCATTAAGGGCCAACAATTAAGCAAGCTGCCATTCTCATTCAGATGCCGCTTATGACATTTTCCCCTCTGTTGCAAAAACAATTATGGCAAAGATGTTGAAATTCCACCTGGGCCACATAAAACCTTCTCCTTCCCCAGCCAACCTGCTGCCTCAGTCCCCTGCGTTGCAGCAAACTGAGAACAGCTCCTCTCACAGACCTGATCCCTCTCAGAGCTCCCTGTAATCACCACATTAACTTTGTGTGCACGCAAGTGTCCACCGATCCTAATTGTCCTTTTTGTCCCATCATTAGTTAGCAATAAATTCCAGAGGCACAGTCAATCAATACAGCACAGGCCATAAGGGAAAACACATTTTGTTGCCTGCACTAGGCACACACTGCAAGGCTGTGAGAGCTTTGCAAAACCTATCTAGTCAGCAAACTGTTAAAACCAATTTATACACACTCACATTCCCTCTCTCAAGGCAATAAGCCTATGGAGAATTTTAATTAAAGTCAAAGGAGCCTTTAAAAGTGGAGGGGGAGAAATCTAGCACAGCGAGAAATAAATTAATAAAAACACGCTCCAAGTTGAAGCTCAAGGGGATCACTCTCAGTCATCATTTATTTAAAGGATGGGACACGTCAAAGATGGGAATGTCAAGTGGGAGATGCTGTGAAGCAGCAGAGGACAGAAGAGGGGCTGATGAACTGCATGCCAGAGCTTCTGTAGCAGATCATTTTTTGTCACTCAGGTTGTGACAAAACTTGTGGCTGCCCACCTGCTTCTTGATATTCACTAGCTCTCAAAGTTAGGCACTGGAATATCTGTGTGCCCTTTCACAGCTGAGCTGGGGAGGACCTTTTGGCTCATCTAGACCATCCTTATCTGGTCAGCACCCAATTTCTGTAGAAAATTATTCCTTTCTCTCAACATGAAGGAGTTTTTCTTGTTATTTAGCCACTGGTTTCTTTTGCTGAATTTCATTCTGTTTGTCACTTGCTTCTTCCCTTGGTGTTTATATCTTTTTAAAATTACTTAATTTTTAATACATCATTCTAGCTTTTTCTTGGGCCATAAACTGCTCCAGAAGAATTGACTGACCCTTCCAGATGAACTTCTACAGGCAGGCAAACCACAGATCTGGTCAATTCTCATGTTCAGGAGCTCAGAGGAGAGCTGGCATCCTGCTCTTCCCCTGTCATTTTTGCAGCCACCAAATCACATCTTGCAGCCTTTTCCATAGCACAGGCAAGAGATTTCTTCACTCTGGGCCAGTTGCAAACAAGCAGTGCCACATTTCTTAACTTAAGCTACTCCCAGTATGAGCTGCTGGAGCAACTTCTCATCACCTCCTGTAACAGCTCAGTGCAAGAGGCTGGATCAGTGCCCTCAGCAGCCACCTGGCTACCCAACTGTGGCCAAGGGAATATCATACTGTGTCAAAACATCTCCAGCATCAAATGCAGATTAATCACCCATAATAATCATGTGATTGCACTGGAAACCCATCCACTCTCAGCCTTCAACTACAAGAAATATGGAGATCAAATATTGACTGCTTGTTTTGACACTCATTATCTTATTTAGATAGTCCTGTGCTGTCAATTTTCCAGCTAGATCCTTTGGTAGAAGCAAAAACTTCATGGATTAATAAGACTCCACATTAGTTTCCATGTAAAAGCCTGGAAATACAACTCATTTCCAATGTAGGAAAAAAATTCAATTATTCAAAACATTAATAAGTATATTTGATAGTCAATGTAAATTGAATTATGTTTTGCCCTTTCCCATAAAACAAACCAAAACACCTTTTTCATGGAAAGAGGGTTAGAAAGGTTAAAAAAAAATGAAGAAAGTCAAAGTCATTACGTTCCAATCAAACTTGATAAATATGTAAATTACAGCAACTAAACAATTGTCTTTGACAAATGGCTTCCACGTAATGGATTTTTCATAGTAATGAGGCTACAGTGCAATTGTTTTTTTAAAGCCTTACATTTCTCATTAATAAAAAGTGAGTCAGTGTGCACAATGGGCATATTTACAAAAAAAAAAAAAAAAGTAAGAAGCAAATAAAATTTTCAGACAGCAGCTGACATCACAGATTACAGAGGGATACCTGAGATGGTGTCATTGCTTTCATCAGCATTGACATGTTGTTGACTTTAATTAAGTAAGTAACTTTAAATAAGTAAGTTGAGTTTAATTAAGTGCCTTGAACTTGAGGAGCTACTCAGAGCCAAAAGAAAGCCCAGGACTTTGCCACCTACAACTCAGGGTTTGCTTCTCCATCCAGATCAAAGGGGCCAGCTGCAAATGCTACACAAGCCCTACAAAACCCATGAAAATGGCAAAACAAGAAAGAAAATCACTTCATGGCATATCAGTAACTTCCCTGGCTACCAGCATCTTCCTGCCTCATTGAGTCCACTGGCATTTCTGACCATGCCAACCTTCACACAGCACCTGTGCATCTCACTGCCTTTCTAGTGGAGCTTGAACACTACTCTAAAGAAAAAGATTCATGGAAGAAGATGACCCTGGATCATACAGTTCTGCTTATCATTGTCCTCAGAACATTCCAGCACTCAGGAAGGCATCTCTAAGTTTCTTACTCTTGATTTCTGTTCACTTGATGCACTTTGGAACAACAGAAGGGCAGCACCCAATGTGGCTTGAGCCTGCAACAGCTTTTCCACATAAAGGAGCAATGGCTGCAGTGAAAACATCTCAAGAACCACAAAGACTCCCTTGTCATGCACCCAGCTTTAGCAGGACACAGCACCCAGGGTCCCCTTTAGTGCAGGCTGCTGGCTATCCCCCCTTTCCAAGGCCTATAGCAGAAAATGGATTTTTCTCATCTTTTCCAAAGGCCTTTCCTCTGCAGGCATCTTGCCACATCTGCAGAAGCAGTGCTGTTTTCCCCACCCCCACATCCATATTCATTTCAATAGAAAAAACAGGCTAATTAAAGGGGGAGTTAAAAAGATTAATCAATTTTTCCAAGTTCCCCAACTTCCCCATCCTGTGTCTTATCCCCTATCACCCTGGTGCCAACAGGATTCCATTTACATATTCTGTATGGTACAAAATTCCTGAAGTATAGGGAGAATTTCAACATGCATGCCTACCTCATTTAATACAATTTTGGCTGCTCAGCCCTTCCTGTTTGAGGGAGGACTGCATTCACATCCCCTCACTATAAGGAATTCTGCCACCTGGCATTTGAATTCCTGAGCCAAGGATACATGATACTGCATTTGTATTTACTCCCAAACACACTCTGTGCACCTAAGGGTCAGCCAATCCAGGGTGGTGATAGATCAAAGGCTCTGCTGCTGATTTTAAGTTATTTAAAGTAAAAACAAACCTTCTCACCCCAATCTGCTGAAAGTACCTAAGGGTGAAGAAGGGAAAACACAGCCAGGGGGAATGTCAGTGGGAAATAAGGACAGAGATGGTGGAGGAGAGGACTGTTTATAACTCTTCTAATAAGCCTATAAACCCTGGCTATATCTCTGCATGCATGCATTTCTTTTGCTGATATAGGATGCATACTTCATGTAATGCTATTCTTGTGAGCCAAGAGAATCTGCATGTAATACAGCAGGAGAATGCTAATGACCTTCAGCTGAGCTGGAATCCAGCAGCACTCCCCTTTATCCAAGGCAGGCTTCAGAGCCACCAGTCAGCCTTGGGGTTCCTCATGGAGCTGAGAATCAGTGAGTACAACATGACCACACACATCCCAGTTTGTGCTGAGTGTTCCCCACTTGTACAGGAGTTGGTAATTCTTCCCAAATACCCCTCAGGCTATAGAAAAGGTATTTTTTAGGCAGCACTTTGTCAGTGACAGAAAACTAATTTCAAGCCCATTCAAGTGATGGATCCTTGAAGCAATATGGCTTAACCAGCTCATCCAGCACAGCCTGCTGAGTGGTTGGCACAGCCAGCAGCAAAACATCTGTACCCCAACTCCCCACACCAGGCTGGGGGACACTCCCTGGTCTCACCCAGACCTCTGACGAAAGCAATGTGTTACTCAGCCACGCTGTTCTCCAGTCAAAAATATTTTAGAGATTTGGAGCTTTTTCAGATGAAAGAAAAACTAATAGGGATACTCCAGACAAGTGGGAAAACAAGATGTCACCTTGCTGTCTTCAAGAGTATGTGACACAAAAGCTTCATTTGAATGAAAATCTAAGTCAGCACTTGCTTGACTTCTCAGTTTATGAACTGATTTAGGAGAAACAGAGAACAGATTAGTCCTAATTTGCTTTATCTTTGCATTCCCAATCTATTGATTATAATAATTGTGGAAGCTATCTTCCCATTAGCCACAGTTATTACCACACAGAGCACATGCAAAAGCCAGAGTGGATTTAAGTGGTTTATGTTTCCAGTGCTGGTTTAATGTAACCCTGCACATTTCCAAGGCACAGAAAGAAAAAAGAGAGCTTCCATGCCATTAAATTCAAGCAGATTTTTCTCATCATTGCAGAATTTAAGCTTTCAAACCAGACATGTCCACAATGATGATATTTAGGACTGAACCCTGGAGAGGCTTTTCAGAAGTTGTCAGGGCTGAGCCCAGACCACTGTCCTAGTTTTGAGAAAGCTTCTAACATGATGGAAAACTTTCTGAAGGTCATTGTCCTCTATCAAACACATAATGTAGCACTGTCTGAATATGAGGAGAGAAGTCAAAAATCCTGTGTTCTTTCTGTTGCTCTTCCACTGAACTGATGAGTAACCTTTCAAAAGACATTCAGGAATAAATCCGCAAACAGATTTAGCCACTAAAGTAGCCTAAATCCCATTTAAGTCCATAGTTTAGATCTTCAAAAACTGCATTCAGCTGTCACCTAGTTCAGGAGATGTCAGTATCCATGGGCAACTAGAGCTCTTTGGCCAAGTCTCCCAGAAATCCATGTCCCTCTGCCTCTCCTGCTAGTTTTAATAGAAATTTTCAAATCATACTTAAGGGAAGAGCACCACATATAATCACAGAGGTAAAAGAATAGTGGCAACAATCTCCAAGTTTTCAACACGCACAGGTTAAGAAGACTAGCCCAGCATTTGGAAAGTCTCCAGGCAAAACCCCTTCTTTAGGCTGAAGACACCTGAAACCACATTTGATCTTCCAGGAGTATCCTAAACACATTTGACTGGAGATTTTTTTCCTTTTTTAAAGTACATAGCATTAAATAGCACATGAACCAGAAGCCTGTTCTCCCTCCTTCCACACTGACACCCTGAATAGAAGATTACAGGATCCTGATTGCTCTTGCCCAACAGCTAATCCAGTGAATATTGACTTAGGTGACAAAGAAAAGTAGCTTCAGCATGGAAATATGAGCACCTCTTCCCATCCCCAGAGCATGAAGACTGGGATTCTCTGAAAACTCAAATTTATAACACAGTTTGGAAACCCTAAAATTACAGGGGTATGTTAAAATATTGTTTCCCTATCCCAGCTCTCCCCTGACGTGTCTGTGTAACCTCAGGAGGGATGCCAGGGTGAGAGGATCTTCCCAGTGCTGACAGAAGATGCGAATTGAAAACAGGGACAGAATCCAAGGACTCTCCTTGAGTACACACTACTTGACTGCCTTGAGTTACCTGGGCTTTTTTAAACCTTATTTAGGGCTTTTTCAAACCTTATTTTGGGCTTTTTCTGGGAGCTCAGATGACTACTGAAAAACTGATGGTTATTTTAAGCAGCAGATCAGCAACCTTCCAAACTGAGAGTGGTGAGGGAGGCACAGGTAGCCCAGAGAAGGTGTGGATGTCCCATCCCTGGAATTGTTCAAGGCCAGGCTGGACAGTGCTCTGAGGACCCTGGCCCTGTGGAAGGTGTCTCTGCCCATTTCTGCAATGAGACGATCTTTAAGGTCTTTCCAACCCAGACCATTCTATGAAGAAAATTGGTACAGGGACTGTATATACCTGCCCTGCTTTTATTTTATGTCTGTTTTCACAACTCTTTCTCCATTTTCCCCCATTTTGAAAGCACTAGTAATGATTATCTGGTTTTACACATTGCCTTGAGATCCTTGAATCAAATAAAACCTTCACATCTCTTTGCATTTATTACTAAAGCCAAATTGTGCCTGTTTCTTCTGTTCCCCGTACAACAATCTGGAAAGCACTTTCCCAAAAATCTGCACCTTGATCATGCAGTATTTTATCTACAAAAATGCAGATCTCAGGTTTTAGGGTGGTTTTTTTTTTCTTTGAATGGATAGAAGACATCAGAAGAAGTAGAAAAAAATCCCAAAACAAACAACCAACAAACCTTTCCTGGGAATTTATTTTGTTGTGCTCCTTTCCTACTCCTCTAGCTATGGGTCACATATGTAAGTGGCCTTTCATGGCAACATACATCCAAGATTATACCAATATAAATCAATAGTAGATATATTTTAGTTCCATTTTTAATATGCCATTCAATCAGTTTTTTTGATAGAAAAAGAGAACCTGAGCTGCATATAAATGGGTCACAGTACCTCATGTTTACTGTTAAACATGAATTAAATCTGAGCAGCTTGGCATATCCCTATAATAAAAAAGGAACTATTAATAAGATTTCATTAAATGGGGAGCTAATATGTAACAGCCTTATATCAGATATGTGAAAACAGAGTTTCATAACAAGGTTGGGAAAAGTATTATCAAGGACCTAAGCAGAAAATCTGTCTTTCTCGATACTGGAGGAATTTATATTTGAAGAGTGTTCTTTCCTATTGAGATCTTCATTGACTTGTACAAAAATACCCCTTTTAATCTCAAATCCCCACTGGCATTTTCATATAAGCACTGAAAATGCTATTGGGCTTTAGAGATTTAATTTAATGAAGGAAAAGTATTTCTATTAAAGTGTGTAATTTTTTTTATTTTATTTTTTTTTTCCTCAACACAACATCTTCTGAGAAACCAGGGAAACAGGATTATTTTAAGCTCTGAAAAACTGACTAACCTGTGCCCTTGTAGAACTCCTGCTTCACAAAGGAAGCTTAACAGCTGTGGCAAAGCCTGTAGGTGCACTTGAAAAGGGACCCTACTGTCCCAAGTCATCCACACTGAGAATGCCAAGCCTGGAAAAGGCAGCAGGCAGAGAGGAAAAGAAATGTCCCCATGCAGCCAGGTTGTTTGTGCTAAACTGCTGCATCATTAAGCTCCATTTTGAAATGTCAAAGATGGGGAAAAACTCACCAAATAGTACTAAATCTTCTGCATTAATAGACTGATCCTCTCATCTGTTCGTGTCAAAAGGTATTAGGTCTGGCTGGGTAGGTAACAAATTCACTGTTGGGGTAAATGAAAGCCACTCCATCAATTTGGGCAGAATTGCACCCATTGGCTCCTGTGATGGACTGGGCTGAATTGTGTCATTTAAGATTCCCTCCATCCTAATTCTCACAGTGCTGCTTTTGTGAGGCTAAAATCTTTGTTTTATCTGCATATCGCCCATGTCTTTCTTGTATGAATATTCATTGCAAGCATAAATTCCTTTTCATATTGAGAAGGCAAGTGCACTTGACACCAGGAGGCCTCTCAACAGGACACTGCCAGGGCTGACAAGCTCAACAGCAGTTGTTCTATTTGTGTGCAGAGCCTGCACCAAGTTGAATTTCCTCAATTTAAAAACAAAAAAAAAGGTTGATTTTTTTCCTACTTAGGAACAAGCTGATCACTGAGTTACAGAAATGCAAACCTTACAAGTCATCTACTACAACAACAGCTGGGCCCAGGAGTTAAATGAAAAAGTACTGTGACAGCAGGAGAGGGTAGAGCAGATATAAATGCCTGACTTCTCATGAGATCTCCTGCTTATCTCATATTTGGACAGCCAGCTCTGCAGAGAGGTTATTTCTGCAAGGAGGCGCAGATAACAGAGTACCCAGACACCACCACAAACAAGAAATAGGGTCATCTCCTGCTTCTGAAGTGAGACAACCTCAATGGAAAGGAAGTCGGAAGGTCTGACTCCTCATAAGTTGCTTTAGGTTTCACCAGACCTACAGCCCTAACAAGAGTCTGCTGAATCTCACAATTCCCTTTCCCAGGTTTAGCTGCCCATGCTCTCTGTCCAACATCCTCAGCCCTCCCAGGTAAGTAATATTTCCCCCAAGTATGAAATTGTGGACAAAAAGATAATTGTGCCATTGACCTCAATAGATCCATGGTTCCCTTGTGTGCTCAGCCAAGGGTATTTCACTGCTTGGAGTTTCTGTGGCTGCCCAGGGAAAGCCAAATTTGGGATTTCACACAGCTTCCTGCATCAGGTTTTTGGTTTGTGCCAAAGGACTTCATGCTTCATTTCACAAGGTTAAAAAGTCAAATATGACAAATCTGGGAATATGGGCAGTCACCTGAAGTAGCTGGAAAAGTAAATGCACCAGAATCACAGATGGAACATAAAATTAATTTTCATTTAAACCTAATTAAAACAGTGGTCAAAGATCATCCTTGAATCTTTATTAAATAAACATATTGTTTGGTGCATATATGGATAGCTACACATCTGAGTTGGATACACAACCATTTTATTCTAATTGGCTCCATTTATTTTTTATTGTGGGTAGCATGATGGACCACACTGTTTTCATTTATTGCTCCTGAAATAGTCCCATGCAGGTGGACAGCTCAAGGGCAAAGATAGACACAGTGTTGATGCTTGGATTAACAAGCATCCAGAACTTCCCATTTCTACTCAAGTGTCACCCAAAAATTTGCAAATAGTTATTATACAACAGACTCCTTTTTGCTGTTGTGTGAAAGCAATCAATATTATAAAAACATTTTTACAGTGGCTCTGTTGTTTCATTACTAAAGAAACAGGAGATGCACTGGGTTATGCCCTGCGTAGAGCTGCAGTCCTGCCTCAAAGGCTGTCACAAAAGTGGCAGATTTGTTCCATCCTTCCACTATCTAAGCATAAACAGAAGAATAAAAACCTGATTTGGTGGCACATAAGCTGGATAATATGAAGGTCCATCTAGTTAATTTGTTTATTTTAAAAATCAGCAGATTTTTTCAATCAGAAGCCAACCTGTCTCCCTACACCAGCTTACCCAACTTTTGATTCAGAACAATTCTGAAAGGTGCTGTTAATCCCCCATCATGAACAGCCTCAAACTTTGGACACAGGTGCAAATTTTACAAGTGACCTCTGTCACCTCAGGACACTGAAAAAAATCCCAGTACTGCTGATAAAAAAACAAAGAAAAACCCTTCTGGGTAAGGCTGAAGCCACCAGGGACCATCCTTCAGCCAGCACAAATTGTTCCTGCTCCATTGGAGCCAGTGGAAATGTGACTCCTTGCCTCAGCTAAGGACTGGCCCCAAGTCACTGGCTCATCTCTAATGGCACTGCCAGGGAACAAGGTGAGTGGAAAGGAGAAAACAAGCAGGGAGAAAAGGTTGATGTGGAGCAGCAGACAATGTTGTTGGGTTTTTTTTGTTTTGTTTTTTTTTTGGTTTTTTTTTTTAAGCATCTGGCACTGTTAATAGAAATCCCCCTCTTCCACTGCATTTTTATGCAAAGCTCAGATCTGAAGGTTACCTGCTTCCCCAGTGACTTGAAATGGAATTTTTTGTAAGGTAATCTCTTCAATCTGTCTCTTCCTGTATTTACAGAGCATAAAAGTAACCATAAAATGCCACCTTTTCTGAGCAAATCTAATCTGCCCTCCCAGTAATACCAGGCCACATGATGATTATCTCATTTTCTCTTTGACAAATGTGGACTTATTGGCTGGTCATTGTCCAAAAAATGCATGTCTCTACATCAGATACATAGCAGTAAATACAAATAGAAAATATGGAACACTGAGCATAGGCAATAGGAGGCTGATGTCCCTGCCTGGTGACCTGTTCTGCAGAGTCAGTGACACAGAGCAGCCTGTCATTTTCTCTGCTCTGTTTATGGCTCTTCCACTCCTCTTTTCCACTTCAGCTTCAGACAAGGAAAGAGGTAAAAAAGGACAAGAAGGGTAAAGAAAACTACTTCTGCATGAAGGGCAAAGGAATTACCAAGCTCTTAACAAAAGGAAAGCAGTAAAACAGCAAAAAAAGGTTTTGGACACCTTGTTTGGGGTAATCAGGATCTCTATAAAGAGACAAGGGCAAAGGTTTCTAGGGAGGAGGTTTCACTAGATTTTATGTGGATGGAGACAGACTGTAACTGAGGAGGAAGAGAGGAGAGAAAAATAAGTACCTATTCCAGACTCCTGCTATGAAGGACTGGGAGAGGAAGAACCAGCCCTTAGAAAATCCAAAGCGTGACTTAATTCAGCAAGAAATAACAAGCTGCCCAAAGGGAGCAGTGACAGCCTCAGTGGGGATGCTGCTCCTGCAGCATCAGGAGCTGCTGGAGTGCCAGCACAGTGACACTCAGAGTGGCGACAGCCCAATGTGACCACTGCAAGGCACAGCACAACTCCTTTCCCCGAAGTTTCAGTGCCTGGCTGAGCAAAGCCCAGCCTTATCTGGGTCGGACACAGTGACACAGGCTCTGAGCTCAAAGGACAGCTCTCCTCTGCCATGGGAGGTGGAAGCCTTGGATCCCTTTGCTGGGCTGGCAGTGGCAGGGTTTGTACCTCAGTCACAGAGCCAGGCTGGTGGGAGAGCTCCTTTGCCAGCAGTAGCAACAACTGTTACATAGGGAAAAAAGGTTAAAAAAGGGGAAAGAAAGGGGGTAAAAAAAAGGGTGAAAAAAAAAGGTAAAAAAAGGATAAAAAAGGGTGAATAAAAGGGGAAAAAAGGGAGGAAAAAAAGGGAAAACAAGGGGAAAAAAGGAAAAAAAGGGTAAAGAAAAAAGGGTAAAGAAAAAAGGTAAAAAAGGTTAAAAAGGGTAAAACGGGTTTAAAAGGGTAAAAAAGGGGAAATAAAAGGGGAAAAAAAGGTGAAAAAAGGTAAAAAAAAGGGTGAAAAAAAGAGTGAAAAAAAAGGGGAAAAAGGGGAAAAAAGGGGGAAAAAGGGGAAAATTATGGGGAAAAAGGGGAAAAAAAGGGAGAAAAAAGGGTAAAGAAAAAGGGTAAAAAAATGGATAAAGAAAAAAGGTTAAAAAAAAGGATAAATAAAAAAGGTCACTTGTAGCCTTGGGCAGAGGGATGGAGAGTTCCTCTGGCTCCCTGGAAAAGCACAGGAGAGCAAAGCCTGACAAAGGAAGTACTGAGGCTGCAGGGAAGAGATTAGGCAGGAACACATCCAGGAGGATATTCAAAAAGCTCTGTCCTTTTTGGATCCACGGGATTTAGATGATAAGGAGGAATCAGGCACCTAACTGCCTTCCTGTACCTTGGCTTTCAACCAGGATTCATCCCACCTGGCTTTCAGTATTTAAGTAATGAGCCAAGCACCTCCAGAGAGCAAAGCAAGCCTCAGTGGGACCAGGCACCCTTTGGAGCTTCCAGTCCTCTTGCACTGATGCCAGGGGAGTGTGGAGCCTCCAGCCTGGGCAGCTCAGATAAATGCTCATGCTTAGTTGTGACAAATCTGGAGTTTAGCCTCTCCCTGCTTCTCCCTCTGTGCAATAAAGGTCAGCCCTCTGCTGCCACAGGCATATCCATACCTACCACAGGCAATTCTCAGTGTGAAGGATTCATCCTGCTTCTGCTTCACACTGGAGTTCTGCAGCTCAGGGATCTGAGGAAAACCTCAGGTCTGAGATTTTCTGAGGTTCTGTGAGGTGTGACACAGCCTGTATTCTATTCTGTGCCTGCCTTGTCCAAGCCAGGACCTGGGAATATTCTGTGTTGGGAGAAAATTCAGTAAAACCTTGTCTGTGTGGTGTGGAGAGCAAAGAAATGTGTGTGGGGGGAAATGCAGAAGTCTTGCTTAGGTCCAGCAGTCACATTAAAGAAGCCCCTTCACAGTCATTACACTTTATTCCTTCACTTTCATTTTCCACTATCATGAGGCACACTCCAAAGGCATATTTGCATTGCCAAGGTGTTACCAAAGTGAAGTGAAAGAGCTTAAAGCTTCTTTTATAGACAATGCATCTATTCATGGTAGATAAAGGGATTAAAGATCCTACTAAAATCCATTAGAATCAGGAGTAATACTGCCACATATAGTTTTATTTTGCACTTTTATTATACCTTTCCTCACAGGATAAGCGAGCACTTGTCAAATGAGAAATTAGGCTCTGCTACTTTAGCAGCATAAAATAAAAACTGCTTTCAGATAGAGAGGACAGCTCCACTGACAGCTGAAGGTCACTCAGGAATAGAGCCTGGCTTGTGGCTTTCTGCTCTAAAGCCCATTCTCTTTTTCAATTAAAGGGATGACAGTGCCACATACACACAGTACTTGGGGTAAACATTTGTCTGAGTTCCTCATCTCCTCCTACCATTATCTGCACCATTTTTATTTGAATGCCTCATCTTTTTTACTTTTTTTTTCCCCAGAGTTTTCTGCAAAATTCAAATGAACCGTGAAGAGGAGAATGAGAGGTTTATTGAGCCATAGCAGGCTAACACTACCCATGTTCCTGCATGATTCGAATACTCAAGTGGCCCAGATGCTCTAACATTCAATTAATGAATTCCAGAGATTTGGGAAGGGGGTGGAGGGAATAAAAAAAAAAAAATTACACAAGATGTTGGCTTTGCCATTGCATTATCCTAGGTGTCTCAGTCTGATGAAGGTTAATGAGGAGAGTTCAAAAGCTAAGACATAATTAAATAGCAATAATTAAAGAAGCTGACACTGCTAGAAGCGGCAAATGGAAAAAAGGTGAGACTGTTTCCCTTTAAAAGAAAGTAGGATGTTATTGCTCTAAACACAACCCTACAGGTTTATGAAATGAATCCCTGTATCCCAAAACACGAGGCAAGCACTCATTAATTGGTATCACTGCACATTTAGTGCTCTTGCCTTGCCCTCCCCAATGCCATTTGCCTGGTTTTGGATGGGATTCTCAGCACAGTGAAGCCCATTTGGCAAGGCTGGACCCTGCTCAGATGGACATGAGCTGGTCCTGGCTGGCACAGAACTAACAGGGGTTCAGACACTGCCCAGATGAGCACTGACAATGAAAACCACTGTAAGACAGACAATGCCCTGATCCATGATATTCTAGAAGCAGCCAGTGCAGGACATAAAACTGAATTTTTGGAAAACTGGAATATTCAGATCCTAAAAGCTCTGGACATTTGGGTTCATTGGATATCCTTGCTTTAGACTAGCTGGTTCACACAGCGTGAAGCAAAAAGAAGAAAAAAAAAAAAAAAGAAGCAACTTCTAATTTATTTTTCTAATTAATTTGCAGCTGCTAGTTAACATGCATCTTTTGTTAATGACATCAAAACTTCCCACTGTTCAGAAAATTTCACTGATTTACTGAACACTTAAGAATCACTCAGCACTGTCAACATGGCAAGGGCTGCCATGGTAAACACCAGTTTGCCTGCTGTTGAATTCCAACCCTGCATTAAGGGGGAGGGAGACAAGAAGATCTCTCCTAGCTGAATAAAGTTATGTTTAGATACATATAAGGAAAAGAAAGAAGAATGTGTTGTTAAAAATTCAGCGCAAGCCAGCCTCCCTCAGAA
Source organism: Zonotrichia albicollis (assembly GCF_047830755.1). Lineage (NCBI taxonomy): Eukaryota > Metazoa > Chordata > Aves > Passeriformes > Passerellidae > Zonotrichia > Zonotrichia albicollis. Next base: position 7,763,896 of record NC_133826.1, on the reverse strand, counting down.
AGTGTCTTTTTTTAAAGCAGATTGATTCTGACATTTCACCTTTCTCCTGACCACGGGCTCCTGCAGAACTGGCACAGCATCCATCACTGCAAACACCTGAGGAGCAGTAAGTCTCCTTTTGTAAACCTGCCAGCAGCCAGTCAAGGCAAAACCTGCAGCTTTTTAAACAAAGGAGAAAAATCCAGTACCAGAGCAGACAGGTAAGAGCTCATTTTCATCCCAAAGTCACACCAGGATTTAAAGATGGGTCTCCACGGGTGAAAATCCAGTTCATCAAAGCACTGAGCTCCCATGAACGCTTTCTTGGGTCATTTTGTCTTTCTAAGAAACTTGAATTAAGAGGAAAAAACACTAACAACAACAAAAAAGCCACCTCTCCCTGCCTATCTCCATGAGTAAGGTGTGCTGCCCTTGCTCGGTGGTGAGCAAGGGGAATCTGTTCACAGATGACTGGTGGCTGAGCTTTTGGCAGCAGAAATGTGTCTCCCACAATACATTTTTGTCCATCTAAGCTCAAGTGCTCTGCTGTCTCCTTCTACCTACAGATGTCTTAAATTCCAGGCAAGAACTTGGCAGGAGTCAGAAACCAGGCAAAAAGTACTGCAAATATATTCATGGAAGTTGTACATTTTGAAGCTTAGCAGACAGAAACCTAATTATAACTTCATAAGCTCTTCCCAAGGTTGATTCCACAGAGGCAGAACCTGGATAATCAACTTTCTGAAGCTGGTCACAGGGAAAAAAACCCCTTATTTTCAGGACAGGTTCAGGAGGGAGAAATTCTTCCAGTTATGCAGGAGTTCCAAAGCAATTGGCTCCAAAAGATCAACCACCCATTGTAGCCTTGGTACCAGCTCAAAAATAAAATAGTGATTACAAAAATCCAAATGGACAGCCCCAACTCAAAACCTGTAGGCAAAGGGCTCCTGACTCAAGAACTCACACCCATTTCAGGATCTGCACCAGCAGAAATCCAAAGGGTGCTCACGTTAACTTTTACTGTGATAAAACCACTTTTGCCCTTCAAGGCTTTTTGCAGAGATTTCAAACTGTCAGAAACTCAATTTGCATCCAGAAAAATGAGATAAATGCAAGCCATCTTTAGCTTTTAAGGCCAAAACCTGCTGAAGTTCCCATGACAATGACTAGAGGGCATTTAGATACATCTGCCTGCTCATGACATGTTTTCATTTTTTCACTGCCTCAACTGCTATACTCAAAAAGCCTTTCCTTATTTAATCTCTTATGTTTCATATTTCTTTTCAATTTCTTTCTTTTTTTCAACCTTTTGTTGAGGTTTGTTTTTAGGGATTTGGGTGGGGTTTTTGATGTGCTTTGTTTGTTTGTTTTAAGGATGAATTGCTTGAATGGCTCAGAAAAACAGAACTCGTAATTACCAATTGTGAATTGTTAAGAGCAACATTAAAAAGTCACAACAAATATTTACAGAACTTGCAACAGCAGTCAAGGCCTCAGGTACTGATCATCAGCCCCCAGAAAATCAAGAGTTAAACATGAAGTTCTTAACTGTTTTCTCCTTTGTACTGCTTTAATCAATCAGGATGCTCTATATTAACAGCCTTTAAGAGATTACAGGATGCAAAGACTAAAACTGGCCCTTAATAATCTAAACCTAAAATCTGGTCAGTTCAGGAGGACTATAGAGGCAGTAAATATCCAGAAACAAAGACTTCTAAGAATTACTAACAAATCTCTGTCTGAGGAAGATTTTTTGCTGCTCAACTCTTCATCTCACTATTTCTTAAAAAGTATTTTCTTGTTTTCAAGACAGTTTTTCCAGAAATAACTGCACCTAAAACACCAAGATTCTCTAGTCTGCTGTTACAATAACATGTTCATGACAGAGGAGATAGAAAACGAAGGAATAGAAAAGGAAAATAAGGAGGATATGGGGATCAGTTTCTGTACATCAGCGAAAGACAAGTTTTATCAGGTTGGGAAAGCTGATGGAGAAAAAGTTGGAAGTAATTTATAGTTCTGTAATCCTACATAAATACAGCTATGATTCTGCTTTTATGTGTAACCTTTTCTTCACCTCACACATGGCACATTCTGCAGGCCAAGAGCTGAACCATTGTCTTTTATTCATGGTTAGGCACTTCTGCATTACTCCAAACTAATGAAACATAATGTTATCCTAATCTCCTCTGTAAAGCTTATCATCAATTGTCAATTATCCACAGCGTTGGGATGAGAAGGGGAAATAAAGTTGGTTCAGCAAAAGACATTGATAAGGTAAAACGCATTTAAATTCAATAAATCAGTCACTGTTTTTAAGATGTATATTTTTGAAAGGTAAATTTAAGAAGTAGGGTGAGATCATCAATGTGCAAAAGGGTTTTCAAAAGATTGATATCAAGATGATTCCTAAATAACATGGGTAATTGGCTGGTGAACAATCAAAAGACTTGACTACACTGCAGCTTCTTTCTTTCTTAGAAGTACATTTAAATGCCTTGTTTCATCTCTCACTATGATTTACACTACTTTTACATAGTCTGTATTACAAGAAACTTGTGGCCTTCAAATCAGATAGGTCCTCTAGGAACTCAATTATTCACCCAATGAAAAGCTACAGGAAGGCCTCCATATAATGATTTTTCCTGGCAGATATTCCAAATGAAGTGATGCTCCAGTCAAACAGGATGGTGAACAAAAGGGGACATTTGCAGGCAGCACATTCAAAATTATACATGGACAAAATTAAATTACTATTGAATCATCAATTTCACCATGTCAAGTTTTCTCATAATTAATGAGGAGGGTATTCTCAATTTTCAAAAGTAATGTGTACAAGGCAAGGCCATACACAGCTGTCTCAGACAAAATCAGAAGGTTCTGTCTCTTAAGATTGCCAAAAAATTGTAACATTCATGCACAATAATTGAAAGTTTTGGCATTTACTTCAACATAAACACACAGAATACATGTGCTGAGTACAGGAAAGAAATTCTGATTCTACTTTTAGAAACACATGTAGCAAATGTCCATTCCAGCATTCATCTGATTTTAATAAAAATAGGGAAGAAACTACTAAATGGACTTATTTCTTTTAATAGGAAATCCTACATTTATTGTCCTAGAGGCCAGGCATATAACAACAGATGCAGTTACAATATTCTTTCCTCATACAAATGCTTCACATTTTAAGAGAAGAATAACAAAATTAAGAAAAGTTGAAGTCTAAGAGGAGTCATCAAACACAGTGGGGTTAAGACTCATTACCACATAAAACCCTGCCAATACCATTAGCCCTCTGTTTATAGTGAACATGTGCAAGGTTTATTTTTCAAAGGCAGACCCTCCAGCATGCCAAGCCTGTTTTTGCATGTGGAGATGATGTGTATACTTCAAAAATCACATTTCTAAAGCTAGGAGACATATTCTGCAATGAAGCTGGGAAGGCACCTACAGAGTTTTGCTCATTTACATCACACAGTGTAGCAATCCATGATGCAGAATCTCTGTGGTACCCACTCCCCCTTCCACATTCAACTGCTAACAACTCCATACTGGGAAACAGGTTTGTAAGAGAAAATTTTCCTTAACAGGAAGAAAACCATGCTAAAACTCCATCAGATTGGTATTTTACATGGGACACCCTGCCTCCCATCCTTCAGTAAACAGCCCAGTATGAATACAATATTCCACTGAGCCACCTAATAGTCCACTCTCTTCCCTCACTCCCTTAAGCACGAAGAGAAATTATATATGGTTTTTAAATTCATTCTTTTGGTAATAAAGAAGCTTCTTATCAGTGATTGCATGCATTTAAGTGATGTCCCCTGGAGGTGTAATTTTCCAGCATTCTCATTTTAGCATCTGTTGGACCAAACTGTATTTACAATCTCCCTGTGTACCAATATCTGACCCTTGGCCTTGAGGAAGGAATGCTGATCCCCAGCATTTATCTGACAATTCTCCTTTTCCTGCAGTGGCCTCCAAAAGTAAATGAAGATTAGTTTGCTTTCAGGGCTTATTGATTAAGCCCTGTAAAGGATGGTGGTTGTGAACTAACTCAGGTCATAATCGCTAAAGAGGTCTCGGGAGCCAGAGCAGTCATTTTCCTGCAGAGATAACTGAAACCACAGAGCAACACAAGCAAGATAAACACACCCTGGGTTTAGGGGTAGCTGGTGCTTTGTGCTGCAAAGAAACACACAAACAGAAGCATGTTTCCCCCTGCTTCAAAAAGACTCTCATCACTTTTTCCCTTAAGCTCAGGAAAGGAAATGGGGGCGATCACAATCTCCAAGATGCTCCTGTGTGGTCACATATTTTCTTCTTGCACAGTGCTTTTCATCAAGGATCTCAAATTACTTTTCAAACACTGATTAAGCCCTACCTGTGAGATAAGCATTCTCACAGACACAGGAGGACACAGAGTGTTCAGCAGCTTATCCAAGGACACAGAGTTCCCGAGCTGTGGAGCTGGAATCCAAGCCCAGCCCTGGCAGGGGATGTGATCTCCAGGGTGCACCTCCAACCCACAATATTCCCTGCAATGCTGCACAAACACACCACCCCTCACTCAGAATAGCTTTATAAACACCTTCAGTTATTAAAGACAATCATCATGGGCCTCAAAATAAAATTCAAACGTCCTGTAGGAGCAGCAGTGGGCAGGAGGATGGCCTCGGGCTGAAAAGACATTGTGTTGGAGGAGGCTGGGAAAAGTGGGCCTGACAAGGGTTTCAGCCTTAAATTGGTTCTTGCTGAGGACAACAACAGATCATCTATCACCTCCCAATAGAGTTAAACCCCAGATCTAAGCCCAGGCCCCGGGGAAAAAGCATAAATAACAGGATTTGTGCTGGGAGGAACACAATGAAGAGCACTGCTCACCACTGCCTTCTGTTGTGGAAGCACTGCAGTGGGAACATGAACTCAGGGTCTGCAGGCTTTGATGAGGCAAAACAACTGAGCTCAATACTAGAAAAAACCAAGTCCATCACTAAACTTGCAAAGAGCAACCATTTTTAAAATCTTTTTTAGTATTTCACTTAATTCTCATGAACTAAGTAAGCTTGTAAAGTAGCCAGCAGGTATGGGGAGAAATATAATATAAATATGTAAAGATATTTCAAATTTTTGTAGGCAATGATTAAGAAAAGTGAATTGCTTCATAAAACGCTGTTTAAATTTTAAAACAAAACAGGAGTAATACTTAAAATCTGAGATAAACCATATTTTAAAGCAGCTATACAGGGGAACAACATTTTAAGTATGCACAAAAACACAAACTGAAGAAAGCACAGAAAATATTAGTTGAATGCAAAAAAAATCATTGCAGCTTATTCAAATATTATGTTTAATAAGAAAATTGCTGAAGTCTTGCAATTTTTCCTTATGCAGTTCCTGAACATCTGCCCTGCTATATGTAACATTTTCTCATCCTGTGTCCACAAACCACCCTCTCCCATCCGCAGAACTCCAGCCCACACACGAATCCCTCACCTCTCCTGCCCTCTCTGCCCCTGCACTGGTTATGCCATCCTGTTTTCCTGCCTGGAGTTCATGCCTTGCTATTAAACACAGTAATTGCACTCTACCCTTCAGCACAAAGAGGCAGTTTCAGGTATTTCTCCTGGATTCAATGTAGATTTCTGTGGTGGTTGGCCAGTAAGCCTAACAAAGACTGACTCTTAGTGAAGAGATAATATGCCTGTGCTCCTCACTGTTCACCACACAATTCTGCTTCCCACTTACATTGATCATACAAGAGCAAAAAAAAAATCAGAATTTCTGATGTTGTTTCATTTTTTCTTCTAGGTCACTTAAGGAACTAAAATCATACATCTTATACAAAATCATCACCAAAATGACATATTTTGGGCCCTACAGCACAATCTGCAATGAGCTGTGCTGACAACCACTGTGTCTAACAAGATGCAGTCCAGCTCAAGAATTTCTGGTTCTGCATTGACATTCTTCAGGCTGCAGAGCAATGTGCAGCTCACAACCATTATCTCATTAATATCTAAAAATCTTCAGGTGGTATTGTTCAACAAACACTAAGAAAAGATACAATCAGTAGGTATTTCAAAACCAGCACATGGGTACCAGCACAGGAAAGGGATTTGAACCAGCATTTGGTGTGCATAAACAGGTGTCACCACTCATCTACACCCCACAGAACAGCAATAAGGGAGAAAAAAGTATCTGTATATACTATCATGAATTTTGCCTTTGCACATGGAGTTGGAGGAGGTTATTTATGGAATTCAAAGGTTAAAATTTTTCCTTCATATCAAAACTCTTGGAAATGGTAAAAAAAATGTAAAATCAGATGTCATTTCTCAAGATGTTCCGTTGGACGAAGGGTTGACAATTGATTTTTCTGGGCTCAGAAGCTGATCCCAGGTAGGATTTAAGGCAATTTAAGTTAAACCCATTTTCTTCCGTGCACCTTTTGTCTTAAAAAGAAAAGAATAGATATTTTTATACCAGTGTGTATATATATATATATATATGTGTATGGATGTATAGACAGGCCAGCACTTCAGGCTGATTGAAAGATTACCTGCACAAAAAGACTTTGTTGCAAGACTCCTGAATCACTGATAATCAGTAAGAAGAGATGCAAGGGACCAAATTCAAGGGAAAAAAGACTGTGTAAGCAGAGTTCCTCATCATTACCCTAATATCTAAATTTGGAAAGAACAGCAAAAACCACTCACACTTGCTTCGCTGACGTGATTCAGCCAAACATCTGGAGAAACAAGTGTTTAGAAAAGCTCCTTCTTCCTACCTTTCTATTTTCTGTTCTTCCATTTTAGGATCCACTTTCAAGTGATGCTGGCTATTTCTAACAGGCCAATTATATTCTTGAACAGGATTATTTCCCCTCTGCAAAATATGGCCACTCCTGTTCAGCAGAACTTGAATCCACTTGATTTTTCTAAAAATGAGAACACACGGCCTCATTCCCCCTCTAAGCCTACTCCTCCTCCATTTCATCTCAAAAGGCACATGTTGGTTGACATTCTGCACTGTGGTCTGCTCTGAATTTCAGTGGCTGGGATACAAAGCCAACTTCCTTTGCCTCAGCAAAATATGCAGAGCATCCAAGAATAAAAGCTCAGACCTCTGATCAAATTTCTCAGTCCCGAGAAGCCTCTCACCTGGGACAATTCCTGTGGTCCAATGTACTGAATTTGTGAAACAAATTCTCTGTGCTTAAATCTCAGCCAAAGGTGTTGGGGCAGGATGATGCCTCTGCTCAGAGGGGCACAAGAAGTGGCCAGAGGCAGCCAGCAGGGCTCAGCTGATGCTGGATAACTGGATGGGCTGATGGAATTTGGTCAGGTTTCATAATTTTGGTCAGGCACACTTTGCCAGCACTCATTCTGTGTGAACTTATAAAACCTGGCTATATTCTATATATTACGCCACACAAGTCAATATTTTAAGGGATTGCCCTCAAAAATCCTCACCACACATTTGGGTAAGTGTCCTAGATGAAGGAGGCACTAAAGACTTGTTATACTCAGATGTTTTTTAACAAGCTCTGCCTGCACATCCCTCCACAGTTCTGCTTCAAGATCTTGATGTTTATTTCTTACACACAAGACTCTTAGTTGACAGAAAACAAAAAAAAAGCTTTGCCCTGAAGCAAAATACTTGACTGCTGGATAGATGTTTAACTTTTCCTTTGTTCTTGGCCTGGGAAAGGAGGGGGAAAAGAGCTGAAATTCCTGGTTAAAGTTACTCTCATCATGCTGCATCAGAGCTGGCTAAATCAGTCACGCTGCATTACTCTACATGGCTGATTTAGCCTCCTATGATGAGTCACTGCAGTCAAGCGTCAGCAAAGAGATGTGCTACTTTAGAAAATAAAAAAAAAATTCAGGGCAGGTGCTGTGTGCCCAATTTTGCCTTCCAAATGGATTTGTTGTTGTTGTTGTTGTTAATTTTTAAGCATGGCAGGAGTTTATTTGATCAGCTGTGACTCTTCAAAAAAAAAATAGTTATCACCTTCATTCTTTATTAATTTTTGTCTGGAGGCCCCCAGTGCGGGTGGGACACTGTCACATTAAGCACTGCACATTTGTGTGGGAACAGGCAGTGACAGCACTCCCTGCCATCTCAGCACTCCAGGGGAAAGAAAGAGCTCAGAGCAGGAGGAGTCTGCCTCAGGGTTCCCAGGGCCCAGACTATCATAGTTCTCTAAACCACCAAAAGCCCCTAAAATTAGTTCTGCTTTTCCACGTGTTTTAAAAGGCTCAGGGGTGAAGGAGAAGGGGGAAAGTGAGACACAAGGATTTGGGCTCTGACAATAAGACAAGAAGTCAAGTTTTAGTGACCTTGACATCTTGTCCTTCCCCATTGCCTCTGCAGCTTTCAATGAGAAATCCTCAAATCTTCCTGCCCCCCCAAAAATTACAATGTCCAGCCTTGCCTAGCACATCATCAATGTGCTGTGGAAAAGGGGATGTAGAACAAACAAGCCACTGTCCTGCTGTTGTGGAACACAGGCCCTGCTGGGCTGGCTGAAAAGGCTTTTTTGGCACTTAAAGTTTTAGGTTGTATTTCTACAGAATCCAGAGACTATTTCAGTGCTCACAGATTGCAGAATAATCCTGGAAAACTATATAAATCATGGTCCCAAGATAGATCTCTTCTTCCTTTCCTTTTTTTCCCCTGCCTTCATTTCCTACTTCCTCTCATTTGCTTTTAGATGCCTGGGTAGATTTAGATTAATCTTAGGGCTGAAATGTTACACTGAAGGGTTGTATTAATGCCTGATCCAGCTACTGCATCCTACTGTAATTCATGCACATCGGTAATAAAAATAATCCTCTGGGAAAAATATAGTGGGGAAAGGAATTTTTTTTTTTAAACTCCGTGACTGTCAGCACATTTTCATTCTAAAGAAAACTAAAAAAGAGTTTCTAAAAAGATACTGCAGTAGAAACCTTTAATGGAAATATCTCTATGTAGCTGATGATTCTGATGCACTACGGACGCAGTTTGTTTTCAGTCTAAAATAAAACGAGTGGGAAAATTGCAAACCCAAAATATTATTAACTGCATTCCACACATTTCTTTCCTTCACTATTACTTTGCAGTTTCTAGTTTAAGAAGCCAAAGATCAGACTTCTCCACATATTGCAGAACCCATTCAAGTGCCACTTAATCACTTGCCGACAGCTAAATGGGTGCTCCAAAAAGACCCAGTCCTGTCCTCTTCACATGAGCATAATGTATCAGAACCCAGGTGCACCACTTCTAAAAAGCAGAGTTTGCACCAATTTTTCCTACTGTTAAGCCTCTTCTAAGCAGCCTTCTAAAATAAGCATATTCTAATTGAACTGCTTGTAACACTTGGCAGCATCTTCTCCTACAGAAAAACTTGAAGTGCTTTTTCCATTTCTAAAAAGGCATCTAGGAAAAATAATAATAAAAAAGACAGTTCATCCAAGGCCATAAGAGATCACAGATTTTCTACAGAATTAATATGCACGATGAAGAATAAACAAGCATTTATTTACAGGGTATATTAATGGAGGAAAGGAAAAGAATTTTCCCTTGCATCACTACACCCACTGACATGAACAAGTAATCATTCAAATGCTTTTAAGAGATGCAGTCTTGCTTGTACAACTCTGGAGTCACAGAGAAATGAATGTAGATTACAGCAGCAATAGAGAAGCTATAAATACACATACTCTGCCAGTCACATCTGGTGAGGTTTTTTTAATATAAGATCATGGTATTGATATATTTCTTCTTGCAGATGATTTAAACAGTTATTTAGGATGTCAAGATTAAAAATAGTCTTTTAAAGAGCAGCAAAGGTATGATAGTATGATTCCTTGACTTCATTTACTACATTTTCATTTCCGAAAAAAACCCTGCTTACTTATGGAATATCCCAGCCATCAATCAAAGATAAGATCTTTAAACAAATAGGAAGCTTAAAATAAATTGTATTATGTGGGAAAATAAAATAAAGTAACACACTAATTAATTCAAATGAGTGTTTTGCTGGAAAGGATTAATTTTAGCACAATTTGAATTTCAAAGTTAAGGCAGTCTTCCCAAGTCTCCTACCTGTTGTTCATGCCTACCTTATCTGCATTTTCTATTTCACTGGTTTACAGTTAAAGTGGGGAAAGGGAGATAGAGTTAGAAATTTAAAAATGAATGTTTTAGTTGACTTGTTCTCAAAAAAAGATACAGAAAATCCTCTCTCACCCAGCTCAACCAAAACAAGCCTGATTGTTTATGATTTCAAAATGGGAAAGATTTTTAAGGTCTTAAATTGTCAAATGGTGACACTGCTTTCTGCCTACTTTAAATGATTATACTTTTAGCTTTTTTAAATTCACCAATTCCTGACATTCTGTCTGCCCTCTCTGCCATCTTAAATAAACAAAAGGAGAACACAAAAAAATCCACTCTCCCAGCAAAGACATTTCTTCAGAACAGATCAGAACTCACACAGGCCAGCATCATTGGAGAAAACTTGTATTTTCTTCTCAAACTGGTAGAGGAATCACAGGAAATTTCAGATAGAAAAATATCTGGAATTTCTATTTCAACACTCTACTTTAGAAGGACTAAACTCAAAACTGAATGCAGTTGAGTCAAGGTGTTTCATTCCCATGCACAGCAGAGCTGATCCCCAGGCAGGGCTAAACTGTGGGATTTGCATTTCCCCCTGCAAGGCCCAACAGGTCATGAGAACCTTGGCAACCTCCCAGCAGCCAATTCTTCCACACAAACTAATCCCAATTTTTTAAAATAAATTCTTCAGCAGATAAACATCCACCAAGACTTTCTTAAACTGGGGACAAGAAGATTTTCTTCTCTTTCCCCTTATGCTTATCAAATATTTATTGTTGCCATTGCAAAGAAGATATCACTTTCTAATTCCCAAGTACTTCCGTGTTCCTCTGGAATGGGGGACCATTTTGTTTTATAATCTCTAATTTTTTATAGATCTTCCCCTGTCCCTCAAACCCCAAGTGAAGGAGGACTGGCAAAGCTTTATCTTGTATTTTTCTATGATTATATTATGCTCAGCACCAAGAGTGAATTTCAGAGGTGATGAAATCCGCTATAATCCTGACTTCCTCTGAAAACTGAAGAATTCTGAGGCACTCTAAAACTTGATTTACAGTTTGGTGCTGTGAGTAATCAGCTGAAGCAAATAAAAACACGGTCCAAGCCAGCATCAACATACAGAATTTTGCAGAATTATGCAAGCCAAGGATTGGGCCCAATAATGTGAGCAGTAGCCTTTGCAGCATGCCACAACTCAAGACCTTTCAGACTGAGCAGAGCAAGACATATTTCTTGTATAGCTGTAAACCTTAACTCAGCTCCAGCAAACGCAGCTTTTGTAAAAGTAACACTGTAAGACCATCCAGAGCAGGACATAACACAACTCATCTTTATTAGCAAGCAAGCATCATTTTTCATGAGGGAAACACACTATATCCAAAAAGGACAGGAAAAGGGAGACATAGATCATTTAATCTTCCAGGAGACGGAGGCAGATCCGTGTGAAAGCTGCCATGGAAGAAAACAGGACAATGAGAGTTTGTGATGGAAACAAAGGGAGAAGTTACAAGCAGAATACTTGAACATGACAAAGAAAAGGAACTCAGCAGTACAAAGATAAGCCACACACTTACAGGTCAAGGTTACCCAAGATTGATTTGAGACAAAAATCCTTTCATTCAAAAGTTCACCTGGCTATCCTAAAAACACCTTAAACCATAGCTGCCAAATCACAAGGAGATTGGTAGGTAAGTTTTACTTTACCTACTGACATCTGTACTGCATCTTCCACTTATCATGAAGCATTTCCAAGTTCAGTATCATTCCCAGAATAACATTACAATGTGCACAAAGCTATTTGTCAGCCCATAACCAAACACCCAAATTGGGTCTGACAGAATGTGCAATTGCTCACCCTGGACAACACTTGCTGTCCAAACAGATAGAGATTTTGTAGCTAAAAGGAACAATCTTTTAATTATTATTTTTAATCATCAGTGCAGACATCTCATTAATATGAACCAGAAAGGAACTTGACCTAACATAATATACCACTTCAGAAATGAACAAAGGGCCATTCCTTTCTTATCAACAACCGTTTTCAATTAAAATGTCCACATTTGGATTCAAGATTATTGCAAGAGACTTACTTTGGTGAATAATCTGGCTTTCCTAAGCAGGTCAGTGTTGGGTGAATAAAAGATCAAGGACAGTCTGTAACTATTTCCTCAGAAGATCATGTACTCTCTATGTACCCAGAAAAGCACTGGACTGGGTGCTAGGTCCTTATATCCCACTGGAGACAGTTTTGTATGAATTTGACTTACTTCTATCCATGGAGAGCTCCAAATTTCCCTTTTGCTCTTCCATTTTGATTTTTTTCTTTTCTACTCTTTGTGTTTAAGGCAGCCCAAAATTGCTGGGCCCAGATGAACTTGGAATAACATTTTCAGGCACATTCAGCATCACAAAGAGCTTCAGTCCACTTCCAGGAGCTCTCAGAGACAGGCCCAGCAGACACAGCCAGTGGGGCACATTTTCCAAGAAACTAATGCAATAAGCAACAGTGTCTCCAAGTCTGGCGGAGAAAAAGAGGTCACCACATGTTTGGCAACACATCATTAACTCCCTAATTATGCACTAATGGACATCTGATATTTCAAAACCACTACTTGATGCAATTACATTCCACTCTCCGACATTAAAGGAGAGCTGGAGCAGCGCTACATCATCCACCTGCGGCATTTTTTTAAAAGTCCACTTAGTTCAGAAGGAATTAATCCCTTCTACCCACTGCTAATATCAGGCACCAAAAATAAAAAAGTTTTTAGTATTTGAAGGAAAAACAAAATGCCCCATACCTTTGATCAGCAACCAGTCTTTGGTACTAACAGCTGTTAGGAATAGGTGGCCACTGAAAGGTTTCTGCAGAGCCCTGAGGTAATGGATGACAAAGTTTGGGCCAAAATCCATGCAGTTAAGCCAAATTTTACTGAATGTGTGCGAGTTCCTGGCCTACAACATCTGAGCCAATGATAACAAAACACTTCTCTCATGTTTTAATTCAGGACTAATTGCATATGCCTTATTCTGTCAGCTGGAGTAGTAACACATGGTTTACCATGGCAGCAGAAGTTGCTGACTCCAACTTATAGCAAAAAAAAAATTAAATAAAAGCAACACCACATTTCCATTATTTTTCCTGCTAATCCAAATTTCCTCAAAAGCAGTTGCACCAGCACCCCAATGCTGGACACTTACCAATGTGGTGGGTGACTCCAAAGTCCTGATACAAATAAAAAGCTCCCCCTTTTGTGTCTTTAGCCAGACAAGGCACCATTTCCCCCTTCTCAGAGCAACCACATGAAGACTTCCTAGGTACTCATGTCATGGACAAAGCACCAACAGACACTTTCTGAAGAATACCTGAAATAGAACCTCAACCTTTCAGGCAGAGCTGACCCAGTGTAGCTCTGACATGAAACAGCATTTATTAAAAAAAAAACAAAAAAAACAGATCTGAACCCAGCTTTAAGCCATTTATTTTAAGAACAGCCTAGTGTAGCCAAGGGAAGAATTTAGCCTCAATGAAACATAAATGAAATCCCATCAGGAAAGGCCTGTTTACATCCCAGCCCCAAAAGGCTTTTTTCAGAGTTCCTAGCATCCTCAGATGATTTCACTGCCATGATTTATATATAGCTACGGAAGACCTTAGATGAAAATCACATGTGGAAATCTGCAGTGCTGCCAGGCGGCCTCTGGAGGGAAGAAAGTGCTGTGAAACTTCTGGAATGGTTTAAACCTCTGAGCCCCTGCAAGGCAATTTGGATTACACGATGGCCCATAGCAACATGCTGTTCCTGAACACACAAAGCATAAATATAGCAAATCGAGTTAATAGGTTTTGTGCTGCACATCTTGTTTTGTTTGCAGACAGTGCTACTAGAAACAGCTTCCAACCAGCTTTTCTTTTGTGATTGTTTTGGTCCAGCTCATGCCTGTTTATGCAAATATTCATTTTAAAGTGGTGATTGTAAAAAGCAATTGTGAGTGAGCAAGCACCACCAAGGGCTGGAAAGGATTGCTTGGATCAGTTCCCTCCCCACTCCAGACAATCATGGAAGAAAAGCCAGGATCAAAGAGGAACTTAATGATGTCTGCTTTCCCACTTTCCTCTCTAGCCCTTCTTTTGACCTTCCCAAAGGATGCTTCATCTTCCAGTTCCAGTACAGAAAGGGAAAGCCCTCACTCACGGTCTTGACTCTGGGCAATGCTGTCCAAGAGGAAGGAAACCACCTTCAGCATCACCTGCAGAGACACAGACTGCCACAGGCACACCTTTTGTGTAATAAAGCCCAGCAGATTCACCATGGACAATCCCAACCTGATGCAGCCAGGATTCAAGGCAGTACTTGGCCAGCAAGTGATCAAAGTGTAACTGATTGCCTGTAATAACCTACTGCATCTTCTAATTTTTTTGCTATCATTCCTTCTCAGAGCAAAGGTGAACAACCCACAATATTTGAGCCCCAAGCAACAGATCATTTACTTAATTCCAGTCTGGAGGTACAGAAACTAGCTGAAGGTTCACCTCCTGACAGTTCTGGAAAGACTCCTAGCAAACCCATTCTTCCTTAGCACCAAACACTAAAAGAGCTCTCCAAAAAAATGATGCTGTATCCTACACATACTATAGGTAAATTACGCAGCTTTATTTATTTTTCCTAGCTCAAAGGTAGCCAAATAAATTATTCCATATGTCTGCAACCATTTCCCATTGTGTGGTGGATTGTTTAACAGCCACTTGCAGGCAGCTGACACGTGGAGGAACTGCTCACCCCTCTGAGTCTGCTGCCCTGGACCCTTTCCCCTCTGCTCAAGGGGCCTGGTCCCTCTTGAAACACTCCAGAAGACCCCATTTAATCTCAGCACCTGTAAAACTTGTCCCTATTTATCTTGCAGTGAGTGAAAAAATACACCAAGGTGTTGTTACTGTGCTGGAGGATGAGGGGGTAGAGAAAAACCAGAAAGTCATGCTAGAGGGGAAGAAAAGCTTCAAGGGCAATCCAAGGATCAGGAAATGTATCCAGCTCAATAGACCCAACACAACTTGGGTATTGACTTCATAACATACACAATTGTGAACTTTCCCAGGGCTTTTTACACATTAATTCATAGTTCACCTGGCACTCCCAACTCTGCAAGCCTAAGCTCTACACTCCAGTTGCTCCAAAAAAAATCCTCTCTGGGCTTGGCAGCCAGCTCTGCTCCCTGAGTTTTTCACAGCTACAGTTGAACGTGGCACCCACAACTGCTCATCCAGGGAATGCCACCGTGGACTCAGCCCCTGGAGACTGTCCCTGCAGGCCAGACCACCAACTTCCTCAGTTGGGACAGGTTTGGGAAACCTATGGAACCACTCTGCAAGCAGCAGAGTGTAAGCACTGCAGGGAACTGTGTTAGCAAAGGGACCCATTACACACAGGATCAGGGGTGGGAATTGGTGCTAGGAAGCAAGAGCAGGACCAGTGTGGAGGCTCTGGAGGGGCTTCTCCTAAGTTACACACATTGGCTCCTTCCCCTGTTCCTATGCCTGAACACAGGTGCTCCTGAGGCTCTCCCTCCCTTTTCCCTGATTAGGCCTCACCTTGGTACTGCCTGGAGACCAAGGTCAGCCAGGAGGGCCCGGGGGAGAGAGTGGGGCCTAGGGGGGGAGTGGGGGTCTGAAGAGAGAATGTTTCACTGCACAGCTGAATTAAACATCTAAAGATATTATGCAAAAGCCTTTTTGGCTTCTTCACCCTGGACTTCGCTAGCAGCAATTCAAACTGCAACTCAACCCCTGGAGAGCCTCCCTGCAGGCCAGGTCACCAACTTCCTCAGCTGTGAGGGGTTAGGGAAAGCCATGGAACCATCTCAGCAAGCAGCAGAGTGTAAGCACTGCAGGGAGCTGCGTTAGCAAAGGGACTCAGTGCACACTGCATCGGGGTGGGAATGTCTGCTGGGAAGCAAGAGCAGGACAAGTCCAATAGGAACTCGGCACATGCATCAGCTCACTTCATTGACACTGCAGCCATTTGAAAAACACATCAACCAGCAGATCAGGGAAATTATCCAGCTGGGTTGCAGTGTCATTCTCTCCTGAGCATCATCTCCTCCAAGTCTTAATCCAGAGACACTGCAAGGAGAGCCAGGGATCTGATGTCCCATCTTGTCACAGACATATTTTCATAAAAAATCCTTTCCTTAGGATTTTTCCTCCTGAGAAGCTGAGAGGCCTCAGGAACAAAATGCAAACAATGGTTATCTGCTGCTGTGGAATGCAACAGGTGCACCTGTGATTGGTGCACCAATTGTTTCTAATTAATGGCTAATCACAGTCAGCTGGCTCAGACTGTCTGTCTGAGACACAAGCCTTTGTTATTCATTCCATTCTATTCTCAGCTAGCCTTCTGATGAAACCTTTTCTTCTATTCTTTCAGCTTATTTTTAACATAATATATATCACAGAACAATAAATCAAGCCTTCTGAAACATGGAGTCAGTTCCTCATCTCTTCCCTCATCCAAGGACCCCTGTGAACACCATCTCCTGCCGATGAGCTGGCAGGTATGGCAAGGAGACTTGGGAGATTCCTTTTTTAAATAAAAAAATGCAGTTGCCAGCACCAGCTGATGGACATGAATGCAAATAAGCTATCCCAGAGCTGAACTCAGCCATGCCACATATCAGCACCCCATCACTGCATTGCATTATGTAAATCAGCCTCTGAGAAAAACACAACTAGGAAAGAAGAAGCTGTAATCCTGGCAGGCCCTGCTCTGCCAAGTGCAGCCCCAGCTGCCAGCTCCATGCAGGAGTTACATTCCAGTGCCTGCAAACAGGCTGCAGACTTTGCACTGGCTCTCCCTCTGCCTCTACTGCTGTTTTATTTACTCTGCATTGCCTGCATTAAGGGCAGGTCCCTGAGGACTGAGGGAAGGGGATCTAAGGGAGAGTCCAAATCCATGCTTTGGAACAGCACACTCTGCCCAGCACCTTAAATTGGAACAACCATCCTGGCCCAGCTCCACTTCCCAGGTCAGGTCCAGGTCCACCTTAGCTGCTAAACTCAGCTGTGCCTTGTACTCCAAAATAAAGAAAATAAAGAGAAAAAAACAAAACCAAACCAGTTTGAATGACTTATTTAATGTTTTGTCAGGAGCACTGCAGTTGCTCAGCACTAAACTCTCCTGTTTATCTTCAGGGACTCTAACCACTCTGCCATCTGCTTTTGCTCACTTCTTATTTGCTCAGTGAAACCTCAAGTTTTGTTTTCAGGAATCCAGGACTCACATGCATCCACAGTCCAGCCTTGGTTCTTTTTGCTTTTCACTTGCTTTCTGTCTGCCCAATACACTTCTCCTGCAATTCTGCTTTTTCCTCATGCGCTTGTGCCCAGTCCCATTTTTCAGTCACACCACTGGCTTCATTTCACCCACCACTCCAAACCCAAGCTTCCTGCCTCCCACTCAAATCTCCCCAACAACTCAACCTCCCCCTTTACTCCCTGTGCTCCCCTCCAGGCTCCTAAGCAGCTTCTCTCTTTTGCTCACTCTTGTGGAAGTCTCACCTTCCACCCATGCATAAAATCTGCTATTTCTTACGTGCCTGACCACACTCCTTCCATTTGTGTCCCTGCAGAAACATCGTTTTGGTGACACCTTTCAAACAAACTCACCAATAAATTGTAACAAACAGCCTGAAGACCAAGATTTGGTGGTCTGATTCACCAGACCTTGGATGTGATACTCACTGCCCTGCTCATCTCATGAAAGCACTGAAGCAGGGGCTGTGATTTCCTGTTCCACAAGGCACAGACCACACTGTCAAGGCCTAATAAACACCAGACAACCTTTCATTTCCTTATAATTATTTGCATCATTTGACTCATGTTACAGGAAGAAAGGCACAAAAGCAATGCACAGGATTCATGCTATTTGGGAAAAAAAAAAAAAAGTGGATCAAATTCAAATGTAGCATCCAAGAAATATTTTAAGAACAATAAATCTTCAAAGACAGCATCATAACTGAAAGTAATCCTACTTTAAGGATGACATGCCCTATTCAGCCAGGAAAAGGAAAAAATTTAGAATAGAAATTTCTGTCCACATTATCTTTACATTATAGAAATGTTTGGTGGGCACAGGGGGAGGAAAGAGAGGGGAACAGAACGGAGAGGAAGTTTTCCTTTTACGGTGCAACATGTTGTACATTTTTAGCAACTTGAGATCTCAGAGTCTTTTCCCAGTGTGTGATTGCTGGTTTCACTTTTTGCAGGAAGAAGTAGGAACTTCAGAGGCAGAATTAAATGCAGGAAAAGAAACATAAGAAACAAAACAAACTGGAGATGCTTTCAAGGTACCAGGGTAGCTGGCAAAAAGATATTATATAGCCAGGAATTTCTTTTTGTATGTTGTGATATAAAATAGACCATGTCTCAGCCTCATGGAGGATGGTCATACAAGTGTTTACGTGATCTCATAACACCACACCAACATCCTTTATGTGGACTGCTGCTGTCCCCAGCCCCTCTAGTCAACGTGCAGCTGAGCTTTGCAAGAATCCATGCTGATCTGACAGTGGGAAAGAATAATTCCTGCAGGACTCCAACCTTCACATTGAGGCTTTAAATGATTCTCTAGCTGGGGTTCACTCAACAAAGGTTGTGGTATTCCTTACCTCCATCTTACACCTGGGTGTGCAAAGGCCTGAAAAAAGGATGTTGGGAGGGACTGGAGGCCAGAACAACAGAGATTGTGTTGGGAAGGGTTCAGCAAGATTAACTACCCTGGTATTAGTAGGATGTGTGTCACTCAAAGGGAGAATGTCTAGTTTCAGTCTGCATGATAATGTCTACAAGAGATTTATTGCAAGAGTAAGGAACAAGAAGAAAAGTGCAGTCTCAGTGGAGGAAGGGTGAGCATCTGGTCTGAGGCAGATGACACTTTTGGAAATGATGGCCATGCAAATCACCCGTGTGTACGAGCTCAGAACAAAGAGTGCCCGCAGCAGATGATCTCCAGGCTCATGCTGCCATTTAAATGGGATCAGCTAAGAAACAAGAATGCCATTTTCATCTGAAGCAGATTTGTTTCACAGCATGCTGGGCCTGACTGGGCTTCTCTGCTAAAGAAATGAGAAATTCCTGGAGCCAAGGACATTAGGAGATGGGACGTGGTGCCTGCCAAGTCCCTCTTTCCCCAGGATGTGGAGGCTCCCAGCTCATTCTAGATCAGTCACAACACTGTGGGCAACCTGCCATCTCAGCCCATTCAGACACCAGCCAAACATCATTATGAAAGCTACAAACTCATCCACTCAGAGAAGTGAAAAAACATACATAGCACAATCAAGCCTGTCATCTGCCTGGGCTTTGGTTTGTGTCCATGTTTCAGAGTCACTTAATGAAGTGAAAACTAGATTTCATCTCTGAGTATCCAACAAAGTGTGGGGACATGCCAAGACAGAGAGCAAGGAAATGTGCTCTGTAACAGCCACAAGCAGGTGAGCCATCACATGAGGTCTCTCTAATTACACCCAAACAGAGCAGAGGCCACAGATTTTGTGGCACACGTGAGAATCAAAGGGTTTGGAGAATATTGATCTGGGCATAGTCCAGCACAGAGGAGACGCAGATTGGGGTGACAGGGAGAAGAGAACAAGGCTTATTTTGAAGGACAGTAAAAGCTTTTGTAATCAGGAGGGATGATGTAGTACAGCAAATCCTAAATTCCTTGGGAAGGCAAGACAAACACCTCTCACCCTGGCATCAAACCACAGCTTCTTCCACATTCCTGTTACTGTCACAGAGACATAACAGCTGGGGATTACAGGAGAGTTAAATTGCCATTCCAAAAGCAAAACACCACCATTTCCCAACATTTTATGTCTTAAATGAAATGAGAAAGACAGGCAAACAGTTGAGAACCAACCCTGAATGGAAACTTCAGGGATTTGGGAAAATCTCTGCTCTCCCCTTGCCCTTCTCAAGTCCTTGGCTCAGCAGTCCTTGCTCCCTGGTTTAGGGTACAGCTTTAGGGGCTGGCAAACACACACCAAAGAGCCTGTCAACCCCACAGCTCCCAGTCCAATTCTGCTCATGGAAAAGATGAGTGTGGCTTGAATTAGGACTGAGTGGCAGCTGAGTGGACCTTCCAAGGCTGCCAGCCTTTGCTTGCTACTCCCAAAAAATCCTGCATGGGAAATTTTGACTGGAGCACTTGAAGAGGGAAGAGCCAAATCAAAGCCCCATGAAAGGTCTGAGCAAGCCCACCACCCTCACAGGAGCACCTCAGCAGCTGGACTTAAAGCTGACAGGGCAAAGTCTGCAGCCTGCAGGTCACATCAGAACCTCTGCAGGCACAGGATGAAGCCTCCATCCCAGCAGACTCCCACCCCATCACTGATTAAAACAGCCAGCTAAGATGGCATAACCTTTCTCCAAAGTCCCTCCTGCAGCCAAGCCTGCCCAAAAGCTCTCCATGCAGGTCTTTTCTCTAAGAGAGAGCTGTTCTTTATCTAAGAGCAGCTAAGTCCACCCTGATATTTTCAATCTGGGCAGGGGACACTGTCACAGAAGGGCCCCATGAGCCATCTTCCACCAAGATTTTAGAGGTTCACCTTTGAGGCTACCATTTTCCTGTCAGATTTGGTTAGCTGATAGCAATCAGTGGCTCCAGAAGTTATGATGACACACTGCAGAGAGAAGGAATAAAAACAAATCATGGGAATAAAGTCTTAAGGGCTCCAAGTCGAGCACTTAGGTTTAGGATTTGACAGGTGCTGCCCACACAAGTACAACCTGTATAACTGCTATCCAGTGGAGTAAGCACTATATATCTCAGCTGGCAGCTGGAATAGGGATGTAAGTCACAGAAAAGAGTTGTTTCCAAGCCAGCCATCACATAAAAGTAACTCTTTGTGGAGTTTCTCACATGCATTGTTAAAGTTGAGTTGTTGCTCGAAGGTACAAAGCAGAAAACCAACACAATCAAAACAGACTTTCAGAAGGGCAAGGAAATATGCCAACAAATACACTGCACAGGGCTTCACCTTGTCAAGACTTTGGCATGCACAGACTTGAAGAAACAAAGGGGAAAAAAAAAGAAATCACCTTTTGCCACTTGCTTTAAGAAATTTCACAATCCTCTAAAAACTTACAATGAAGTAGCTTGTTTTGTCAGTGCTGATAAGCAGCTCCTGGATGGAAGACAAGGCAGCTCTCTGTTGAGCACGGCAATATTTTGTCAGGAAACCAATCAACAATATTAATGGCAAGTAAACTCCTTTATTAAGGGAAAGAGATTTCTGCTCACGTTCCTTGCACTGGCAGATGGTCTCCCATAGATTGCACACTTCAAGTCTAGCCTCAGAGGAAGGAACTGGGGGGAAGGTTTGTCCTTAGAAATAAATAAGCATAGTTTGATTTACCCTTAGAAGGGAAAAAATAATTAGATTACTCAACTGGCTCAGTTGTAAGAACACACAGAAACTACACTGACATTTGGACTTTTTATATTTTCAGAAAATTGAACTGACTTTCTAACTAACTGTCATCCTGCCTCTGCCAAAGGTCTTCCAGCTAGATCTAAAATACTGAAACTTGAAGAGAAACAGAGAACTGTAATGAACAGAGAACATTCCTGAGTACCAAAGCACAGTTTATTCCTCACAAGATGCCTGACAACTTCCCATGCACACAGCAGGTCATTCAAGCCAAAATCAACTCAACAAGAAGAAAGCAAAACTTTCTTAATAGAATATTAATTTATCTCCCTGTTCAAGCTAAGAGTGCTGCCAGACAGACAGAAGACTAAGAAGCTTTAGGAATGCTTATTGTTCTAACTCTGACAAAAAGTTTTCTTGTACTTTTTACTTATTAATTCCCTAGCTGCATTTTGATAAAGGCTCTTCTGGACAGAGATCAGTTGAATTCCTAATCAAAACCATGACAAGCGGGGGAAAAAAAAACCCAACCAAAAAAAAAAAACCAACCCAGAACCACTTCTGCTTCCCAGCATGAAAAATTCAGTGTAAAATCCCATGAGCTGCAGTCAAATGACATCACACTAATGGAAGAAGAGAAAACCTTCTAACAATTAAAAAGAGCCTTGCTGAGAAAGCATACAGGAAATTGTCAAGCTGTCATTTGTCTCTCAGCCACAGCACATGGGACAGTGCTGGGGACTGCTGTACCCCCATTTGTCTCTGTAATAGGCTGCACCAGGAAACAATACAGGCTCAACACTGAAGGAGGTGTTTCTTTGTTTGCTCTTAAACAGAAGGGCAACATCAGTTAAAGGATGCTGTGGTACCACACACTGCTGCCTTTCCCAGCTCCATGGTCCCACGCTCCCCTCTGCAGCACCTGCACAATCCTGAAGCATCTCCAAAAACATTGGAGCTCACCCATTGAACATAAAAAGGAGTTTGGCTTAATACATATTCAGTTTCCAGATAACAAAATTTGCGTGGACCAGAGAGCAAATTTTGTTTTTTTCCACGTCCTGCACCTCCAGCAAAATTGCCAGGGAAGGTCTGGTTCCAGCCCCGTGGCTGCTGACACGGCGACGTGCACAGCAGGAAGAACACAGCTTGAGATTTAGATGCCAGGCTGAGCATTCAGCACAGAAACCTTGTTTTGGCTTTAAACCTGAGCAAATCTGATCTGGGAGTTCACTGATGGAGAATAAATATGGAAGAAACTGATTTCAGATTGTGTCTTTTGAAAGGATGAGTTGACAGGGCAAAAATAGCAAGTGCAATGGGTACCTGACTGCCATTGTTACATTTGTTTAAGCAGAGATTGCTGCAATGTTCAGGAGCTGCATAAAAGGCTCTGCAATATGCAATCAAGTCACAGGTCTGAAAACACACCAAGAAACATCCAGTAACTGTCACAAATGATAAGAGCTGGGCAGATAAAAGAAGTAATTACATCTTCTTTGAAACTCTATTTTGCTATTTTTAGTGCTTTAATCAAGGGCCCAATTCTTCCACCTTTCTTCACACCAAGTAATCCTTTACTCTTTAATTATTTTCATTGGTATGGCTACGGGCAAACTAAGCTACAGTGGAGCCAGACTTGAGGGAATCAGACCTGGCCCAAAATAATTTGGATGAGAAACAGAGACTGACAAAACACTACCATCACTGGATAAAAAAAGAAAAAAAACCCCATGCCTTTTCCTCTTGGTGTGATGGGCCCAGCCCAGAGCTGGAGGCTGAGGTTTGCTCACTGTGATATTTAGCCAGGGGCCTCTCTGGGGCTTTGCTAATCAGACCAACCGAGCTGGATCGTGGTCCGGTGCAGGGAAATACAGATGGCTATTAAGGATTGGACTGTGACCAACTCATTCACAAATGCTATCAGGCTATCAGACACTAGCCATTTCTGGGAAAACCCCAGAGGAGGGGGGAAAAGGTGAAGTATTTCTTCAACAGCAGGGTTTTAGTATGAACTTCCACAGCAAATCCTGCCACGAGCGCCAGACTGGGGAGCAATGTTCACACAGTGCTCTGCACTGGTTCATTGGTCTGAATCAGAGCAGAAAGATCCAGAGCCAGGGCAAGACTCCTTTTAATTGCTGTGATGTGTCTACACCAGCAAAGAGTCCAGCTCTGGAGAGGAAGGTGAATGAGCAAGACCCAGACAGACATACCTAATGAGTTTGCTTTGCTTTGGAGCCCTGTCAGCACAGCACCTGGAGGAGGCTGTCAGTGCTTTAAACAAGAATCACCATTTGTCAGGTTTTGTATTTCACCTTCAGGACTTCATTCTGGTTCCTACCTGTTCACATTCAGATGCTCAGTGCATGCTCTGAGCCTTGCTCAGTCAGTATGCAGCACCCACTGCCTCTCTTGGTCCTCCCTCTAAGTCCCCACTGAGTTTGCTCTGTGTGCTGCATGTTCCAGGAAAAAATAAAGCTACAAAAACAACCCAGAAAGAAACCAAAGACAGGATTAGTGTCCCACTGCTATTTGTTAAGGTATGTTTCTGTGAAAGAAGCCAAACTTCTCTTTCCTGTCAAGTCTTCTTCTTGGAGGAAGGGAGGACATTAATACAAAGAGAAAAAGCTCAAACATCCTCGAGTACAGCTGTTTCAAAACTATCTAGACCAGCAAAATTATAGTAATAGTAATAGTAGTAGTAGTAGTAATAGTAATAGTAATAGTAATAGTAATAATATCTTTCTGTAAACAAAGATGTAAAAATTATATATATTTATATAATAAATATGTAATAAATTATATATAATTTACATATGTAATATATAAATAAATAAAACCTGAACTTGATAGGGTACTGATCACAAAGTCTGCTCCCCCAGGAAGCACACAGAGCTTAAGTACATCTGGGAAAAGTGTCTCCAGGCACTGTGCTGCTGTGCCAATAGCAGCCCTGTACTCCTGGGAGTGCCATTTAAAACACCATGGGGACAAGAGAGGAGCAGTGAGGGACAGCCCTTCACCCACCGTCAACCCTTCACCTATTCCTGTATTTAGAAAGCAGAATGTTTCCCAAAATTGAGAATAACCCCAAGTGGACCCTTAGCATCCCCCATACCAACCTCCATCTAACAATAGAGTGCCTGGAAGTCTCTCCCTCCCTGCAGCATGATCCATCTCCTCTGCAACAGCCCTCCCCAGTCCTGTCCTCTGAAATATTTCCCATCTCTCCAGCCTGAGTTAGGGCTGCATTGCCCAAAATGCCCCTTTTGTGCACAATTTTAGGAACAGATTTCTGACTTTGGAGAAATCCTGCTGTACCAGTGAATCAAGCCCAGGTGAGTCAAAGTGCTTCAACACAGTAAGTCTATACCAGGGCCTTGTAGAATACAGGTGTTGCTGCAGTTCACAGCTATTTGTCACAAGTAAGAAGTAGAGTGACACCTCTGTCTTACTGCCAGTACCAGGACAGAAAAGTGCCATCATTGAGGTACCTGTGGGGCAGCCCACAAGCCCAAGAACAGGGGAACCAGACAGGGTGGGATTGCAGGCTGGCAGGCTGCCACAAATGAGGTAATGGAGAAGGATTCTGAGCACCTCCTCTACCATACAGAACGCAGCATTGTGAAGCTTCTTTGCTCCAGAAAGGATTTCCTGCCAAAGCCCCAGACATCAGCCACATGAGAGGCGTGCAAGGTACAGCAGTGGGAATTAGCTGTACAAGCAGCCCTGGTGTACCCTGACCCAAGTCAATTGAATAAGTGCTGTATTATTCCAGGCCTCATTTCCACAAGAAGCCATCTGACAGCTGCTACCTCACAAATTGCTCTGTAAAAACAGGTGTAAAATGAGCAGAAAGAGCTACGCTTCCCTTCCTTACTGAACTGGAGCACCCAGAAAAGATGGTCACTAAGAATGATGATTTCAGAGGGCAGGAAAGATTGGAAGACCCTTCAGTTTCTTCTATAAAGCAAGGCAGCCCTGTAGCAGACCTGAAATGATGTATAGCTTAATTACAATCATGGTTTCATAAAATGGTTTGAGTTGGAAGGGGCTTTAAAGATCATCTTGTTCCAGACTCTCCTCCCACCATGGTCACCCACTACCAAATTGCTCATTTATGAGGTCTTCAAAGATCCATAGCTGCAAAGGTGCTAAAAGTGCAAAGTGTATAGATATATATATATATATATATATATCTTCCTAGACTTCAGAAAAGCTCTATGAATCCAAAGAAAAGTAAAGAAAATGCCAAAATCCTGCATTTGGAGGAATGAGGCATAAAACACTTCAGGACATAATCAGTAAACAAGACAATATTTCCAAACCAGCCTTTTGAAACTGCACAGAGCAAAGGCACACACATCTCTAGATTCTCACAAGAAAAGAGCAGCTCACCCACTCGTTATTTTGGTATTCTAAGAGGATCAAAAAGGCCATTTTAATTCTCAAAATCCCTCACAAAAATCTCTCTCAAACACATTTCAGGCAGGCTGGATGGAAAAGAAAGAAAACTGTGATCAGACACATCACGATTCGGAGAGATCTGAGTGCAGAAACCTGTGAGCATTTCCACAGAATGCAAAGCAGTAATTAAATGCTTCCTATGGAAAAGAAACGTTGTCCCTTGGACACTTCTGTCAATCTGCATTTAGGAGACACAGCAGCCCTCTCAGTTCAAGCACACAAGCACTCTGGTTCTTTGCTGGAGTGACCTTAGCTGTCAGCCCAGCCTGTCCTGTTCAATATCTGTAGCTCTGCCTGGTACCTTTTGTGAGCACGTGTTGGGATGAGGAGATGCAAAAGGAAAAAGCACAATGAAAAGGCAAAGCACTGGCCCCAATTAAAAAATTAAACAGGTGTCCTGAGACTGTCAGCCTGAAGATGGAGCATCTAAGTTTAATTAAAGGGATAAGTTTAGAAGAAAATGCCACTCCAGCTACTGTCAGAATGCATGATTAATCTGTGATAAAATACCCAGCACTGTCTAACAGAAGCAGACGGCTGGGGGACACATATTTACACAATCACTTGCTATTTCTTCAAGATATTACCAATGACCCTGAGCTTAGTGTCAGTGCATTAAAACAAAATTCTCACATCTGGACTTTTGAAATCTCAGGCTTGCTGGAGGCTTTTCCCAAGCAGCCCCATGCAAGAGCACTCCAAAGCCTGGGAAGGGGAAAGCAAACCACTGTTGGAGGCTGCAGCCTCTCCACCAGCAGTGGGGGTCACCCTTTTAGTGTCAGCTCATCAGCCCATCTCCTGCAGTGACACCAGGGCATGGCTCTTCCTGCAGCTCATCAGCAATGCCAGTCCTTTCCAAGAGGTTCCTTAACAGCCCTTTCATTCCCCTGCCATGGCAGCGGGTGCTGCGCCCGCCGCTAATCAACTCCTGCTCCAATTAGTGGCTAGGGTAGGGGGGTTCTCCTCATGATTGATATACTCTGCTATTGAGCTGCTAAAAAGCACAATTATTTCTCCTCAGTCATAGAGACTGTTTGGCAAACCATTCAGGTCAAATAACATGCTCAACAGTGGCCTCAAGTTTAACTTTTCCTGCCCCTCTGAGCACGTTTAAATAACAGCTGCAAGGTCCTCAGTGGCTCTCAGCTAAGCAGGAGAGCTGGGTTTGTTTCCAGCCCCTGAGAATGGAGAATTGGCTTCCAGGATCTCCCTAAATCTTTCCCCAGGGAGGGAACATTGTCTTGTCCTGGCTTGGGCTGCCTGAGTCCCCACCTGTAGATTCAGTTGTGCTTTGTTTCTCCTGCATGGGCTGGAAAGGTTTTAAGCATTAAACAAGGCTCCAAGGACACATCTGTGGAACTTCTGCTGAGCTGCTTCCCTGGACTGACACTCTGACATATCATAACAGCTACAAACACCTGCACTCAGGGCTCTCACACAACAGGTACTCTCAGAAAGCTGATATCCATCTCTCCTCACACCAGCAGGTAAACACATGGGGCCCGCACAGAATGTGCCAAACCCTTCCAGGAAAGGGATTATCATTTCCCAGAGCACAGCACAGTGCCACTGGCACTAAACAGGACATTATTTGATGCATCTGACTTCTGAATTTTAGGTCTTAATTTTATCCCTGAGAAAGATGAGAAAAAAAAGGCAGGAATCACTACCTTAAAGTTCAGCTCTGTTTGATGCCAACAGTTCTTTCTACCTCTGTCCATGGCTGTGCTCCTAGAATGAGGCTTCTCTTTGGAGACATGGTGGAGATTATTGAGACTTCACTGAAATAACTTTGACTGTTTTACAGCAGAGCCATTTAATCAGCCACAGGCTAAAAGCAGGCAGCCATGCCAAAGGTGTATTGTGACCATAAATACAAGATGTGTCACTGCTTGGACTGCCACTGGGCAAAGCTTCTGGCTTTCCTGGCATTTCTCTTAGCTTTTAATAATGGCATTTTCTGTAACAAGTTCATGCAATGTAAATAGCTTTTTATTTATTTAGCCATCAGTATCAGTCAACTACCACCAGCAAGGACCTAAATGGATGATAACCTGCAATACTTCTGCTTCCACAGAAAGAGAGTCAGTGCTGTGAAAAAAACATTCCATAAGTCTACAACTGGCTATAGGCGTAGTTATTTATGAATTGTGTAGTCAAATGGTTGAGCTACTCTTCAGTGTCCCTGAGGCATTGAACCAGATCTGAGGACACAAGACTTGGACAGCAAACTGCCTGTCCCTCAAAACTGCTGCCTCCAGACCTCAGCTGCAGCATGAACTGCCTCCATTCCCAGAAGGATCAGCTGTCAGAGGAATGTCACAAACCACCCATATCATATTTCACATCCCCACTTTCATGCTTGATTAAATTAATAGTTATTGTGCTTGGTACCAAGACTTTCTGAAGGACAGCACTTTGGTTTCTGAGAGGTTTCCCACCTCACACAACTTTGGTTTCTGAGACATTTCCCACCTCACACAATGCGCCTTCCATGATCTCCACCCACAGTTAATAGCATTGTGGAGTTTTGCTCATGGAATTCACTTTCCTTGCCCATGGCTCTGTGACCACATTTTCTCTAACTGGTAGGATGGGACACAGGAAATCTCACAGATTCAGAACTGAGGACCTCACCTGGATGACAGAGGAAAAAGGAAAGGAAAATGCAGAAGAAATAACTTATTCAAGAGGGCATCCCATAACCCCTTGGAGAGAGCTGGTGTATTTTATGCTTTAACATTACAAGAGGATGAAATATCTTAACTATTGGGCTCTTTGTCCCCTTTTCTAGCTCCTAGACCAACTCATTGCTTCCTTTTCCTCCCAAACAAAGACAGATTTTTGCAGGCTTTCTGCAGTTCTAGCATTTTCAGTAATTAAACTTATCTCTGAGGCAATCACATTTAGGATTACTGGGTTTGCTATCTCCAGGCTAATAGGGTCAAAATGCTTAGCTGCCCTCCTGCCTGCCAGTTTATAGCATTGTGCTAATGGATCATTTCCTTCCATGGGGATAACACTCTGGCTATTAGGTGTTCTCCTGTTGCACAGCAATTTTAGGTGATCAGGCAGTAATAATAAGTGTTCTTGTTAGATGGGAGACTTTATTGCCAGGTTAAAGAGCTACAAAGCAATAAGAATAACTTTTTGCTGGCAAAACAACTTCAGTCAAAGACAAGGGGCACTTCTGCTACTGGTTATCCAATTTTCACCTTGCTTATGCTCAGTTTTGCCATACTTGTACCCCTAGACTGCAAAACTGCTCAGCTGATTATACTTCAATATTCTCATGTTGGAAGAATCCAAGTCCAACAGGTTTTTCTGTCTATGTCAACTGCATCCCTGAGAAGCTCTGTACCTGCAGCACCTTGTTTCTAGTTTTTATTCAGCATTATTCCCTTATCTTATGTTTCAGCCTCCCCTGCCCACAGAAGCTCAGTGCAGCAGCCAAACCTCTGAGCAAATGGGCACCCCTGTGTCTTGAAAAATGGGGGTAGCAAGAAAAAAAAGTTGGTGTATGCAAACTAATCCCTTCTCTATGAAATGGAGTGTCTGTGTAAAATGACATCACTCAGGCCAACTTCAGACCCACAGAAATCACTGTTTCCTTCCACTCTTTTCACTCCAAAAGGAGTTTATGCTCCTGTGGACAAAAGCAATTGCAGTCATAGTTACTGCATCCTAGTCTCAATGCAAAGTGGAATGACAGTGGCTTACCCCCAGAATGTGTTTTTCTGGTAGGGCCATTTAATATTACTCACTAGACCCTTCCAAATGAATGACTTGAAGGGAGAGGATTTTGAATTTATTTTTTTTCCTAAGTTACTTGAAGGCAATTACATTGCACATAAAGTAATAATCACTTGTCAGGCTCTCCACTTCACACATAGAGCCTTATTTCCATAGAGGTGAACATGTAGCAGTTCACTTGAATGCTCTTATTTTAAAGGATTCGGTGCAATCAGTGTGAACCTCATATTTTCTCTCTTTTTTTTCCCCTTTTTAAAATTTTTTTTAAAGAAACTAAGACAACCAATCTGGCATGGGTTCCATTCTCAAGAGCTCAAGAAAAGATGCATTGCAGTTAATTGGTGGCAAAATGAAGCACGTTAAAGTGTGTCTCTTGAGTTCACAGAACTGGAATATGCACAGAGATCTATTCAATTGTCTTTGGTGGTGAGATCTGTTTTGAGGAAATCCTTAATACTCAATCTGTTTGTTCCTCTCACAGTCTCTGCCTGTGATCCCACCAGAGCTCCCAGTCTGGGTCCATCTTGCAACTGGAGACAGTCAATGAAATTCAAACCTGGAATCAGGAAAAACAATGCTGCTGATTTTCTTCACCAGCATCACTTCACAGCCCACTCCTCTGATCAGACTGGAAGTGAAAAGGCAGAGAAGAAATAATAGGATTTTAGAGAAAACTCAGGACCACAGCCTTATCAGTTATTTCCAGGAATCCCTAATCAATTATTTCCAGAACTTTCCAAGAAGTTATTCTGGAGAATAACTGCTGAGCAATTCTAATTTATCTTTACTAATATCTACCAAATCTCAACTTATTTGCCTAAGCAAATATTAATCCTGAGCAGATTGGTTAAAAGCAAACACATTTTCCCTGGAGATAGCTGCCTTTCAGCATTGGGTGGCACAACTGCACCCCAGCATCACAAACCCAGACTTAATTCTCCCTGTCACAGACCCACTCCTGGCTGGGGGGGTTCCTGAGCTCTACACAAGCCCCCAGCCTCAGCTGAACAGGGGAAGGCCAGCAGCTGTCCCAAGCTCATGGGTTAGCTCAAGCACAGTGCTAAAGTGGGAGCTTGACAAATTATTATTTTTCATGCCACCTAATGGCACTGTGGTACAAATGAAACACGCCTCAGACTGGCCCAGGCATGCCTTTGACTGCAGAGTAGGTTTATCACACCGAGTGCAATGTACAATTTGCTCTGGGATCTCTGTGAGTGAAAGACAAGTCATTAACGTCCTCTAAACATCCTCCAGGAGCAGTAAGACAAAGAGCAATCATGCACAGGCTCTGCTTTGAATAGCATCTTGATTTTGGCATCTTGTTTCCTATCCTCCATCAGCTTTCAGCAGGTGAGCTGAGGGGGAGATCTGGCTGCACTGGGCAGCAGGCTGAGCTGTGTTTGTTTTCTGTGGGGGTGGCTAATGAAAACAGCACAGCAAGTGCTGGGAAGGAGGGGCTGCTCTGCTGTCCGAGCTGGGCTCGCTCTGCCTCCTGCAAAACTTCCTCACTGAACTCCCACCCACACCAGGCACCAGGTGCAGGGATGTCTGGAATATGGAATCAGCTCTGAAGCAGAGAGGGAGAGCAGAGGGAAGATCTGTGCCCTGCCTTTTTCACACCTTTTGATTCTGCCAGGGCTGCAGGCATTGCCTGGCTCTCCGCAGCTGCCTCCCACAGAAGCCCGGGCCATGCCCTAAATGTCAAGCCTGAATTTCCATAGTTATGAGGAGTCTGGATGTCAAGTGGCCCCTCCAGGCCTCACATTCATCTGAGGTTGGCAAGACCAGCACAGAGAATGCTCACAGTTCAATTACAGGCATGACTAAAGAGCAGGCACTGGCCAACAGACTGTACAGCAAGAAGCCCTTTCCCTTTGAAACACTCTTCAGCTTGGGCAAGTCTGTACTAGGACATCTTATCAGGTTATATTGTGGATAGATAAGGACTGGCAGAGCTAAAATTTTAAATATGGTGGTCACAACCTATGAGGATGCAAAGCCATTTTCCTCTATCTTTATCAATAGTTTCTCAGGGCAAATTCTTCAGTACACAGAATCCTGCAGCTCTAAACTGCAAGCCTACCTGTTGGCATCATACATATATATACACACATATATATATATATATATATATATACACACACACACACATATATATATGCATATATATACATATATATATTAAAATATATATTTATAATATATATACATATATACTCATACACACACACACACACATATATATATATAGTGAATCATGCTTTGGTTCAAGAAAATCAGCTTAAAAAACCATACTAATACTGCCCCAAGCTCACGGATTATTGATGGAAGGTCTCAATGTATTTTTTCCCCCTCAAAAAATACTAAATATTCTTTTTTTCCTGCTTCCTTTATGCTGTTTCCCTTTGATGAGTAATAAATAAAGAAGCAGTTGAAAACAGAATGTAAGTGCAAAGCCCCAGATCTGAAAGGGACAAAGACTCCATCTGTCACAGAGAAATCCAAAAATCCAAGTACCAGCTCAGAGCCCACCTGCCAAAAAGGTTTTATGTTTATGTTAAGTGTGGCTTTAAGGAACAGAAATGTTCTGGCAGATAAAGGCAGCCACGAGAATGACTAACTGAGATGCACAGACAATAATTCCCTCCTTTGATTTCCTCCACTGTCACTGCTATCAGTTAGACATCTGAATGAAAAATCAGCTTAGAAACTTTGATCCCTTTAAAAACAGAAAAACAAACTCTGTAATCCGGAAATCCTTGGAGGAAGATGGAACTGCAGCATCCCCCTATGCAGCACATTTGCTGCAGCTGTGGGGAGCAGGGGTCTGTGCCTTGGACCAGGCAGCCCAGGGTCCAGCACAGAGGTCTCTGCTCCCTTCTGGGCCTGATGTGCCTGAGGGAAGAATTTCTGTTCCTCAGTGCTGCTCCCAGAGCACGCCCACCCTCATGGCTTGCTCGCCATTTTGCACATTTTAACAAAAGCAGAATTTCAGACTGATATTTCCCAGGCAGGAATGGAGATGGCTGAGTAGCCAGCTGTACCAAACAGCTATTTAGGAGATCCCCTAAATAGCTCAGATTCCTCTATACAGGCTTGTTTTTCTGCACACTCTGTTTTGCTCCTAGTAGACAGAGACTCTGAAATATCCACCTGCTTCCCCAG
Organism: Zonotrichia albicollis; assembly: GCF_047830755.1. Lineage (NCBI taxonomy): Eukaryota > Metazoa > Chordata > Aves > Passeriformes > Passerellidae > Zonotrichia > Zonotrichia albicollis. The sequence goes on along the minus strand of NC_133826.1, from coordinate 7,730,983 downwards.
AGCTCAGCCCTTTGCCTTCACCTTGAACACAGGAGAAAACACTACACCTTTACCTTTATGTTGAATTGGAATTAATTTTTTTGTTTCTCTGGCCAAAGGCCAAGACCCAAGTGCTGAGAATGAAAAGACAATGAGCAGTACTGAAGAGCAGAAAGAGTAGAGATTGCAGAGGGGCAGCTCAGCAGCAGCATAATGAGATGTCCTGAGATAGTTCTTGAAAGGGCTGAAAGACCTCAGCACTAACCCTGCTTGGATATGGGAACACAGCCCCAGCACTGCTTTGCACTGGACGCAATGAACTCCAAATTGCAGAAATATCCCCAACTTCATCATAAAGGGTCAAAATCTGCCACAAATCCAGAGTGCAGCCTGCTCACTCGATCACACAGGCACACCAGTGCCACTGGAGACTTGCCAAGCCATCCCCTTGACATTGGCAGGGGGATATGTACAAATCACTAATGGGACAGGGCTGCTGTGGAACGTGCCTTGAGCTGTTTTATTTTTCAACATCAGTCTCATTACATGATTATAACAATGGGAAGATGCCAGCAGCTCACATCTCAGGCAGCAGACCAAGAATTTAATGTTACAACTTACTTTATAAGCTTTTTGACCAATCACACAAAGCAAAAGCATACTGACAGTAGTTCTGTCTAATCACCATAAGCACATGTACCTTTGGTTAAAACAGTGCTTGCTTATTTCAAATACAATACCTACTTGTAAGCCTTAAAACACAATGCACAGAGCTCTATTATTAAGCTTCAACCTTCCTAATATCTTGTTAGATAAACTTTTCTGTAGCTTAGAGAGTTATTCTAGACAAGCGTTAATACACAGACCATTGTTCTATTTGTCTTTGCTTTTCTACAGTTTAAATAATTTTTCTGCTGACCAGTCTCATGGCTGCTGCTTAGCTCTAATCACATTTCTACTGCTTCTGGGGCCTGCCTTTTGCAGCTTTCCCAAAACCCTCTGATTTTGTAGATTCCCACATCCCCTCATGACCCAGCTCCGTGCTGGGCGCTGCCCTTCCCCAGCTGGGCTCACCTGCTCCAGGTGGGATGGGGCAGCAGCATGGGCAGCAAGCCAAGCTCCTTTCTGAGTCCCAGGGTAGGAGGAGGGCACAGAGCTCCCATTCCCAGCTACCTCCTCCCTTCTGGTACAAAATCTTTCCACAGAGCCACCCTGACTCACCCTGGGTCCCCTCAGCATCCGTCTCACCTCTGTGTGTCCCTGCTCCCTCCAGGGCTCTTTGTCTGCCAGCTCTATTAACCCATCTTTGCAGAGCACACAAAATACCTGACCTTTCCATGAAGCCTCTCATATCCATGCCAATAAGGCAACATTCTCCTCCTGGAGTTTCCCTGCATCCTACACACAGAAGGAAGCAAGAGCAGCTGGTTTTAGAGCCTCACACCTGAGGCAAACCTTACACTTTTGTCCTTTCCTAGCACAGCCATCCTTACTGATGGCTTGTTTTCCCTCTGTGCACGTTCAATGCCTCTCCCCCTCATCAGGAGAGCTCTGGGGGGGAATGTGCACCCCAGAGGATGCCCTTCAGTGGGGTCACTGGGAACAGCCCCCTCCTCCAGCTCCTGCAAAGGGGCACTGGCCCCAGCGTGCCACAGATGGAGAGCAGATATGAAAAACAACAGCCCTCAACACCCCTGCACCCTGACCATTAACTATAATTGTATTCTACATCAATCACAGGAGTTCTCCCCTTAAAGGTTATTAAGTATAATTTCTACTATGCAAATAGTTCCAGCTTCATTAATGGATTTTTGGTTTCTAGTAGAAGTTGTTCTTTGATGAATGTCTCCAGATGTCAGTATCTGAAAAATGTATTGGGGGGGAAGAAAATTCTCCCTGATGCAATGTAAAAAAGGTCCACTGGAGAGAGGGGGCTGGGGAAGACAGAAATATAATTAAAACAATTAAAATTCCTATCTCATGACCATTTACAGATGCTCCAAAGTGGCTCTAAATTAAAGGGAAATGTCACAGAACATGGATGCTTCTGCCAAAAAGTAGCATTAAAAATGACAAATTCCAAACAGACTGAACATTCTCGTTAAATCCAAGGCTTTAACAGCTCAACCAAGGCAAGCAGAGTCGGTAGACAAAAAAAAAAAAAAAAAAAAAATCACATCCAACAGTCAGCTGTGGAAATGAAGGAGAGGTGACCAGGGAAAAGCTATCCAGCAGAACAACGAGCCAACATGAGACCTATGGATTTTCAGATTTATTCCCACCAGATCAAGTAGTTTTTCTACCATCTCATCTTTAATGGATTCAGACTGTCTATTACTATGACCCTGGTTGCTGCCTTTTCCTAACCACAGATTTATTTTTTTATAAGTGTTTAAAAGCTCTGGTGATGAAAGGCTCCATCTGATATCAAGATTTGCTGGATGAAGTCTCTCATGTACACTCACACCCCAGGTCCCAAGCCAAGGCAGAGAGAAGGCTGTGGGGTTGCATTTCCTCTGCTTTTTCTATTGTTGTTTTTCTCCCTCCCCCTTCACTCCTGGGAGAAATTTCTTTTGGAATATTTTCTCATTTATATTGTAAGAAACCTCTGCTGGTGTGCTTGGGTAGGGAATCTTGGTTTGTTTGTTTTTCCTAAAGGCCATCTGCCTAAACTTCTTACACTCTCTCCCATTTAGGTTTACAGTGGAGAAACTCAATTATAAGAAATACAATAAATATTTATTGAACGGGCAAAGGCAATAGCACATGCTGAACACGCTCCGTTTTCCTGGATATACTTTTCCCCCCCCCCCCCCCCTCCCTGCATCAAGCCCTTGTTCTGTCAGAATTGTTTTCATGTTAGTATTAGTCAGTCACTCCCCATGTGTCAGGAAATGCAAAACATGCCTGCTGTGAGACAGGGAGCGCGGGTGCCACTTTGCAGCTCCTCGGGATGCGAGCTGGCACACAGACAAAGCGCACACAAAGGATGACAGGCACCACAGCCTGCTCCTCCAAACAGCAAACTGGGCAAGTGACAATGCCTTGGGAGCAGGGCTGAGCTGGGGAGGAGGGAGCACGCAGGTTTGGAGAAGCTGAAGTGGAACTGGAGCAGGTAGGGGAGGTTTCCTTGGCAGGAAGCAGAGCTGCAGGGCACAGCTGCTCGAGGAAAGGAACATCTGTGCGTGGGGTCAGCTGCTACAACCTGGAAGCAGAGCCTATTAAGTGGCCATCTGTAGATGGTTTGCTTATTTACAGGCCTTTCAGCAGTACAGCTCATCATTACCTAATAAGTGCTAATGAACTTGGCCAGATTCTGCAGCTGCAGAGGAGGTGGGGTTTTCATTCCTTCTCCAGCCTACAAAGAGCTTTAACTCTGGATGACTTCACCTTCAGGGGCTCAGCACCTGGTTTGGTTGGAAGTATCCCTCTCTGGCTAAGGACTAGGTTAGACCTAAAGGGGGATTTGGCTCAGGCTTCCCTCTCTGTGATGGCCAAACCACACAGGGTCCAACCTCCAGAGCACTTGGGGGCTGCTCAGCTGTTGTAGACATCTTTTATGGAAAATCCTTTCCTTAGGATTTTTCCTCCTGAGAAGCTGAAAGGCCTCAGGAACAAAATGTAAAAATGATTATCTGCTGCTGTGGAATGCAACAGGTAGATCTGTGATTGGCTCATGTTAGTATGTAATTAATGGCCAATCACAGTCAGCTGGCTCGGACTCTCTGTCTGAGACACAAGCTTTTGTTATCATTCCTTCCTATTCTTAGCTAGCCTTTGGATGAAATATTTTCTTCTATTCTTTTAGAATAGTTTTGATATAATATATATATCATAAAATAATAAATCAGCCTTCTGAAACATGGAGTCAGATCCTCATCTCTTCCCTCATCCAAAACCTCTGTGAACATGGTCACACTCAGCAGGCTGCTGGCACACGGAGCTGAGAGCTCTCTGCAAGCCCTGGGGACCAGGTCCAGACCCAAACACACTCAGTGCAAGTGTTGGAAGAGCAAGCAGCTCAAAATCTTCCCAGGGGAGTCAATTGAGGCATCCCAAATGAGGAGTGAGGGCCTTCAGGATCTGATCTCATCATGCAGAAAGCACTCAGTACAGTCCGGAAATTAGCTCAGCCTTTCAGTATGCAGTGTGTGCTGCCCCAGCCAGAAAAAATTATAGGACAGGAAATTATTGTTGACTGGATCCATCATTATTCTTTTACCATCTGTTACCTTCAGGTTAGTGTTTCTCATAGCTCATACTGCTTTTCAGCGCTGCATCCAATTTTAACTGACCAGAAGCTAAAAAAAAAAAAAAAAGTTCAGATTTTGATCAGTTCACCTTTAATTCCCAGGGAAGATTTCTGTCATGAAAAATGCTACAGAATCATTAATGAGCAGTTGTAGTGGAGACTTCTGTTTAATCTCCCATCCATCAGACAGCACCTTTGGCATTGCAGTGACCCCAGGCTTCCCACAACACCTGGCACTTGCATAGTGCTTCACCTTTCTCTAAGCATTTAATTGGCATAATAGATTAATGATTATTGATTAGCTGACTCAGAAGGAGACCACCACATTCCAGATTCCTTGTGTCCCTTTTTTGCAGCACATAGCCTTTAGCTGGTGGATAGGAAGGAGCTATTTAACCTCTTGGTGTCTGGAATTTCACAGGTTTGGTGGTACAGTGAATAAGAAAGCACCAAGTGACATTCGCAGGAGTGATAAAAAGGAGAGGCACAACTTAAATAACCTCAATATTAACTATACTACATTTCTACAGATGATATCAAAGGAACAGTGTCAAGCTGCTTGTTTGACCAATGATTACTAATTTCTTACACCTGTTCCTTTGGGAGCACACTTCCCCTCCTATTCCCTGAGCCTGGCTCAGGCCCCCAGGCCCAAACACATCAAAAGGCCAAACTCCCCCAGTAAATAATTACAGAAGTCTTCCAAAACTCCAACAACTAAAGAAAAAAAAAAAAGTGTTTCTTGCCACTGGGCAGGCAGGAGCACCATCTCCATCACAGGCAGATGTGCACATGAAGTGCAACAAAGCCAGTGAGGTGTGGAGCACACATCCTGTGAGGAGCAGCTGGGGGAGCTGGGGATGATTAGCCTGGAAAAGGAGAGGCTCAGGGAGGACCTTATCACTCCCTACACCTCCCTGAAAGCTGGGGCTCAATGTCCTCTCTCAAGAGACAAGTGACAGGACAAGAGGAGATGGCCTCAAGTTGTGCCAGGGAAGGTTTGGTCTGGATGACAGGAAAACATCTTCAGTGAATGGGTTGTCAAGCATTGGAACAGGCTACTCAGGAAAGTGGTGGAGTCACCGTCACTGGAGAGATTTAAGAGACATGTAAACGTGCTGCTAAGTTAATGGTTTAGTCAATGGTCTAGTCAAGGGTCATGGTTTAGTGGTAGACCTGGCAGTGCTGAGTTACCAGTTGGACTTAAAGACCTTTCCCAGCCTAACTGATCCTATGATTCTGTGTCCCTCTACACAGGCACCTCGAGGAAGCCCAGAAAAGCTGTTTGAAATGTCTGGGCTTCCCTTTTATACAGCAAAACATACCAGGGAAGGGAAGTGTCCTCCCTTCAGGCAATGAGCACTGTTCTTAATGGATAACCACCAGTTTAAGAGGAGGCTTAGCAAGCACAAATGCTGCCTATAACAAAACACTTTTGGGCAGAAATAATATTCTTTAACACCTTCTTTGGCTAGGATTTAATAAGTGTGAAATCAATGTTATAATCAAACGTAATACTCATTTCCTAGAATAATCCTCTGACACAGCACTTGCTATTTCAGCTGATTAGAAGCATTGTTCAAATAATAGAAATTCCTGATCAGTAACCCACAAGTCCAAGGCAAGTTTTTTATTGTAGCCTAAGGCAGTTACTTCCCTAGATACTAAATGTTCACAAGTGGAGAAACACTTGTAGAAATTCTTCTGTTGCCATCAACTTAAACACTGTGTTCTCCCAGCTATGGACAAATAGTGACTCATTAAGGTGTTGGTGCCTAAGCACAAATAAATTTGTGGTTAACAGCCAGACCTGAGCTCTTAAGGCCTGCTTTTTATTTTATTTTTCATACTTCAATAGGCAGAAGCAGAGAGGTAATCTCAAACTGCAAGACAATGGGGGAATGCAGGGAAGTCCTCAGGCAACAGGGATGGGATGCTGACAGTCCTAGGTGTTCTACAGGTGGAAAACATCTACCTTCAAAAGACCCACTGTCAGACACGATGGATTTCAATAAAGAGATGAAACTGATGGGAGGTTTTCTTTCTGCATTTCTGCCTGCTTTTGGCAGAGCAGACCTGAGCGTGCACGAAGGAGTTATGACTTGACAGCAGAAAGATGTAAAGCTTTCCCTTCTTATCAAGGCAGAGCAGCTGAGACAGCCTCTTCTATAGTTGGCTTTTTAATTGAAAGATTAGAAGTTCTCTTATGCAGTTTGCACAAAACACAGCATTTCAGAGAGGTCACCCAAGGTCCATGCTCTGATAACTCCAGGGCTGGAACTGGCAGTGCCAGCAGCAAGGGGACAGCACAAGCTCAGGAGGCCAAAGTAAAGAGTTTGACCAAGCACCCTCATCTCAATTCAGTGCCCCTCAGGCTCAGGGCTTGTTGGGCTGCACAAAACCCCCCAAAGCAGAGTGGGGTGGCGTTTGTGGGAAGAGATGAGAATCTTGACTCCATGTTTCAGAGGGCTGATTTATTATTTTATGATATATATTATATTGAAAGAAAATTATATACTAAAAGTATGCTAAAGAAAGAGAAAGGAGACATCAGAAGGCTAACAAAGAAAAATGATAATGAAATCTTGTGGCTGACCAGAGTCGGACACAGCTGGACATGTGATTGCTCATCAAGTAGAAACAACCACATGAGACCAATCAAAGATGCACCTGTCACATTCCACAGCAGAAGATAATTATTGTTTACATTTCATTTCTGAGGCCTCTCAGCTCCTCAGGAGAAAAATCTTAATGAAAAGATTTTCATAAAGTATGTCTGTGACACCAGAGTTCTGCCCTTTCATCCCCCAGTGCCTCAGGCTCCCCGGGGCCAGTGCAGTGGGACCAACTCACAAATGAGAGCACAGATTAAAGCAGCCCAGCCTGGGACTGAGCCTAGCCCAAGGACCTGGGCTGGTGCCTCCAGGGAAGCTTTCCAGGGAGGCAGCAGCTGCAGCTCCTGCCCAGGGAGGGAGAGACTTCAGTGGAGAGGGCACCTTGGCAGCACCATCAGTGGGATTGTGGTCATGCACCTTGAGCTCCTATTGAGGCCATCACATTTCATTCATGTAACTTATCTCTGACTCCTGTAACACCCCCAGGGAAACAGCAAACACTTCAGCACTGCTGCCCAGTGGGAAAGAGCCAGGAGATGTCTCCCAGCAGAAAAGAGAGGAGTTTCATCTGCTGCATCCCCCTCTCAGTCCAGCTGTCCCACATCCTGGCAGGGAACAGCAGGGAAACACCTGGGAGTGGGATGCAGGGACACCCACCCAGCCCAACACATCTTCCCGGTTTTCTATGTCATAGAAAACACCCACAGCCTTTCACAGACTGATCTGGAGCCAATTTTCAATAATTTCCAAGATGCAAAAATCCAGGCCATAAAATGCTGGTGTCTACTTGCATCACAGACAGCAGAGGCATCTGCCAGCACCCTGGGAAACAGGAACCTACAATAAACACCCTCACCAGAAATGGTCCCTGTCAAAATAAACAGGTGCACATTCCCACTTATTACTGCGCTGCCGTACACAGCCCAAGACTTATTTCCAGACTCAAGTGGTTCATTACTGAGGAGGATAAAAAAGGAAATGAAGACAGACTCACTAAGGGAGAGCACCTTGAGTGAACATTCTCTGCTTCATGTTTTAACACCTGGGAGAATAACACAAACCTGGCCCACTATAGTAGCTCAAGGATCCCTGGCATCCTGTGCCTGAAGGCACAATTACATTAAATAAGACAAACTTTGTTTTCCTCAACATATTTGAAATGAAACTCCATTAAAATGGGAGAACGTAGATTTTTTTTTTTTCAGCTGATAATCTATTTCTGTTTTGTTTTAATCAGGCTTAAAAATAAACAGTAAAAGGAAACTCTCCTCTCTTTAAGCCTTGCACAACTCATCCATCACCCATCTGTCCACCTTGCACCTCATTATTTATTATTCAATACTCAACAATCTAGCATGCCAGTTAAGATTTTCCCTGAAGAAAGCTGGCATCTAGACAGACAGCAACTGCTATCAAAATGTTTCTTTTTGATTTCTCTGCCCTTCCTCACTCCATCCTCTGTGGTGGGAATAAATATAAAACCTTTAAAGTAAATAAAACACTTTTTAATGAACCAGCAAAAGCAAGAGGAAAAACAAAACTAAACAGAAGTCTGTTTTCTTTAGTCAGACTTTATCAGTGCTCCATTAAATAATTTTCCTCCTGGTCCCTTTCATCCTCCTGAGTTCTCACCCATAAGGAAAATCTGCTCTCGGACACATGCACGCTTCTGGATACAAGGCACATCTGTTGTTCAGACCTCAGGCCCAGAGCAGAACTCCAGCCATGATGTTTCTTTTCCAGGCATCCCTCTAATGAGATGATTTAGCTGAGTGGATTCTGGAAAAGCAGCTACCATAACCCAGAAGCCTCAGCATCTCAGCTGCTGGCTGCCCAAGCCAGGGAGCCAGAGGTACTGCCAGGGCTGGGTCCATCCCCTCCAGCACCACCACCACCCTCCCATGGGCACAGGGAGAGCCTGAAGGTCGCTGGAAATGCAGACTCTGTTAAGGCTGCAGGTCCCCTTAATGCCAGGGGGAATCCCCAAAAGCAGAATTTTGCTTTCTGACTGGGCTGTGCTGGCAGCATCCAGCCAGTTTGGCTCTGCAAGCAGGAATTCCAGCAAGGATTCCCCCTGTTCCCATCACACTGCACCCACAGTGCTGTCCAGAGGCAGCTGTCCAGCTGTGTCCAGGTGCCAGGGCCAGGCACTCACTCCTGCTGCCCCCAGGTGTCCCAGCATCTCTGCTGGCTCTGGGAGCACAGGCTCTGCCATGCATTTAAACCATTCAGGGATACCAGCCCTGGACCTGGATCCTCTGGGCACTGAGAGATAAACACAGAGCTGCAGCTCCCACCTCCTCCTCCTCTATTTTGGGATTTGCAGAATAATTTAGCAGTGGGCTCCACTCCCAGCCTGAGGCTTACAGCCCCACAAGGCAGCTCCATTCAGAGCCCTGCACTGGTCCATGTTAAAACACAGACCTTAGAAAGAAAAAAAAGCCCCAGACACCTCTGAAAATCAGGTCTTTTCCCCCCACACCCTTCCAGACAGAGAACAACCTTGTGGCAAAGGCAGAACAGGATAAACAAAGTGCCTTCCTCTAAATGATAACACCTTCCTATTTTTGTATCTTGTATTAAATAACATCCTCCTTTATAACACTCCCAGCAAGAAAATTTATCAGGAAAAACATAAGACAGAAAAGGTGAGATTTTTTTTTTCCCTTTCTTATCTCAAAGTTTCCTGCCTGTCAGGGTTTCACACACTGGCTGATGGGCCTTTCATGTAATACATGAATATAATTTATGCAGGGATGTATTTGCAAGTGCATGTGTTAGGGGGCTCTGTGCATAGGGGCACCTCCGTGAGGGCACAGCTTACACAGATCCTGTGTGGATAGCTGGGTTAGGTGATTATGGGGGAAAGCTCAGGTAATTTTCAGAAAATTTGGGAAGGAAGGAACAACACAACTGTGTGACATGAGCTGGGCTTGGAGACAGGAGCTCACAAGTGGTGACTGCCACCCTCAGCTGCAGCTCAGGAGCTCCAAGCACGAGATAATCCTGGCACACCCAGGTGAGGCATGGGCAAAAACACAAATGCATTTGTTAGCCACTCACCAGAAGGAAAAAGGGAAAAAAGAAAGGAAAAAAAGCCTCAAAGTTTGGATTTTGTTTGCTTCTTCTTTTCAATATCCATTGCTCCCCTTCCCAAATGCCTCATTAATTTTGAATTCCAGTAACTTACACCAGTAATATAATGTCCTCATTCCCAAAATTCATTATGACCATTAAGGTTTAAAGCCTGCTCAGCAGTAAATGGAGACAAGGAGTAAATGATTTCTCTCTGGTCACACTACAAGGGGGAGGGAAAAGCCCTGGACACCCAGAGATGCTCACACAGCTGTGCCAGCCCTGGAAAAGCACAGCTGCATCCTCCTCATCCTCCCTGGCTGAAGCATCAGGTCACTTCTCTTACCAAGTATCTGATAATGCTTTAAAATGTCCTACAAACAGAACTTAGCTCCACACACACCCCCAAAGTACAATGTTCTGTCAGGGAAATGGTCTTTTCCAGTATCTTGTCTCCAGAAACAGCATTATCTAAAGTGTCAGTTGTTTCATAAATACAAACTAGCAAGACCTGCTGTGGCTGGGGTTTTTTTTGTGAATCTGCTTTACTCCTTTAGCTGCTTACTCATTTGCACTTACCTTTTAGTCTGATCATGTAAGAGGTTTTGGAACAAGTACAGAGGAAGAATAAAAACATAATGGTTTCTCACTGCTCGAGGGCATAACTCTAATTAAAAAGAACATTCTTGCTTTTAGCACCCAGGCTCCTCTCTCCAAAACCTGAACTTTGACATTTTCAAACTGAGATTTAAAACAAGAAAATAATTCTCAGTGCCACGAGGAAGGACTGCCTGCACCGTGCAGCGGGAGAGGGGAGGGATGAGGGAGAGAGAGGTTCAAGGCTAATAGACTTATCAGGGGATGGGAGTCGGGAAAATGCAGATTTTCTCATCAGTGAGACCCTGGCTGGCAGTGCCACAGTTCTGCGCCTACCTGAGGATGTGCTGTTCTCTCTGTTTAACCAGGGTGGCACCAATACACCAGCCCTGAACAGGGGATGTTCTCTGTCACCAGAAGACCTTCCAGGGTCGGGATCAGGATCAGGGCCAGAGCTCCCTGTTGGCAGGGGGGTTTTAAGGATGTCTCTGCTCACAGGGTGCAGTCCCAATCTCACAGCTCAACAGCCAAGCCTGGAGTGTTCCTCTTACAGCCTCACACTTGGAATGACAGCATAGATAGCATTGCGTTCCTGCTGCAAACACATCCCACACACCCTAATCCAGCCCTTTACCCTCTCCCTGCCCCTCTTTGCAGACACAGCCTCCAGCTACAGGTTTAAGCCGTCGAGTGAATTGGCAGAGCGGAATGGAAATTGGCAACGCGTGCTGCTGAGTCACAGGTGTGGCAAAGCAGCACCTTCTTCACAGCATGGGGTTTGTTAACAGCTCCCTTTACTCCTGAGATATATGAATTATAAATCTTAAGAGTATTTAAAAGGTGTATTTTATAATTAGCGTCTTCTAATCAGCTGAAAACCATTCACTTCTGAATTAGAACTGGGGAAAATAAGGAGAAGTGTAGAACTCAGAAGGCAAGAAGACAATAGACACAAGATCAAGAAAGGAGCAAATGAAATTTTTCAGGTTAGGAATCAAGAATCATTGAAAAGAGCAATTTGGAAAGATGCATTACAGTTACAAAATTGACAGCAATACAAAATTAACTTGTACTACTCTATTTTAACTTCAACACATTACACACCACAGTTCATTTCCTCTTGTAACAATTCAATCAAGGAGCAATTAAATCATTATCACCTCCATCCAATATTAGTATTAATTTTATTTTAAACATCAATATAGATGAAACATTTACCAACAGCAAATAAAATCCCACACATATATGGATTTCTGAGCTGAAAATCAGTTCATCAGCTAATGTGAACGGATGAGTAAATAATTCCAATGGTTCACATACAGTACATATTCCTACAAAATGCACGTGTAACTGCTCCTGATGTGGCAGAGATGGAGGGATGTACAAGTGGGAAATCTGCATCTCCATGGGCCAGGCGACCCAGTGCAGGAAAGGAAATTCTCCATAACTAAGCATTAACCTGAGTGCAGATGATCTGAGCTTGCAGTGCAGAGAGCTAATGATTGCTATCAGAACAGCACATGTCCATACAAACATTTGTACGAGAAGCATCTTTGTGATAGGACATGCAGGAGAACCCAGCAGCAGCTGCAGGATAATTTATTTTTGATTTGGAGTCCTCATCCTGTATAATAACATTAACTAGCTTCTTGGTGATTGACCAGCTTCATCCATTACATGTTTCAAAGGAAAATGAAGCCACTCTGGAAACATTACTACAGGCAGATTTTTTCCCCTTCCCTTTTTCGCTTTTCCTGCAGGAAAGGAAAATTTTTTTTCAGTCTTAATTTGCAACAGCAAAAATCCATCTGCACATGGATGAAACCTAGCAAAGGCTGGGTATGGATACAAGGCATGCAGAACTACAGGTCCCAGACTTTGACAAAGCAGTGAAGGAAGAGGGGAGATATGGACCATCCTCTCCACCAGCATTGAGGGTTTGGCTGGTTTAGAAATATCCTTCAAAGCAGTGCAGAATTTTGCAATCATTGTCCTGCTGAGGTTTAGTTTATCTGGGATTTTAATTGTGTCCAGCAGTAATGTGTAATGAGAATGAAGGCTGTGCCAGCACACACAGAGGGGTTTTCCAAATCATTTAAAAGTGATTTAGATACTGGGGAAAAAAAAGCCCCAAACCTCAACTAATTGTTAACTAAGATATGGTCCAGTTTCAATTATTCCACTGATTGATCTTTAAGTGATAGATTTTCAAAAGGACCTATTAATGAAAAGTGTCCAGTTCCCATTAAAATGTAATGGGATTGATACCTAATCTGTTCATGCTCCTTGGAAAAATCCAGTTTAAATTAACTGGTGGAGAAGCTTATTACTTCCCAGTTAGTAGAATTTACTCTTGCACTGCATAAATCTGATGAGTGCTAAATAAGATGCTCCTGAAGCATCTGTCCACGTGTCTCTGCCCTGGACAACACCATCCATTCTAATCCAGTTCTGGACTTGGGCAATAGAAATCCCCTAATTTCCACTAATCATATGTTAGCTTTGCCATATGGAAAAGAATATGCAGTGACGAGAGTGGTGACAGAGCCAGATTTCTTCCCATATGTAATCTAGAGTATGACAGTCTCTCCAGAGGAGGAAAAGCCAGGTACAGCCCGTGTATGTCCTGCAGGGAGAGCCCAAGTTGCCTAGCAAACACACTGAAAAAACTCTCACACAGAGTCTTCAAAAGCATGAATTATCTGCAGAATTATTTTATAGTTGCACCCAAATACAAAAGCTTGGTTGTCTGCCATGAGCACTAAGACTTCAAACTGCAAGCAAAACCCTGATTATTTGGTATTACTGAGAATGCCACTCTCACAGAAATTCAGCAGTGTCTTGATGGGGTTTTATCAGCATCTCAGAGAAAAACAAATGCATAATTTAGGAGAAAAAAAGACTTAATGGTTTTGAATTTGTGTCCTTCCAATGTTAAGGTGCTGCTAATAGGCACCTTTGGTCTGACAGGAGTGATGCAGGTGGTACAGTGGGGACAGAGTGAATATTTGCCCATCTTTGCCCAACAGAACTTGGGTTTAAGTCACAGGCAGTGATGGCAGTGTGCTCCCTCTCCTGCCCATCTCCTCACACACCAAAGCACTGCCAGCAAGGCAAAACCCCCCAGAAATACAGGGAAGAGGTTTGGCAGGTCCCCAGCTGTTCAGCTCAGCTGTTCTTCCCCCTGTCCCACCTCACCAGGCTGTGGAAAGGGCTGTTCCAGAGCAAACCTGGGGAATGTCACATCCAGAGTGTGTGACCAGGGCTGACATGGATCCAGCTGATCCTGACCTTGGATTAGACCTCATCCACTGTGCTCAGGCAGCTCCCAGGGAAATGAGAGAGGCATAAATTATCTCCTGTGCTGGGCTAATTCCTTCCCTCTGCAAGGAAATCCACATCTCCAAATGAAACAGAGCTTCCTCCTTCCTTCCATGGTGCCTCCAAGCAGATGTTCACATGTTCCCCATTCTGAGTGCTGATACAGCCCAGAAAGGTTATCTAATTACAGAAACAATACTTATTGGATGCACTAATGCTTCTGCAATTTTAATAGCAATATGATAGCTAGGATTTATATTATTTTCCTTTTCTGATTAATTATTTACATAGAGACAAGCATAGATTATTAAGTATGTGTGCGCTGTGCCAGGCTGCAAAGAGATTTTTTAAAAAGAAAAGGGAAGAAAGAGACTCTAAACTTTTTTTTTCGGAAACAATCATCCAAGAGTTTTGATATCCTGTGATCCAGCAATTTGCATTGAGGCTCTTGGGACATTGGTGCAGAGCAGAGATTTGATCCAGGACACTACAGGTAATGTTGTGATAGAGGAAACACTGATGTCAACACATCCATCCAGGAATGCTGTGTTCAGCCATAAGCCCAACCCGATGCCTCAGAGGAGTGCATGGCACTGGGAAACATCATGAAAATTAAGTTGTTTTGCAATGACTGTTCACCTGTTCTCCATTTAACATGTCCCAAAGGTGCTGACTGGAATCAGGAGAAAATTTAGGGACAACCAAGACTTCAGGGACAGACATCTACCATCTGCCCAACCCATCTCAAAGCATGGCCATGAACTCCTCAAGTAGACTGTACTCAGGTGGAAGCACACATTTCCCCTCTTTTTAGTTAAAAATCCTCCAACATCTGTCTAAAATGTATTATATTTTCCTAAGATCAAGTAATTCTTGGAGGTTTGCCCCAATATTACTTTAACAGACATGTTGGATAATTATTGCTAAATGGCAACATTGAGCCTGGCCAGCTCAGGTTCAGGTGGGATGATCTCATTTTCAATATTTCATTAAAAAAATTAAATTAGCTTAAGACACTCTTAATGCTAGAGATAAAACTCTGCCCTTTGCAGAAAACTGAAAAACCATGGCCACTGCACAACCATTCAGCTGGAAACACAAATCTCTGTTTAACACCTGTGCAAATTCCTCCCCATTTGTTTATCATTCTCCTTACCAAAAAGAACTTTGCTAAGTTTCTGCAAAGCCAGATATTTCTATGAAATAGTGTTGTGGTGCAGTGGTAAAATTAATGAGAGGAAACTCCTAAGGAGGAAAATGACAAATCTTTATGCTTATGTCATTAAATTAATTCGGCCTGGAAAGAAATTAATCCTATCAAGTTTTAATCAGGTGGTGACTTTGCTTTGATTTGTGAATAACAGTTTTAATAAAAGATATTTCACAGAACAGAAGAATCTCTAGTGCAAAATGCCCCACAGTCTCCTCCTCTGACTGGAATTTCTGGTCATTAAAAAAGCCAAACCAGAACTATCACTACTTACCTCATCTGCAGCTATGAAAACGTGAGTGAGAGGTCAGAGGAGAGGGGGGAAAAAATGAATCCTTGGAAAAAAAAATGGCTGGAAAATATAAAATCTAATTAGAGTGACTCTAAAATCCCACCATCCCTCATAGGTTAGGAGGGAACAAAAGCAGGAGTCCATGAACCTTAGCAGGGCACGCAGTTCCCTCTCACATCAGCTTTCATGGTATTGCAGGTGGATTAAGTAAATCACTTCAGGCATAAATTTACCATAAAAGATGAAGGGTATTCCTCCTTCCCCCCAGCAGGACCAGGCAGCTGAAGGCAATCCAGCAGCCTGCTGGATCATGGGCTGTGCAGTGGCAGTGCAGGGAAGGGTCCCTGCCTGTCCCCATGTGACGCCCTCCAAGTGGCTGGAGGACAGAGAGATACAAGAGATCCCTTCTAATCCCTGCTGCTGGAATACAGGTGTGCCACCCTTGCAGCTCCCAGAGAGGAGCTAGGGGTCACAGCCCATGCCTGCATGAAAAACAGCTCCAGAAGAGATTTGGGAACAGAAATATCCATGTATCACACAGCTCATAAAGGTCATGGCTTAGCAGTGGAGTTATTCCAATCCACAGAAAGACCCTAGATCCAAATCAAAGGTGGCGGAAACATGGACCAAAGATAAACTTCATCTTCTCCAGGATCTAAAAGGAAACCAGACACTCTGGGAAAGGAGCCAAAATGGGCCAGATTTGTGCATCTGGGAACTGCAACGGTCTCAGTACCATCCCAGCCTTGGGCGCTGGTGAAGGTGACACCCACCAGAGGGAAAGAAGAAATACTTGTGGATGGAAAGCAGAAATATTCATGGATGGAAAGCAGAATCACTCTTGAATGGGCCCGAGTACCCATGGTGTTTGCAGTCATGCTGCAGCCCCGTGAGCACCTCAGCAGCATCTCCCATGGCCAGGCAGCCCTGCTCCCTCTGCCTGCTCTCCAGCAGCAGGATGGGCTGGGAGCAGGCACCTCTGTGCCTGCCAGGACCAAAGGCAGATCTAGACAGAGCTCCTGCCCCTGCTATTTTCTGGTGAGGACTTCACAATAGAGTAAATCTCAGGTAGCAACGAGCCCTGCTGTGCAGGGAAAAGCTGAGTGTGACTGAGAAACCCTTCCATCACGCTGTCACAGAAAGCAAGTTCCCCGGGGCTTGAAGGAAGGCTGTGCCTTAAACGATTTGCTCTTTAATGGGCTTTTTCTTTGCAATCAGCATGTGAACTTTGAAAAACCACTGGTTTGGTTTCCAGAGTGTGCAGCCCTGAGCCCACGGAACCCACGCAGCTCGCTGCTCTCCCCGCGCCCTGCCAGCCTGATTGGCAACCCTGCCAAGAGAGCCTCCCTGCAATTTCTGCATCCTGCATTGTAGTAAAAATAATGTGCTGCTGATTTTAAAAAGAGTTTTTAAAAATATGCCATGGGAGCACCACCTTGATAAAAGCTGAAAAAGATGCATTTTTAGTAACAGAAATGTGAGAAAAGAACAAAGTCTGGAATGGGGGAGTTTGGCCCAGGTGAGCACTGCAGACCCAGATGGGATCCTCAGGAACCAGAGGGAATCAGGGTGGGAGTAAAGGATCTTTCAGAGCCAGTGAGAGTGGAGGATCAGGCCTGGCTTTGTTCTTACCCCTCCCTAGAGAGAGGACAGGAGGAATGGGAGCTCCTGAGGGTGACCTAGCACAGTGCTGAATGTTCTCCAGCACAATGCACACACTGCACCAGAACTGGGGGGCTCTGCAAGACCCAGCTTCAGCCAGAGAAAAGGGCAGCAGCTGGGTGGGATGTGCAGGGAGGAGACTTCTCACTGCCTGTCATCCCTGCCCAAAATCCCCTCAGAGCCTGCTCTCCATGAGCATTCATGATTTGGGCTCCAGCACACACCTAGGACAGGACAGATGTTGTCCCCCAGGTCACACGTGATCCAGTGAACCAGAGCACTGATCCAAGGTACCACCTGTCACCTCTACAGCCAGACCAACCTTATTCCTCTTGCGCCCTGCATCTCCCACAGTGATTTCTTCCTGGCCTCTTTCTCCAAGGGCCCAATTGCCATCAGCATTCCTCATCCTTTAGGAGAGATGCAGAGGACTGAGGCTGAGCCGCAGCCTCCAACCCCTTCTCCTGAAATAAGCTTAGTCTTTGTTGCACTGTATTTACTTCTGTTTTCCAAGAGTAGGGAAAAGCAAACAATGTAGAAAACCTTTAATTTCACATTTTTTCCCAGCTGGTAAAAATGATAGCTGGATATGCACACATCAGTATAATCGTCTCCTAAACAAATGGCACAATGACAAAACTGAGAGGGCGGGGAGAGGGGGAGCAGAGCACAAGCTGGTGTTTTCAATTTAGAAAGTATGCATTATTTACACTGCCATTATTCCACTCAATTTGAGTTCACGCTTTAGTCCTAATTTCAGTATAATCAAAGTCAATGAATATTTAATCAGCATTGCTTCCAGAAATTGAGTAATGCCATTAACATAATGTCCCCAGGACTTCAATGCCGATTTTCCTCAAAAGCATGGGACTTTCACTCCTCCTGCCCTTCCCCCCATCACTTTAACCAGTTGATGCTCTGATCCCCACCTTTGCTGGGCTTAACAAGGTGGGACCTGCCCCAAATGCCCATAATGGGAGCAACACTTCCCAAAAGCAGAGTGTGTCCCCACTGATGCTGATCCAGCCCCAGGATAGGTAATAAAAGCAGAGTATTTCCCCTCAATATGGCTCAGTATGGATAAGCATCATAATAACAATAATCCATTTGCACTTCTGGAGCACCTTTCAATGGAGGGGCTCCAGTCATTCTGCAGGCATTAATTAATGCCTCCCACTCCCCTGCAAGGAGGGCTCTTATTTGTGTGATAGCTAATCTACAGATAGGAAAACTGGAGCATGATGAGGTTAAGTGCCTGGTTTGCAGCCACCCAGGAATCCAGTGGCATTTGGGCAGAAGTCTGGAGTTCTGAGTGCCTCCAAGCTTCCTTCCCTAACCAACAGATTGTGCTGCTTCCCTAAAATGAGATCAAGAAAAGCAGCAGTACCTATGAATATTTATGAACAATACAAAATTACAGCATAAAAAATTGTACAGACATTTCAGAGCTGCTAAGTGATGGCTCCAGAGCTGTATCTCTCTGTGCACAGAGCACTCAGCAGTCAGGGCACACATGCCCCCTCCAGTGGGGCTGCATCTAATCTATCATCTTTTCTAACATGACTATCACTGTAATATCTCAGCAATGCCTTCAGCTGAAGACCTATCACAGCCTTCCATCTATCTGAGCTGGTTTATAAAGCTTTTCTCCATGGTGCTGGAAAATCCGTGGGGCATGTGTTTTAAAATATTGGATAAATTCCCCACTTTCCCTTCTGTAAGTCTAGATAGAACTTTAATGCAACCTTTATCAGTAATGAAAAATCTCTTGTTGTCCCATAAAATTAGAATTAATTCTTTTTTAGGTTAATAAGGAAGGAACAAAGTTCAATTTTGTTCACACAACACATACAGTTGGGAAGTCTGAGGTTACATATAGAAGTACTTAGAAAGATATTCTAACCTGATTTTTTAGAGGGTTTTGATAGTTTGGGATCATCACACTTTCATAAACTCTTCCATGAACAATTTCCTATTACATATCAATTCACTGGTTGCCTAATTTGCAAATCTCTCTGTTCTTCTCAGCAGGTTCCAGCATGGCACAGGCTCACCTCAGTGCAGGTGTTCTCTTCAGTAATGACATTAAGGATCATTTTTCAACTGCTGAAGATTTCTGAGTTGCACAGGTGCATGTGGCATATGGAAATTTTCATTCCCTACCTCTGAGAGTGGTCTTCAAAAATATTTTTTCTAGAAGTTTGCAAAGTTGTTCAAGCTCAAAACCAGTAATACCAATATGTGCCTATTTTTCTGAATTACATCATGGTTGTAACCAATTCCTGCTGGCCTGGCCATGCACTTAGGCTGAGGCTGGCAAAGATGAAGTAGCACCTAACAGATTTACACTCCAGCTTCATGGAATTGCCCTGATGTGGGTAAATATGAAGATCCAGTTTTCAATCGTTTAAAAAGCCTTATTCTTGGCTCATGTCAAGAGAGTTTGCTCTTGGAAATGGAATGGAGAAAATAAACAGTGCAGATGGAACAGGGATGGAGGAGTAAAGCCTGGCCTGCAGAGGGAATGAGGAAGGACTTTGCTGGAATAGGAGTGGGGATGTGTTTGTTATGCTCTGTAGAGACTTCCTCAGCCCAGGAGCTCAAGTCAGCAGCAAAGAACAGCTTGTACATGTCACTGGCATCATAGAATGAAAGCCCCCTGTTATCTCAAGGAAAGCCCTTCTGTGAGCCCAGGTAGCATTTTTCCAACCATCCTTAATAACAAATATTTTGAAGCCAGAAGATTAATGGTTTTGTGGCAGTGACACATTCTGATGTCTCTTGAATGAAGTTGTCTCAGCCATGCTCCAGCAACACTTCCTGACACCTTCCATTAATCCCAATGGCTTTAAACACCAACCTTAGCAAACGCCAGTGCCACCCTGGCTGAGAGGGAGCAAACCTGGCCCCAGCTGCCTCTCAGCAGCAACAGGAATGAAACATGGGGGTTCTGCCCTGGAAAGTCCACCTTCAACCACTCTGAATGGAGACCAGTGGCTCTGACAACGTCTGGGGATACTTTCCTTGGAAGGAGGGCAGAGCAGTCTCACTCAGGGTCTGCAGCTCACCAGCACCCACAGAAGGGCTCTCCCAGCTCTCACAGCCCTTCTGGGAAGGGTTTCCACAGCCCTGCTCCTGACAGGCAGAGTAAGAGTTAAGCTGGAGGGTGGGGGAGAAGCCAGGGGATTGCCATAACATATCATCAGTGGGTCTATTAATAGGGTTCAGGTTATAACTTATTCATGAACTTGTGCACTTTACACTCGTACAGCATGGCAGGGTAACTCAGGAACACTTATGAATGACACTACTAATGCACCAAAGAGAAAGGAAACACAGCTCTGCTGCTGTTGCACATTAAACCCATCTATTGCTCTTCAAGACCACAGCAGATCAGTCAGGCAGACACGGATACTGCTGTTAAAGGATCAGCCCCCAGAGCATCACCACCCCGCTGGGTCTGGCATGCCTTTGGCAGACACAGCACATTAAATCTTTTCGTCTTGGCAATACTCATGCAATTTGCTGTATGATTCCAGTCTCAGCAAACCCTCCTGAGCATTGTCAGATTCAACAGGCATCACGTCTCTCCATGGCCATGGAGGCCCAAAGGCATTTCTCCTGCTCTTTGCAAACCCAATGGAATTGGGAGCAATGGCCTCCCTTAACAGTTCCAGAATAGAACTCACAATGAACTGATACTGATAAACTGGGCCAAAGTAAAGAGTCCAAAGAGCTTCACGCCCTGAAAAATCAGCTCTGTGGTTTTTGAAGTCCACCTCCACGGTTCTGAGTGGCCCTGAGGGCAGGTGAGAACAACCCCTGCACCAGGAGGTTGTGACTGAACAGGCAGCACCTGCAAACATCAAATGGATCTCGCAGAAATGTGAAGGCTCAAATTCCCACTGCTGCTTCAATTCCTGAAGGAGCTGAAGACTCGTGCTGTGGCATAAATCATTAAAGACTTAATAAATATGGCAAAGGAGATGGGTGTGTCAGTAGCAAGGCTGAGGGAATAACCCAGGTATCCCTAGGGACCAAGTGTGTTCCTCTCACCTACACACCTGGCAAGAGATTTAGCACTTGTCACTGGTCACTGTTTTATCTCCAGTGTCTTAATTGTCTTCCTGCTAGTTAGGGCTCATTGTATGTTCTATTGATTGTTGTTTCCCCACTAATTGACTGTGTGGTTGTTGGCTTCTTTAATTGCCATCCTGAAAGGCACTGTAAATTGTCCTACATTAACATTAGTGATGGTAAGAAAACCAGAGTGGTGCAAGGAATTTCAGTATTAATACAGTGGGGAAACAACAAGTTCTTGGAATTCTCTCAGCCCATGTAATCCCCTCTCTCAGCCAACTCATTCTAACCTTGTACAACAAACATTAAAGTTTTCACTTCCACATGCTGGATTCAGGTTCTGGTTTTGCCCTATATTCTGGCTCAATATTAATTATAAAGGATGGATATAGTATAAAATAATAATAATAATAATAAAGGATAATAAAATAATAAATAAATAAATAAAATAAAAATACAATAAAATAAATAATAAAATAATAAAAATAATAAAGGATGGATATAGAACATCCTTTCCAACACTCATGTGCTTCCCAGTTCCTCCTCCAGTTACCTAAATCTGGTCCAAGATACAGAAGTCAGTGAGTATTTTCTTTAGATTTCCACAGACCTTTTGGCCCAGATCTTGAAACATTTATTATTTCTCACAGACATATGGGTACAGACAAGGGACCAAGGAGATTTTTCTAGGGGTCTAATTTCTATTAATTACCTCAGCCTTGTTAGAGCCTTTGAAAGTCTGACAAAGCACTCACTAGCATTTTTAGACAGTTGAATTGCTTTACCTGACTCAGTCCTCCAGCGCCCATATTTGCAAACATTGTCTGGTTATGCCAAACTCTTAATCCAGGTAACAGGACAGGATGAGTCAGTCATGCAGTACATTTAACTGTTCTGGAGATGACAGAAGACTATAAGAAAGATTAATTGAAGACCTAGACAAGGAAAAAAAACCCCTTTTTTTCAGAAACCATTTAGCAGTGAAAGGCACTGGGCATTATTTGAGGCTTATTGAATTCATGCTGGCTCTCTCTTTTCTGGAATAGCATCAATACTGCAATTGATTCCAGACCTTTTTTTAGAAGAATCCCAGTTCTAATTTAATCCTATTGAGCAGCAGTCAGAAGCCCACCAAGGGAGGAATTCCACTCATTTTAGCCAAGCAGTGGTGGGTTTGACAAAACCAAAAGACATGCCTTTTGCCTTTTTGAAGGCCTTTTGCCTTTTTTGAAGGCCTTTTGCCTTTTTTGGAGGGTAAATGTCACTGCAGCAGTCCCTGTCACTGCCACTGCCTACTCCAAGAATGCAACATCCAGGATCTCTTTTGTTTTCCTATTAAGGCAACTAAACTAAACTTTGCTAAGTTTTGTGTAAAAATGAAAAGGTATTTTTAAAGATGATAAATGGTCATTTTGGCTCCTGCTGCTTCCTTTTTTCTTTTCTATTCTGTTTCCTTTTTTTTTCTCCTAGGTAAGAAAAAAATCCCTCCCTTCCTGTGCAAATTCACACAGCTTTTCAACCAGTCAGAACAGGAGGTCACATTTCAGCTGATGAGAATATGCTATGAAAACTTGTGTGTGCTATGCCTACATATCCTGATTTCTCTCTTATTCCTTCTCACCCCTCCTAGATGCAAGAAAAGCAACAGAAAAAGAGGAATTCCCCTCTCAACACTTGAAATCTATCCCCCAGCCTTCTCCAAAGCACTTGAGTAGTTGTTACTGTAAGAGAGGAGCTAAGGGGGACTTTGAGTTATCCTGCAACATTTACAGGCCTTTCTTTAATTTCAGGACACTGTTCTTGAACTTTAATGGAATGATTAGTGATGTGCAGCAGCAAGAGGAGGAGCACAACTGAAGCCAGGAAAGCCTAGGGATGCAATCCCATCCATCTTTAGATGCCACATCCCCACCAATATCTGCTGTGAGCACCGATTCATTAGGCTGGTGCAATCTCTTCAATAAAGCCCCACCTGTCCCCACTGAGCAGCTTGTTAAACCTCACAAGTCAGTGCAGAACCAATTTGCTCAGCCCTCACTGCTCCCCAGCACTAACCTTATTAACCTTTAGGCACAGCAAAAGGGCTGTTCATTTGCTGGAACATCTGCTGTGGATTGAATGATGAGGAGTGTGGAGGGAGCACCAGCCCAAGGGGCTCTGTCCCATCACCTGAGCAAGTGCCAGGCTCAGCTGGGGTTTTTCAGAGGAGATGGATGGAGGAGCTCTATTTCCATGGGTCCTGCTGCTCTGTGCAGATGTTCTGTTTGGCTTCACTTTGCCCTTTCATCTACCAATAAACCAGCTCACCTCCCTCTCCTTCAGAGTTCTGCATTTATGTGCACCCAGGCTCAACACTGTGGCCAAACCCAGCCCATGCCTTTAACTTCTCCTAAAACTTAGATCAATTCACAATTCTTTGGTTGTCTTTCTGCTGCTTATTTTATAGAATTGTCTGTGTTTTCCCATACTACCTTGGATCACCTTCTCTCTGAAAGGAGATTCATGCTCAGGAGCTTGAAAAAGAAATACACCTACACACACACACAAACCAACCCAATCCACATCTAATTCTTAGGAGCTGATGGTTACTTGAGGAATGGCTCACTTTATAAATGAGAATATATGAAATACCATACTGAGAAGAGAGGGCTACTCAGTATTTCTGCAGCTTTGTGCAATGATCAGGTATTCTGAACTATTTCTATCTTTTGGCAGGTCAAGCAAGGCCAGTTTCTCTGTCTGAATTCCTTTAACTCTCATTTTCCTCCCTGCCTTCTAGTCCACTCTTTTCACCTATTGCAAACTCCACAGGGAGAAACAAAAAGAAAGTACTCTCCTTTAGCTGTAGCTCTCATGTCCTATATCTGCTACTTGTCAACATTATTTAACTGCAAACTTCTTGCTGGAACCTGATCTGATGGTCTACATTATTTCCTAGCTCTGCCTCATTGTAGGAGAACAAATAGAGAAGGTGGCAGAGGTTCTTAGAACAAGAAAGGGAGCAGAGACAATCTCTGAGAGGTTTATATGTGCATTTTGAGGTGCCTGACAAAAGTTTGCAAGCACATTTTGCCTGTGAACAGCACACTACCCACCACGTCTGAGGGTGCCAAAAAAAGCAAAACTTGGAGCACACACAGGGGAAGGACTGAGTTGAAAAAAAGCCAGTTAAGGATCTATCTGCTCACAACAACCAACAAGCACCTAAATGAGTCTTGCACTCTTCTTTCCTCATCTCCACTCTGTGGCCACTCTCCAAAGAGAAGGTGGCAAGATGAGCCAGGGGAAAGCAAAGCAAAACACTCCTGTTTCAAGATCTCATTAACTGGGAAGCTAATAAGTGCACTGAAGCTTTCATTCCTCAAGTTGAAACAGGAAAAGTTAAGAGGGGAAAAAAAAAAACCAACTTTTAAAGTGTCAGAATTTTTTACTTCTCATCTTGAACGGTGCCTCTGTACATTTTTAATAGTTGATCCTCCACGACACCCTTGGGAGCAAGGCTAGGGAGCTAGAACTTACTGGAGTGCTCACATTCCCCATCTCAAAACCCAAAGCCTTTCCACAGAAAATAAGTTGATTGAAAAGGTGCATGAAGTGTCCCTCCCATATAATCTAGAAGCTTATTAGCTATTTTTTGACTGTTGAGCCATTGAGGTTTACTGGATCCATGCCTTCAGTCTCATCTCCTCTTCCTCTGGGCCAAAAATCTTCCTTAGCTTTCCTGCCCTAACCTTCTCAGAACTTCACCCTTCATCTCTGCTGTGGAGGGGAGGAAGGCAAGGAGTCAAGGAGCTCTGATACAGCAGCTAGAGGGGGTCAGAGATTTAAATTTACCCAGAGGACAGATGATAAAAAAAAACCCAAAAACCCAACCACCCAGAAACAAGAAGTGAGATTCAAGGCTTTGTCTTTGTTTCAAGAACAAGAACTGAGTCAAATGCCTGTGATCGTGACCACGGGATCCTCCCACCTTCAGAAAAACAAAGCACAATCTGAACACAATGGTAACGTTTTACACAGGTTATAGTTAGCAAAAGGGTCTTTCTTAAATGCAAAAGAGAAAGTAATCCTAAAGAAAGTAGAAGTCTGATGAATTTTTCAAGTCATCCACTTATTTAATAAATACAGGATAGAATCAATGGCTCCTGCTGAAATTCTGCAAAACATCCTTGGCATTTTGGAGCATCCCTTTTAATTTCCACTGGGGGTGATTTTTTTTTCGCTTTCAAATTAATTTTTTTCTTCTTTTGAAGAATTTATAATCAAAGACCATAATTCCTCACTTCTACATGTTTATTTGCTTTTAGCTTCTTAAGACCAATGTACTTATGTCTAAAAATAATCACAAGTGCTACTAAAAGTGCAAATAAATTCTAAGCAGCCTAGCAAAGCAATGCTCCTAAACAAGTCAGTGTTTATAAGCAATCCTATGACAAGAGATGTGATAAAGAATTAACTATTACTTGTTAGGACTTAGGACTTCAGATCACTAGAGAGAGTTGACCCAAATCCTTTGCACAAGACCCTGGGGTATGCATGATCCCACTTTTCAGAAAGTTTCTGCACTCCAGGTTGTGTGGTGGCACTTAGCCAAAGTTAAGAAAAACTTTTCATTTGCCTAAACTGGAGCTTAGTAGTCTTTGTTTATTTTTGTCTGATAAAAGTGACAAAAATATAAATTTCTGTTACTTAGAAATCTGATATTTAACTGGGAGCTCAGGCCAACACTCCTCAGTTTCAAGGGGAGGGAAGGGCTGGGGTACCCTTCAAACTGTACCCTAGAGATGCCAGGCTGGATTTCATCTCATGTCATCCCTTTTCCTTTTCCTTTTCCTTTTCCTTTCCTTTCCTTTCCTTTCCTTTTTAGACATTTTTAAACTGACATGGAAAGAGGCATTTTTAGGATGACTGAATTCCTTTCATTTTTTTGAGGGAAACTAAAGACACCCAAACACACCCATGAATTTTGGGGTCCAGTTATCTGCCTTTAGATAGCTGTAAAAACATTTGGCATAAAGATGCTGATCACACAACAGGACAGTGGCTAAAGGAGAAACTGAAATTCAGGAATGCACAGATCTGTAGGTCTTAAATACCTTTGTAAAACAGTGAGAAAAATGCACAGCTCCAGAACACCCCAGCCCCTTGCCCAGCATCCCAGGAGCGTGGTTGGGACTGCAATTACTGCCAGCCATGGCATTGCCCAAGCAATGAGATCACCACTGTCGTGGAAACCCAATGGTTTTGTCACAGGGAACTGAAACCTGGTGCCTGGGAAGCAACAGTGAGAGCTCGAGTTCCCATTCCAGAGTTCTCATTCCAGAGTTCCCATTCCAAAATCAACTTGTGCCTCCCTCCTCTGCCCTGTCCTGTGGCCACAGAGGTCACTGCTGGAGGGGGAGTCTCAGACTGTTCCCCTTAAGCCAGACAGTGTCTGAAGCTGAAGTTTTACTTCATCTTGTGCTTTTTCTGATTTTCACTTTGGGTCACTTCCCTTTCAGCGGCAGAAGAGGCAAGAGGATTCACCCTGGCAGATGGAGTCAGCTGCTGACAATACATTACACTTAAAATTCCTTTTAATATTCTGCTTAGACACACTGTAAAAGAAGAATGGATATCCCGAATAATTAAAATATGTTTAATTTGCATGGAGCTCAGGGCATTGTTCTGACATCAAACATCACTGTCAACCATATGTGGAATTTCAACTGCCAAGTGCTTCATTTATGTGAAAATTAGCTTAAGTGTACAAAGAATGAAAAATTTATGATTATTTCACATTTTAATAAATGCAGTGCTATGCATTAATTTAGACTTCTAAAACAATTTTGACAGTGACAAGGGAATCCTTCACAGACTAAGTGCTGCAGCGCGCCGTGCCTCACATGTCCTGCGGAATCGTGCACTGGAGTGTTAAGGCAGTTAGATTTTTGTGTTTTTAAACAAAGATATTATATGACTATATCACTTAAAACACTGCCTCACTCTTCCCATGAGAGTGGCACAGAACCCATCAGTGGCTTTCAGACAGATCGGCATCTCGCGTTACACAAAAATGTTTGCAGTGAGAAGCAAAAAAAGTGCATAAATTACATTGCTCAATGTAACAGGCACTGGCAACTTTCCCCAGACTTTTGTTGTACAGGAAAACCACATGGGTGGTGACAGGATCTTCCAAAAGGTGCTAAGATCTGGCACCAGTGCATTATTTTTCATGAGCATCTTCTGTTCTTCATGGTAAGACATGAAGCTGCACCACCTCTTACTCCTTACAGACTATGGGGGATTTCTCCAGGCCTAAATGGAAATCCCACAATGTTTTGGGGCCTGGGGTACCCCAGACTAAGAGAGGAAACATTGGCAACCCCTCACAAACTGCTCCTTCTCTTGGTCCAACCAGAGGTCCCCTTCAAATGGCACTTTTCATATAATGATCGACTTTGCCTTTTGCATGACAAAATTAATAAAGTACTTCTGCAAACATGGACTCATAGGATCACAGGCTAGTTTGGGTTGGAAGGAACCTTTAAAGGTCATCTGGTCCAGCCCCCTGCAATGAGCATCTTCAACCAACATCTGAAATTCTGTACAAACGCCCCTGAACTCCAAATGTAACTGACACAAAGAAAGAAGAGAATTTCAGCCATTGTCAGTGCACATAAGTCTGACTTTTGTGCTTTGTAAGATCTGGCATTTACAGACATGTTAAACAGAGTACACTCCCCTCTCTGCATGTACTGCATGCTCAAAATCTACATTAAAAGAAGGTTATTAACACCATCCTGGCAGAGTTCAGAAAAGAGACCAAAACCAACTTCATTCTGCCATTTCCTAAGGTGGGGCTCTTTGAACAAATCTCTTTGGTGTATTTCCATTTCTTCTTTTCTTTCTTTCTTTCTTTTTTTTGAAAGAAAGCAAACTTATAAAAATGGAAATTCTATCACATAGCCTCACCTTGAGCACAGATGAATTATAAACAGGGTTTGATCCTTCAGATCCACCTAGAGCTCTCAGCATGTGAGCTTATCTAGTAACCAAAAGCAGCAAAAAGCCTTCATCCTATCTGAGAATCAGCTCTGAAAGGAGATGAGATCAGACAC
The DNA here is from genome assembly GCF_047830755.1 of Zonotrichia albicollis. NCBI lineage: Eukaryota > Metazoa > Chordata > Aves > Passeriformes > Passerellidae > Zonotrichia > Zonotrichia albicollis. The sequence continues at coordinate 7,702,800 of NC_133826.1, read as the reverse complement.
ATGCTTTGCTATTGCCTTTCATGGCTGTTTCCTGACAGCAAACTAGTACTAAGAATAAAGAACCTTAAGACCCATTCCAGCTGCTTTAAACAGGTGTGATCTGGCAGGCATAGCCACTTCTGTAAGCTCTGAAACGTGAGTCAAAATCTCCCCTTCATGGTCTGGTTACTTCTGGCCTTGGCTGTCCAAATGCAGATCTCATTCCTTGTAGCAGGAACAAAAAAGAGCAGCACCAACCTCTGCTAGGACAGGAGGAAACTTTTGCTCTCTGTGTGTTGGGCACGAGAAAGCTTGGCCTGGCAGGGAATGAGTCCCTTGGAAAATCTGCCCAGTGGGTATTGAAGAAGAAAGTGCTGTATGTGTGTATATGGCATTTTGCAGATCCATGACCATCATGAGGCCTTCTGGGTGAATGTGGGAATGGCCATTTTCTGGGGATGGGAGCAGAGCCCAGGGCACTGCTGGAGTCCCCTCTGTGTCATTGTTTGATGGTTTGGATGGCACCAGCCAAGCCCAGACTGTCACCTCAGGGCTGGTTGGGCAGACACAGGCTCCCGTGGTGGCATGCTGGGGTATTTTTGGGGTCCCCCATTGTGGGGAGGAAAAATGAATCTGACTCCATGTTCTTAGAAGGCTAATTTATTATCATATTATATTATATTATATTATATTAATTATAATATATAATGCTATACTAAAACTATACTAAAGAATAGAGAAAGGATACAGACAGAAAGCTAAAAGGTAATAATTAAAAACTCATGGCTCCTTCCAGAGTCCAGACACAGCTGGACTGTGATTGGTCATCAAGTCAAAACAATTCACATGAAACCAATCAAACAATGACCAGTTGGTAAACAATATCCAAACCACATTCCATAGCAGCAAAACACAGGAGAAGCAGATCAGATAATTGTTGTTTTCATTTTTCTCTGAGGCTACTCAGCTTCCCAGGAGAAGAAATCCCGATGAAGGGATTTTTCAGAAAATATGACAGTGACAGCATGCCATGGGCCAGCTGGAAATGGAGGGCAATGGAAGGCTGATTTATTATCATATCATATTATATTATATTATATTATATTATATTATATTATATTATATTATGTTATGTTATGTTATGTTATGTTATGTTATGTTATGTTATGTTATGCTATCCTAAAACTACACTAAAGAATAGAGAAATTATACTTACAGACGGCTTAACAAGATACTAATGAAAAACCTATGACTCTCTCCAGAGTCCCAATGCAGCCTGACCATGTTTGGTCATTAAGTAAAAACAATTCACCTGTTGGATAAAAAATCTACAAGCACATTCCAAAGCAGCAAAACACAGGAGAAACAAATCAGATAATTGTTGTTTTCATTTTTCTCTGAGGCTTCTCGGCTTCCCAGGAGAAGAAATCCTGGCAAAGGGATTTTTCAGGAAATATGATGGTGAGAGTTTTGGTCTGAGACTGAGGTGAATTCCTTCCCCTGCAGCTCCTCCTGTGGGAAGTCACTGCAGGCAGAGCTGGTGCTCACACTGCTCCAGTGCTCCCTGCCAGCCTAGCACCACACAGGGACCAGGTAAATGCCACCTGCCTTGCTTGGTCCTCCCTGCCACTGCTCTAACGCCTCTGGAGCCCTCAGGCTAAGAGTTTGCACTCATTCACTTGGTGTCTCTCAGAGAAAATGAAAATGCAAACAAGAAAATCGATGTTTGGGGTTTTTTTTAAACAAGTTATTTTACTGACGTTTATGCTGCAAGTGCAAGGTGGTGTTTGTTATCACTGGCCTAACAGGGCAGGGGAAATAATGGTTCAACAAAAGCCCCCCTGGAATGAAAACATCTCCATGGGCTTTACACTGGAATGTAGATATGTCATAACTTACATAATCACCTCAAGTGGGATTTCAAAAGTATTCTGCTCTAGTCTTATTCCCACCCCAAACTGAAGACAATTTTAAGCACTGATTAGAATAGAGACATTTAAGAGCCTCAATATTTCTCCAACATTTTTCACTAAGCTTTTGTGCAGTCTGTAAGTCAGATGAGAGTGGTATTTGCATATTTGTAAAATAGCACGTGGATCATTTTTATCTGGAGAATACTGCTGAAAACTGCCATCAGAAATTAAGGGAAAATCTACAAGTGTGCATTTAGAAGCAGATGAGGGGCTGGTCCTTTATTTAACTATCAATTTGTGTAGAATACAACCATCTGAATTTGTTGGGGGAAAAAATTTCTTGCGATTCGAGGACCACATTGGGATATTTTCAGCCAGATGAAATTGAGATCATTCTGGTGTTAAAAATTTGCTGGAGGAGGTTAGGCCTTCAACCTAATACCAGCAGTCTGCCCCAAGGAATTGTTCCTAACTGCAGAATGTTTTGTCAAAAGCACTATCATCACATGCTATTTTCAAACCAGTAACACTAAACCAGAGAATTGCAGCTGGGGAGAGGAAAAACAGGGAAAGAACAGCAAAAAATAGAAGGAAAAGGGAGCTTGCACCAGCCAGGAGACCAAGGCAGCAGCCGAGAGAGCACCTTTTGTTTATATCAAGGGTGACCAAAACTGAACTTTCCCTCTTCATTTTGCAGCAGCAAGGCAAGCCAGCCACACACAATCCTGCCTCCATGGTTTGAGCAGTTTGAAGGATGTGCATGGGGGTGTCAGTGATGAAACACCCTCTAAGGAGGCTGAAAATGCAGGGGAGGAGATGGAGCTGGAGATGGAGCTGAGGGACAAAACAGGATTAGGACAGGCTGAAACTTCACAATTGAGACTCTTACATAGAATGAAAACAAACTGAATATTTGGTATCACCTGTCAGATACCAAAACAGGAATTGTCTCTTCCCCCATCAAATTATATGGCCCCAGAGCAGTAAAAATATCAGAGGTTTTGTGTGCAAATAATGCTGCTGAATTATGGTGCTCATATTGTGGGTCAGGGTTTCTGCACTAGCCCAAGGCCACAGTCCAAGAAGAATTAAGACAAAAATCCTTAGACGTAAACTCCTCAGAAGCAATAAAAATGCAGCCACAACTCAGGTTGGTCCCCACATTTTTGGTGAGCATAGACATGCCTGAATACATATATATTATATATCTACAGCTGCAAATCTAGCACAGGCAAAATACCTGGAGAAACCCAGAGTGGCTGCAGAACCCAATGATGCAGAATATTCAGCCAAGCCCTACAGCAAACCATCAAGTTTGGAGAAGACCTCCAAGATTATCAACTCCAACTTTTGACAGAAAACCCCCATGAAGAAACCACCTTGGCAGGGATGTCTGGGCAGCTCCCACACACCAGAGACAAGCAGGGGTACACACAGCACAGCTACACCATGTTTACCACCTGGCAGAACAGCTAAGACCTATTTAAGGCTCTGTCCCAGCCCCAGCAGGTCCCTGTGTGTGCAAAGAGAGCCAGGGGAGCCCCCGGTGGGACAATGCCCCCCAAGGTCCTGCAGTGGTGACAAAGCTGGGTTCTGTGCCCCTAATCCTGCCAGGAGGAGGCAGAGGATGAGCTCAGTCACTGGAAAGGGATGTTGAACACATCCTTCCACACCTCCTGCCAGCTGCTGGCAGCTGCTCACCCTGGTGGGAGGTGCAGTGCCACAGGAGCAGGTAGATGGAACAGGAGGAATCTGTCAAGGACTTCAGAGAAACAAAAAAGGAAAAAAAAAGAATTAAATAGAAAAAGGGGTTGGGGGATAATTACAAAACAAGTATTTTTAATGGTTGCTGGCAGAAACCCCAACCCTTGTATTTAAATGGCTTTTTTAATTAAAAAACAGCAGGCTATGAATGCTAATCTCTGTGAGCAGAAAGCTCCTGATGGTTTGCCTGTTTCCGAAAGACTAAATCAATCAGCAAGAAGGCTAACCCCATCGTGGGAACAGGCATTGCAGAAGGGCCCCAACTTTCAGAGACTCCATGTGCTGCACTCCTGAACACACAGGGCAAGGTGTAAACTAACACCAACACTGCAACATTCACAAAACATGTCCAATAGAGCTTTTACTTATTTTTTCCTAGATCTGATCTGTCTTTCCTTGTTACTTCAGAATGTTTTTTGGTGGTTTTTTTTCTAGCTAAAAATATCAGTGGAGGCCTGCCAGGCTAAAATGTGCAGTTTGAGTCCCTAAGTGTTTGGGTAGGGAATATTCCAATTGCTCCACATTTTTGCCTATGTAAACTATTTAACTTGCAAATCAGAAAGCAATGTTGTATGACACACTTGGGTTTTTCTTGGAATCTCAGCAGACATGCAGAGAAAAAAAACATATTATCAGAAGAGAGAGTGAGGAGAAGAGAAAAAAGAGAGAAAAGGAGAGAGAGAGAAGGATGTCAACCATGTAGTACAAAAATAAATTGTTAGCAATTTTTTATGAACTGAGTTTTCCCAAATGTAAAGCAATTTAACAATTTTGTGCCATTGCAATTCACAGAATCTGTGGGTAGAGGGATTTTAAAGGAAAATCCAGCCCTATTTTATTCTCTGTCAAGAATTATGTGTCATTTTGTTTCTTTCCCACATTTTATATTTGTATAAAATGTGAGAGAAAGGAAGCCTCAGCAGGGAAGGCCACTAGCAGGGAACACCCTAAGAAAATCTGGTGTGGAAGGCTTCCTAACCTGGCACTGCCATGCAGTTTGCAAAAAAAACCAAATAAAATCCAAATAATATGTATAGACATTTAAGTTAACCCAGTCTGCTGGTCTCACAAAGACGTTCAAGAAATATTTTGTGCCAAGTTGCTACACAGAAAGAGGAGGTAAAGAGGTCCATCAGTGATGTGCACATCTTTTCTAGAATCTGGCTACACCAGGAGCCAAGGCTCTTTCAAAGGCGGGAGAGTTTAGTCTGCACCAAAGCTGTCACTGGGACAAGTGAAAAGCCTCAAAGATACCAGCACTCTGTGTGACCACACTTGATGTGCCTGGATGCTTTGTACAGCTCCTGCCATAACTTTGAGGTGCCCTGTAAGACTCAGTGATGGAAGAAACTTTGCAGAGGTGCTGCTCAAATTACTGCCTGGTGCCCTTTCCTTGAATCAGGCTAAGCTTTCACTGGGATCAAGGTAGGGAACAGCTCCAAGGAATTTCTCTGCAAATTCATTTTGCAGGATGCTGATTTCTCATTATGAGAGAACACAAATCCATTTGACGAGAAATGTTCTCTTTCCAGACTCATTTTGTTTCACAACCTGTGGCCTAAACCTCAGGTGAATTTTCAAATAAGCCAGAGCTTGTCCTTGCAAGGGAACCTCAGAAGGAAACAAACACAGAGAGCACGTTGGCATTTTTTGTGTTATTGCCCAGTGCAGCAAGAGAGCACAGGAACACCTTGACAGAAGTGACGTGTGCCCCTCATTCTGTGTGCATGAAACCAAAAATACTTTGCAGATTTCTGTGAATTGTGCCACACAGCCTTTCCAAGTTGTTCTTTCCCCCCTTTTCTCAGATGGGGGAACTTGAGGGATGGCTGATAGGAAAGCAGGCCTGTGGAAATTCCCAAAGTGATTTGGGAGCTAGATCAAATGAAATCTCCTGTACTTCAAGAACTAGACCACTCTGCGCTCCAAAACCCACAAATTGTTGCTTCATACAGAGATGACTGACTTCATACATTTTGCATCCAAGTGCCACACTGACACTTGCCATTTTTGGCACCGAGGAGCTAAATTTATCACTGTCTTCTTTAATATGCCCTAGGAAAGGCAGAATTAGAGATGTCCTGCTGCCTGGGTTGCAGCAGCTCCCCATTGTTAATCCAGCCACGGAACAGCCCCACCAGAAATCTCTTCCAGCTTGATTTGCTCTCTCCACTGAACAGCAGCACGTGGATCAAACCAGCCCGAGCAGCTTGCTGTCCACCTGCTTCTCAAGTGCAACCAAGCAGAAGAAAACCACTCTGACAATTTGAAAGGGGACTACAACCAATTTAGAAGGAAATGATTGCACAGAGTCCAACCCGGTGCCTCGAACAGCGTCACGGAGCAATCCTCCATCACTTGATGTGCTGGGGCTGTCACTCTGCTGATTTCAAATGAGCTCAGGTAAACCAGTTCCATGAGCATGATTCACTTTAAAACACTTCCACTCCAGGGCATCACTCTGCATCACTGCTGCTTGTGTACTTTCAAAGAGTATTTATACCATGCTTTTCATTTCTTGAAGCAGATTTATATAGATAAAATGTGGCAAATGCAGCCCCTTTGATGACTAATAATCTTATTTCTTTATGGGAAACCCAAAAGCTCTGGTATGGATGTAACTATCAATTTGTTTATCATGTCTAGGCCAAGTTCTCTACCTATAAAAGATCTATGCTAGTTAGGTGTGGAGTAAACAACACTGGGAGCTATACTTACCTAAGACTGATCCTTAAAATCCTCTGGATTTTCAGATGAGAGAGTCACATTTTAGTTTGGTTGAACACTGTTGACCTAAACATCACTTGCTGCCATGGAACTGCATTAAGTATTCATTGACTTTCAGACCCAAACTACAGTTCAGCATTTTCTTAGGTACTTCAGAAAGAAGCTTGGCTGTAGCATTTCATCCTGAAGTCTCTAATGCCATCCAGTATTAATTTCTTTGCCAAGAATCAAGTCAGTTCAAGTCCCTCTGTGCTCCAGCAGACTGCAGGGACTGCCAGAGCAAACCTCACAGGACATTGCTAGAGAAACCCAGTGGAAAGCCAAGCTGAGCTCTGTTGCTTTTGGGACAGTATAAACACCACAGTGGGTAAAGCAGCCACAAAACAAATTAAAAAAACCCAACCAAACACTCAAAAAACCACACAAGCAAACAAAGCATGAACACACACTTCCAGGGAAGCCTCAGGGGGGAGGGAACTTGCTCCACGGGTCATAATCAAACCCACAGGGGCATCTTAGGCTCTGTGCCAGGGTCTCTGAGCCCCCTGGCAGGGTTCCTGGGTCCTGACAGCTCTGCTGCAGGGACTCTGGAGGGATGCATAAGCAGAGCATCCCCAAGGCTTTGGGCACATCTGGCTGCCCCTGCACAGCAGCCTCTTGGCACTGAGGCACCTGCTCACGAGCTCCTGTGAGGAACAGGAGCTGTGCTCATCCTCCTCCTCCTCACTCCCATCCCACGGGGGGAGGAATCCAGCCCTGCCCTGACTCCCTGCACAGGGTCAGGCCGTGACTGGAACCAGATATGCTCCGTGGTGTCCCAGTCCCTCCCTGTTTAACGAGGATTTGTCCCAGCAGCTCCCCTCTGGTTCCTTTTGGAAGCTTTGGCTGCAGCTGCAGAGCTCACTCTGCGCTTCACTAAGAGCAAACTGGGCTTTCAATGACATAATTACAGCCCTATATTAAAATGTTATATTTAAATGATCTCATTCTTCATCAGCAAAGGATATCCCTAACCAAAACAAATTCTTCTATATCATTTATTGTATTTAAGATAATTTAATTCATGCTGGAAGGCAGCAAATGAATAAATTCCACAGCACTTTATTTAAATATTTTTGAACAAATCTTGAAAGATGTTTTCATTTAGCTGAAAGCATACTAATAGCAATTTTTTTCCTCTACCACAATAAAAAATATGGGTTTCTTTTTATTGCTCTTGTTAAAATAAATGGCATTTTTAATAAAGACTGTCCCCATAACAACATATATGATTTGATCACATTATGAAATAAATGTCATGTGAGATTATACATTTCAAAGCAGACAGTTTATGTTCCTTTAGTTATTAAATTCAATCAGTTTTACTTTTTTTATTTTTTCCTGAAGGCAGGTATGGTTTTGATTAAAATGTGACCCCAAAAGCAGAATAATTTTAGTGAGAGCGCATTTTCATTTTTTGAAGGTTTATCTACCTTCCCATAGGAACTTAGAAGAAAAAAAAATATATGGCTTTCAATGGCAGAATTAAAATTTGGTTTCTTTTGACTGACATTTTTATTCCCAAGAAGACCATGTTACAGCACAGTGCTGAGTGGAAAACTTCAAGCTAACTAACTAGTTACTATGTTTTTAGCCCATAAAATGGGTCTGATGTTACAAATGGTCCCAGTATCCATCTCTTGTAGAAACTCAGCCCGAGCCATCAGACCAGGCTGTGACAGGGAACCACCACAGGACCTGCAGGGAGTTTTGATTTCCCCCAGAAACTACCTGAGAACTACTAGTTGCGAACATGGGGATGCAGAAGACCATTCAGAAGTGACCCACAGGGCCATACCCATGGCTCCATACAGGCTGGCACTTCCTCCACAGGTTTTGGATTGTACCCTAACCAAGAGCAAACCCTCTTTCCTGTCTCTGAGCGTCTCCTTCCTGCCCACCCTGGTTGCTGAGGGACATGATTTAGGGTAAAGTCCCTCCTCAGGAGGCCGACAGGTCAGAAGCTGGTCCAGCTCTGAGAAGGAAGCTGGGTACTGGAGTGGTCTGGCCTTTCCTCCTCACACAGCTGCCCCTAGCACCTCTCTCACACATCCATGGTCAGTACAGTGGGACACCTGCCTGGACAGCAGTATAGAAAAACCAGCCCATTTTGGGTCTGTCCAGAATGCCCATTGATAATTTCTGGATCATTTCCCTCATTTAGGAACGCAAAAATCAGAGCACTTTGGAAGAGAAGGCTTCATGGTGCCCCTGAGGTCTCCCTCACAACACCAAAGACACAGAATGCGGATCTGCCAGCCCCAGGTGTGACTATCACTGCTGGCTCTTCAGACACTGAATTTTTCTTCAGTGTCTTTCTAAAGCCCTCCATCCTTTCCAGACACTTTAGCTGCACAACAGCCTTGTTTCAACAAATGAAGCTCCTGTTAAAAATCACTGACAACACGGGTGTTGGCTTAATAAAGAAATTACTTTTAATCTAAACATCACCATCTGTCAGGCCCTGAAAAGGAAAAACAACAACAAAAAAAGAAAAAGTGCAGTGATGCACAGCCATGGAGCAGCATTTGAAAGCTCCCATCCCAGCTCTCACCAAGCATGAACACTGAATATTAAACAAACACCTGAAGCTACATGTGCCACCAGCTCAAATCATCACTTCATTTTCTGCTGCTTGCCACAACTTAGGGAGAGCATCGTGGGCGCTGCTGTCTGTATCACCTGGAATTATCCATGGGAGATGCTCACACCACATCCCACAGATCCTGCAGGAGCCACAGGGGTGCCACCAGGGCATGTGTCCTGGAGCTTGTCCTGGCCATGTGTGGTGCCCAGGAAGGTGGGGACAGGCACAGGCTCTCTGTGATGGTGTTCGCAGAGGTCCCGGGAAGAGAGGAGGATCTGACTCCATATTTCAGTTATTATTTTATTATATATATTGTATTAAAACTATATTAAAACTATACTAAAAGAATAGAAGAAAGGATTTCATCAGGAAGCTTGCAAGCAAAGGAAAGGAAATGGAATGATAACAAAATCCTGTGACTGACCAGCAAGTCTGAAACAGCCAGACTGTGATTGGCCATTAATGAGAAACAATCACATGAGACCAATCACAGATACACCTGTTGCATTCCACAGCAGCAGATAACCACTGTTTACTTTTTGTTTCTGAGGTCTCTCAGCTTCTCAGGAGAAAAAATCCTAAGGAAAGGATTTTTCATAAAATGTGTCTGTGACACATCTCCTGAGGCTCTTTCTCTGTCTTCCCTGGGGTGCCCTGACCCCCATGAGAGCACTGACTCTGACCTTCATTAGTGAAAAAAGTTTCCTAGACTTCAAGACAGATTAGAATCCACTTAAGTGTGAAATAGATTATAGAGAGTAATGTAGGTGTATCACTTGGTGAGAAATTTACGTTTTGGGATGTTTAGTATGTTGTGGATGGAAGCAAGATGGAGGGCACAGGGTGTCATCCTGGGTTTCTTCTTCATGCTTCTTCTTCCTTCTCCATGGGTTTGGGTGGCATTTTGTAATTGGGCAGAAAAGTCCCCATTGCAGCTCTTTGGGATCAGTTATTGGGTTAGAAGGGAAAATAATCTGGATATCAGGTCTTAATTGGATAGTTTAGTCTTAAAAGACCTTGTAACAGGAGACTGTTGGCCATTTTGCGCCTTCTAATGAAAAGCTGCCCAACTCACTGTAGTGAGACTGATAAGAAATAATCAACACTTGAGTCTGGACATGAATTACTGCATCAAGTGCCTTCAATCCAGACCCAGAGAAACCAACAACTGGGACCCCCACAAGGCTCCATGCCTGGCATCTGCACTGCCCAAGGAGCTGCTGAGGGGGGCTCCCATTGACACCCTGGGCCAGCTGCTGGAGGCAGAGCTATGAGAGGATAAACAGGGGAGGATGCAGATCAGGAGCAGCTTTCTGCAACACTGTCAGGAATTCTGCAGGAGAAAAGTTTCTGATCACTGACTTGTGCTGAGGTTGGATGAATTGGTGGGAAGCCGGCTGGGTTAGGAGGAAAGTCAGTGGTTGACTTCCCCATCATTCCTAACATCTCTGAGCAAAAATAATCCCGGGATTAAATGATTCCATCAGCAGCTGAGCTCTAAGGAAGCTTGGTCTGTGCTTGCTGTACCTCCCTGTGACATTCCCATCAAACTTCCACATTATTGCCCAGTCCCTGCACCTGGCAGAGGAGCAGCAGTGCCTGCCCACCCCATCCCACACCCAAGGGCAGCTGGGCAGCAGGGAAGGGGCTGGAAAACAGGCAGAAATACCCTGGCAAGCACCACTGGCAACCCAGGATGGCTGAGTGAATCCAGAGTGAGCAGTCAGATGTTTTACAGACATTTAACTGATCTCCCAATATCCTGCTAAATCTCTCAGGAAATGCTCAGTAAACCCTACTGCCTGCTCAATGCAAGTGACAGTCCTCTGCAATTAAAAATGTCTGGAAATGGCTCTCCACTCCTCTGCACAAATAATTCAGACTACAAGCAAATAAACAAAATAAAATTGCTTTCTCAGAAGCAGCTGCGGGGCATCTGGAAAAAAGATGTTCAGGAAACCCAAGCAGAAACAGTGACCCAGACTTGCCTCTTTTGTCAGTTTCTGTCCCACTGTCTCCTGTTTTCTGGAGCAAACTCTCCTGCTTATGCCTTGAGGAAAATTTGTACTGAAAAATTTTAAAAATGCAAAAAAAATTGCACCTTTACCACCCAGCATCCTTCTGCTCACACGGGTTGCTTGCTGTGCTGGTGATGGTAGAAATAAAGCTAATTAAAACCAAACTCCAGAAGTCAATCAAATTTTTTGCCCTTCATCCCTTTGTTGTGAGGGAACACTGCATGTTCTCCTCAAGTTACCTCCCCAAGCAACAATCCCATTTACTTTTTGACCTCTGTAAATTAAAACAAGTTTGGAGCGCTCTTGGTTCAGAGCTGTGACTCCATTTACTTGTGAAATTGTTTATTCAAGCAATTCCCACTCTGTAGCATCAAAGTTTGTTGTTAATAGTTGCAGACCACTAATCTACACGATGAATATAACAAAGCTTGAGGAGGAATCCCAAATGGACGGGTGTGATAAGAGATGGGAGAAAGAGGAAAGAGGCTGGCAAAGCTCCAGGTACACAATATTTTTGTGCCTGACCTCTTTAATTACTTCAACACCAAGCTAGACTGGCAGATGAGCTCCAGAGCTACTCCAGTGATACCAAGGACTTCCATTTCTGTTTAAAAGATGAGGCTTAGTTTTATTCTACAGTATGGAGGTACCTCCATCCGGAACAACTCACCACAGCACAAAGAGGAAATTACTTTAAAACTAAAAAACAAAGAACTGCACAGCACTTTTCTCCAGTAGAATGTACACAAATACCAGCAAATATACACATATATCCTTCTGAGAAGGATATCTCATTGCTAACAGGAGATCAGGGGTTGTGTTGCCACCTCAGGGTCTCAGATGCAGGAAAGTGGGATAGGGACTCTGGAATGATGTTCTGGCTGCTTGTTCCAGCCACTCATCCTAAGGGACCACCATGGGGACCATGTCTGCAGCCACTGTTCCTGGCCCTGGGGAGAGCAGTGGCAGTGATGTCTGGGTAAAGGGTTATTGCTAAATGAAGGTTCTACCTTTCAAATGTTAAATTTTTATTCTCTGTTGGTGGGTTGGGTTTTTCCCCCTATATTTTTATTTTTAAGGTCTATAACACTTCAAAACAAAAACAGCAAAATGAAATAGCTATCTGCAGCTAAAATCAGCAAGCAGGAGAGATCCTGACTTCTGGAGCTTCTGTCTAAGTAGCTGGGATTTTGTCTTTCCTCTCCCAGCTCATCAAGGGCCTGTCTCCTTTCCCCACATTTTGCTGAGGTCTATCATTGAGAAGGTTTAAAATTTCTCAAAGGTTTTCACCAAATATCTGTAACTCTCCTCACCCTGGGATTGGAAATTGGAGAGGGAAAAAAGATTTTTCAGCTGCAACTTGTCTCAAAGCATGAAGCCAAGACAGAATCCTTCATTAGATTTTGTGCTATATACCCTCTATTAAAATTAGCAATATCTGATTTTGGAAGCAAAAAAACCCCAGATCACAATGTAATATGCTATCTTGCCCTTCACAATTGAAAATATCTTGCAAGAGTGAATAAAATTTCATGAAGTGCAAAAAGTTATTATTATCATGTACATTTACTGAAGAAAACAATCAAATGACTGAACTGATATTACTCTGTTAAATGGCAAGAAAACCACAGGAGTTTCTAAAGCAGAGCTTGCTCCCAAAATTAGTGAAAACTGCCTGGTTCAACATTACAGATCTGGGTGAGCAGCTTGGGCTTGACTGATGCTCACCATTTTTTTCACTGCGAAGTGGAATTGTTACTGACCCTCCAGGCTGAACTGGAAAAATAAATCTGTATTGCAGTCTTGTCAATCCAGAATGTATCAAGACCAGATCCTGAAACTTCATTCTTAACCTGAGATATGGAAGAAAACTCTGCTGCTGGTGAGAGATCTGCAAAATGGATTAGGAAGAATTTTGCTTTTGGTTTGATGTTCAAATTAGATTACTAATTCACAGAGTCCTTTTTACTGTTTAATAAATTCAGATGAAAAGGAAAGATACAAATTCTCACAGTTCTCTTGCTACTTAATACATTCAGATGAAAAGGAAAGATAGAGCATAATCAACACGTGTTAATTTATGCAGATCTTTCCCTAGCTCCATGTTTTAAAATGTCTTTTTTAGATAAAAGGCCAATAACACTCAGCATTTTTCATCTTCAAAGTGCTTTGAAAATATTAACAAGCAAATCAGCACAGCACAACCATCAGGGTCCATAAAGATTAGCATCCCTGTTTAAAGAGCAATTCCAAGCAGAAAGGTTATGGGATTTCCTCTCTAACCAGCAGCCTATGCCAAGGAGAGGGGCTGGTTAGCAAATTCATAATTTGAGGTGCAGCATTAGGCTACAGCTGGACTCTAAGTCATTCATGTGATAAATCTTGGTGACACTGTACTCTTGAAGCTTAAAAAATGCAAAAAAATGGGCATCCTGCAGAAAAAAGGTGCATTGGGGGAGAGTGTTTCAGCAGTGCATCATTTTGTTCAGGAGCCATGAGATAAGAGAGATTCACTAAGTGGGGGCTAAATGCAGCTCTCACAGTGGATCCAGCATCTCACACTGGGCTGTGTCAGCTCCCTGGAGCTCTCCATATCACACCTGGGCTGGGAAGAGCACCCCACACTGCCCTGAGCACAGGGATCAGGCAGCACACCCAGGTGAAGCTCAGCACATCCAGGTGAAACTCAGCATGGCCTCAGCACACCGAAGTGAAGCTCTCAATGTTCCCAACACACCCAGATGAAGCTCAGCATACCCAGTTGAAGCTCTGGAAGGGCTCAGCACACCCAGCTGAAGCTCTGGATGCCCTCAGCACACCCTGGTGAAGTTCTGGATACACTCAGTACAGCCAGGTGAAGCCCTCAATGTGCTCAGCACAGCCAGGTGAAGCTCTAGATGCGCTCATCGAGTGCCTCTCAGCGCACTGAGCTCTGCTGCCTCCCAGCCTTCCCAGAGCACAGATCTTCTAGATCCAGATCTTCTGATCAGTGCCAAAGGCTGCGTGGGCAGATGTCTTTCTGTCAGAGAGGGCACAAACACATTGTAAACAAACTGCTGAAACTCCTCCTACAAAACAAGATCACTTTCTAGCTCTCCCGCTGGCAGGTCCTTCCTGTCACCCTGGCTCAACCTGAGCCACACCACTGGGAAAACTTTCACTGTGAGCACTTTCAACACTTCTCCTTTCAAGCTCATTGTTTCCTCCCTGTTCATTATTTCCTGTCTATACCATAAAGGCACTTTCCTGAAGATCATCAGTAAGGAAACAGGGAAAGGGGTGGGTGGGTGTGCATTAGATTCACCTCAGCTGCTGAGGGCAGGCAGTGTGAGAACTGGGAATACTTCACAGAAAGGCAAAGTAACAAAGACACAAAAAGTGAAAATCATAATGATTTATGCAAAGATGTAAGCCACAGCTATAGAGAAGCCTTTTTTTTGTGTGTCTTTTTATTTTCTTTCCTTTTTGAAAATGGACTGCTAAGGGGAAAGCAAGGATCTCTGGATGACAAAAAGCAGAGCTGAAAACATTCCCAGGCCGTAAGTGGGTCATGTGCAGCACCAAATCTCGCTGTAACATCAGCACACCAAGGGCCTGGGTTTTTTTTATACCCAGGGTGTTGTTGTGGGCTGTTTTGGGAGTGCCCCCAGCAGCAGCAGATCTGCACTGGCACTTTCTCCAGTCATTCATAACAAAGCTCAGTGATGCAAGGGCAGGCAGCAGCATCGATGGGCTGCGGGCCAGGAGGTGAAATGCCACAGCAATGTTCTAGCCCAGGGCCTCTAAGACAAACATCAGAGTGAGAAAGATGAGTTCACCAGAGTTCAGAGCTCAACCGCTGCCTGGGCCTGCCCTTCCCCACAGCACCAAACACTGGGGCCTGCCCTTCCCCACAGCACCCCACGAGCCCACACTGGGGTTCTGCCTCCACATTCAAAGCCTCTCCAAATTGTCAGGAGACCTCTGAGAATGGTGCCTGGGCTTTGGCTGGCACTGCACTGTGGGCTTTGATCCCAGATAACCCTGTCCCTTCCCGCTGGAGGAGCTTCCTCTGTCTCTCAGGCCCTGCCTCACAAGCAGATGCAGAACTTCTGGCAGGAGGTTTTTTCTCAGCCCCCAGTCCTGGGGATCTGGGATAAAGGATGGGGTTCCCTCCTGTCACAGTGCGCCACCCCACAGCCACACTTGCACACCTCTCATGCCCCATCTGCCCCTCAGCCCCTCTGACAGGAGGAAGTGTCGCAGACATCTGTTTATGAAAATCGTTTCTTGGGGTTTTTTCTTCCTGAGAAGCTGAGAGGCCTCAGGAAAAAAATGTAAATAATTATCTTCTGCTGTGGAATGCAACAGGTGCATCTGTGATTGGTCTCGTGTGGTTGTTTCTAATTAATGGCCAATCACAGCACAGCTGGCTCTCTGTCTGAGCCACAAACCTTTGTTGATTCATTCTTTTCTATTCTTAGCCAGCCTTCTAATGAGAACTTTTTCTTCTATTCTTTTAGTATAGTTTTAATGTAAAATATGTCATAAAACAATAAATCAAGCCTTCTGAAATACAGAGTCAGATCCTCATCTCTTACTTCAACATAAGACGCCTGTGAACACCATCACAGGAATCAAACACCAGACCCAAGCAGTGGGGCTCTGAGAGAGCTCAGGCTGAATTACGGCTGAATGTCATGTGCCAGCACTGTCTGTAATTATAACTGTTTACTCTTCTGAGAGCAAAATGCTCATCTGCTACAAAAACCACACCCACCACCCAAAATTTCAATACTTTCTGAATACAGTGCCTGGCTTGCAACACACTTTATCAAAGGTCTGGGCTATCAAAGGTTGCATACTCCATGGGAAAAGTAATATCCTCTTTAGCTTTCAAATATTTTGGCTTTATTAAAAATGTGTACAACAAAAGCGATAACAAATGGCATATACAAAGCAGATAAAAAATGCAAAGAAGTGGAAATCTGTCAGCTGTTAATATCAAAAGGCCACACAGAGAATGCAAGGCAGAAAAGTTTTTCTCTACGTGAGCAAACCAGTTACTGTGTTTTCCAAGCAGCACATGAGGCGACAGCCAGCAGTGCAGGACAGAGGTGTTACCTCAGCTGATGTCTGGGAAAAGTGGCACCAGAGCCAGCACAGGCATGTCCCAGCTTCCACAAGTCTCTTTGGGCTTTGTAAACTCTAATCTGGTGCAAAACCTTTGAATAATTCACTGATTTTGGTGCTGTAAAATCCACACACCCATTGTCAGAAGGCATTAGACAGATCAGCTCCTGACTCCTGTCATTTGCTCCTGTACACACAAAGGCTGAAATGTCTGTCCCTGACAATTTCAAACGTGCAGAAAAACGGAGATCTTCACAAACTGCAGTAACTGAAGCTTCATGGGGATTTCTTTAGTCTTACAATAGGGGAAAGCTTTGGACAGAATGGAATTCTGTTGGGGAAAAGAAACTTTAAACCTGGGGCTAATCCTTTAATTTCTAATAATAAAAAAAATACTACTGAAGAAAAAAATACCCAAACCACAAACCAAACTGGCAACAAACAGAAATTTGCTTTAACTTAACATTTCAGGTAGGGTAGAAGAGTGATGTATATAATAGAATGGATTTTTCCAATGAACAGGAAACTACATTGGGAAGAAGGAGGCATAGGATTCACAGCTCTGGAAGCAACCAAGGCAGCAAGTTTAGGAAACTTTTGCCACAAACTTCTCTGTTTCCAGGTTGTTGGTGAAAGGAAGGCAAGTTCTTTTGTGAAAGGGTTTTGTGAGCTGTGAGCACACAAGCACAGAATAAGCATCACTTTTAGATTATTTTACAGGAAGACAATTTTTCCTCTTGATTCAGAAAGATAGATACAACTTTTTGTTTGTTTGTTTTTTTGTTTTCTGAGGGGTTTTTTTGTTTTATTTTGGGGTTTTTTGCCTCATTTCATAGCTAAGCTAGATTTGGAGCTTGAAATTACCCATCTCATTAAAAAAAATCTGATGAGGCCACAAATAATCAGACTTCACCAGGCATCTATGAAAAGCATTTCCTACCTTTTGTTCATCTCTATTCCTGTGGAAAGTACTTATGTTTTCACACTTCAGGTTCCTTTAAGAGGTAAATTACTTTTGACAACCTATGCTTCTTTTTATTAAGGAAAAGATTGATGGCTGCTGGCTTACATCACGATCATAGATAATTTGGAGGCCTATACAGATAGAAAATGAAATTATGTTTGTTGGTTTTTTTCCCCTTAAATTGATATTAAACTTTCCTTCCTTTGACCTTTTGGACTGGCCTGCCCATGACACCATTTCATTTGCATTCCAGCCAAACATAACATTGCGGTGCCATGTCAGGTAGAACAAAGCCAGACAAACTCAAAATAATAGGGGGTTTGGATCTTCAACCACTGGCAATGACATCAAGGTTAAGAAGATGTCTTTTTTTTTTAGGACAGCTGCTGTCCTAAAAAAAATAATCTGAAAAAACCTGCTGAAGGAGCTGGGCATTGGAAAGCTCTCAGCAGAACCATCTATTGGCAGAGAAGGCTGTTCCAAAGGGATATTTCACCAGTTTCCATCTTTCTGCTGGGAAAGTTTAAAGAAGAATTTCCTTGTATTTGGCTAGAGAGTTTGCTCAGCAAGTTTGCTCAACTTATTAAAGCACTGCAAGGGGAAGTACACAACACAACATGCTCCCATACAGCAATGTGAGTTTGGTGGGCAGAAAGGAGGATAATGTTGGAGAAAACTCAAACTGGAAGCATGGGCCATTGCATTCAGAGTCCAAATATTTGGCATTTACAGAGCAATAATTGCCCTGGGAACAGGATATTATTCAGAAATTCAGAAGTGCTGTGTACAAAATGTCAGTCACAGACTAGTCAATCAGTACCATATAACGAGAGATGGAATATAGAAGCTCATGGCTCTGGGAACCAACATAAAGGGAATGTTTTAAAAATGTTTTTGCTTGCCACTTCTTCCCTGCAACAAAGGTGAGTTCTACATGAGGTATTTGTCACCCTTAGTCACCAATGTAAAGTTCAGTTAGTGACACTGCAGCCACACAACTCCAGCAACCAAAGCTTAGGGTGTCCTTTGCTACCACAAGCATCCCATCCCATTCACAGGAAGGTCTGTCTCATCTCCCAGGGCACCTGGGGGAAACTGAGCACATGTCCACGTGTTCACACTCCTCCCAAACCATTCCCTGCAGTCAGGCCTGCATCACTGTGGTTTCACTGATGGCTACCCCCTTGACTCTCTCTGTCTCTCCAGAGAGTGACATTTTAATTGTGCGTGCCCTTATTTTGGTCTGTCAGCTCCCAGCCTCAGCTAAACAGCTGGGCAGCTTTGGCTGGAGTCCAGAATTAACATAAGTTGTTTTTAACCTCTCAAAGCAAAGGCCTTTCCCATGGCTCCCCTGCGTGACCTCTGGGCACAAGGATCTGCTATTAAAAAACATCACCATGCACAAACCACCAACACCCTGAGACAGCTGTGCAGGACCTTGGCCATGGCCTGGGGGGCATCTGGGCACTGTCACTGAGCAGAATATTATTCTCACCCCTTCTGAGCCAAACAGCACCAGAAACAGCTCCAAAGGATCTGGGAGTATTTAAATACCATTCAAGTTTTAGTTTTTACCAGTTTAGCACCCAAACCCCCTTCCAGAGCCAGACAATCAGGTTTCCTGTCTAAAGGGGGACTGCACAGCATCCTGTCCACTGTCCAAGGCAGGCAGGGCTGCTGCAGGGTGAGAGGAGGGTTTGAAGCACAGGCATGAAGTTCACTATTTAAGAGCTTGGCCATGATTATCAAACACAAGCTGCCAGTGATCAGTGGCTGCTCAGCTCTGCAGCAGCAAATCCCTGCTCCAAAGTGCTCAGGCACAGCTGTGCCAGAGCTGCGTGGAATTTGCTGATGAAAGGACTTTGAGACTAAAAGTTAGTCTACTTTCTCCAACTTTCCAGCTCTCAAACAGAGATATTACTGCTTTCTACAAACCCTTGAAACATCAGGACATCTCTGCTCCAGAGGTGAGACGAGGACTCGGGCACAGCTCCGCAAATGTTGACTTACATAACTTCCAGAGTCAGAGCACAGAGTGTGGTGTGCAGGGGCTGTCTGAGGGATCCAGGTGCTGTGCCACTGGCAGAGCAGGGATTAATAAGTGCTCAGCAATGCAGGGTAGGCTGCTCCTCTTTAATTGCAGGGATGCACGAAGCATGAGTGGTTATTTGCTCACCTGAGCAGCTCCATCAGTAAATGGTGATGCGGGGAGCAACAACCCAGCCTGCCCCACACTCAGAGCCTGAGCTCCCTGCTTTGGCCATCAGGACACAAAACCTGGGAAAACTACACCCACTTGAGCCTGCGTGCTTGACAGGGCCCCCAAATATTTGTGTTGACTCAGTAATTCAAGAGTTCTAATCCCATGGCTAAATATCAGCTGGCCCTCATCAGTTCTCATTTGGAGAGGACAGAATGAGAAACCATTAGTTTACTTTTGGCTTCCCTACAAAACAGTGCATTCTCCCAGGCAGCAGCCATCCATTCCACCAGTGTTAGCAGCGAGGTCCTGGTCCAGGACAGGGGTTGCTAAGCAATATGGAAATACAAACAATAAATGAGTAACAGCCACCTGCAAAAGATTACACACCGAGCTGTACCTTGCCATGAAAGCCTGTGTTTGAAACTTCATCTCATTTGGATTCAAATTTGCTGAAATCGAATTTATAAAGAAGGAATGATTATTGTACAGAAGGTTTTGAGAGATGTAAACACTTCCTTTTCTATTACTGTGATTCACTTTGGGTTGTTCTCTACTGTTAGGCATTTAAAGCATGCAGCTCTGTGGAACACAATGGCTGGTTTCCTTATTACAGCACGCACTGGAAACTGCTTAAATATATTTTTCTGTCAACACGTATTTGTGATTCCCATATTTAAGGAGCGACTGCTGCTCTGTGTACACGTGCCACCAGCATGACTGATGCCAGAACGGTGTTTGCACAACTCCACTCCGGCAAAGATTAAACGCTGCTCCTAAGAAATCCTCTTTACAATGCCCAGCTATGCAAACAGCCCATACTAGGACATCTCACCAGAGAAACTTCCTCTCAAGGCCACCTCGCACTGGCTGTACCCGCCCTGAACTTGAGCAATGGGGCTGCTACTGTGCAGAGGGCAGATTCCTTCCCTGTGGGCTTGGTTTGTCACCCATTGGAAAGGTTCCATTGCCTCTAATAGGAATTCAGAGCCTCTCTGCAGCACGTCCCACGCCCAGGGCTGGCCAGGGCCACAGAGAGCAGGCACAGAGCAGTGCAGGCAACAAGATCCTCAGGATTCCATTGCGCCTTTGGAATGCGATCCACAGAGTTTAAAAACAAAAGATGCACCCTCTTGTCTAGATTGTTGCTGCCCTTGGACCTGTGAGCAAGCACAACAACGTGGTTCTGTGTATTCCCACAAACATAGTTAATTTGGGGTTTTTCTGGTTGCAAGTGAAACAATGGGAAATGAGAAGAAAAAAACCAACTTTTTGACAGTGGAAAACCAGCAAAACAATTCACTCTAAACCTTGGCATCCAGCTCAGCCATAGCAGCACTCAGACTCCTGTTCTGGCCATGTGGGAACCAAAGTGACCCCCCTTCTGTGCACTTCCACAGCAAAACCCAGAAGTAGTTTGGCTTCTTTTGGCTCACAGAGAGAGTGTTGAGGTTTGTAGCCACTGTAGACCAATTGCTCTCAGACACAAACACAAAGCTATGGTTTGCTCAACTGCAGGAATTTAATGACAAATTTGAACGTTTGTCATCAAAAGATTATCCTACCTGGGGCTAGATGCTCTTCTCAACCTTCATACACATCTGGTATAGTCTTATCCAAAACAAAAAGGTAATTTGCCCAGGTTATTTGGTGGGGGGGTTTTGCTGGGTTTCTGGGTGGTTTTTGTTTGTTTTGAGGGAGTTTTTCTTTGGTTTGGTGGGGTTTTTTTTGGGGTTTGGATTTTGTTTTATTTGGGTTGGTTGGGGTTTTTTTTGGTTGATTGTTTTTTTTTTTTTTTTTTTGTTTAAGTTAAGATGCTTTCACCTGGAGTTTCCTCCCTGGCTCAGAGACAGGAGGGCAGCTGTGGATGGGCAGGTAAAAGATGGGCAGGTAAAACTGTGCAAATCCCAAAGTGCCAACTTCTGTGGGCAGGTGTGTGGTGTTTGGGATTCTGGGGAAGTGAAGCAAGGCCAGGCAGTGCTGAGGCAGCAGAGGGAATTAGACTAATCCCAGCTCCAAGGGAGGTGCCAGGTTACAGAGCCGGATGCGGAGCTTAGCGTTCACTTTCTCAGGAATTCACTCCCCTCCTAACTCGGCTGCTGAGGAGATTTCACTCCACGTTATTGCTTAAGCTCACAATCACTCCATGCTTAAAGATTAATCTGCACAATAAACACAACAACAGCTACTAGAATTGAGGGCATCAGGGAGCAACGTGAACATTCGGGGTGTTTTTTTGGGGATATTACACATGCAGCTCAAGAGTTGCAAAGTTCAAAATGAATCTTGCCACAGGTCCTCAAGGCAAGCAAAGACAGATGAGTGTGGCACTACAAACCATCAGCTCACCTGAGCTATTCATGTTTCATAAATAAAAACAAAGAAAAACAATGGTGGAGCTCAGCCTGATATTGCAACAGTACCATGGGGAAGTGCAGGTACAGTACCCCAGAAATTAGAGCCATCAAAATATCAAAAAATGGCTAAAATTGCCAAGTGTAACTATCTGAAGCTACCCAAGAACCTTGAAAATGCAGCTCCCATTAAATTTATCTTCCAGGTGACTTTCCAAATCCCAGCGTCAAGTTTGCACTGGCATTCCCCATTTTATAAAAGCCTTTTGATAGTTTTCTGCTAAAGATTTTATGACTTTTAGAACAGAGGACATGGGATTGTGTCATCAGTGCTCATTTCTGACTCAAGGTGTGATGCTGAACAAGCCACCAACTCCCTGTTTTTGAGAACTACCAGACATTCACTGACAAGAAAACTACTTTCTCCGCTGGGACAATTTGAGGCTTCATTAGAAATGTTTACAAACAGTTTTAGAACAGGTAAAATCCTACATAAAAGCAAAGGCAGTTTTCATTTATGCACTGGTTAAGGACAGACTCTAGAGAGACAAACTAATGGCACCATACTGGGAGGTAATATCAGCATGATGTGGCAACAGAGAAATATCAGATGGGAAGTAGAGATCCTTCCAGATGACTTTCAGAAGTGGAATAATGGAGGTGAGATTAAGTTTGACAGCAAGTTCCTACAGTGATAGGAAGTCTGCTATACATTAACTCAAAGGAAGGATAACAACCTCAGCAGAGGCATTGATTGCAGCTGAATTATGAGCCCTCAGCATGACAAAGCCATGAAGATATTTCTAGAGAAAGGCATTTCTGGAAAGATAATGTCTCTGTAAAATGTACTGTTACCACCCAAGATAAAACCCAGCACAAAAGCATCACTGATGGGGAAAGATCAGGCAAGTGCAGGAGACACTGAGCAGGATAACAGCAGATGAATTGGTGAGTGTATCTCCCATGAAAAATTTAAAAGACAGGTCAGCCTAGCAAAGGTAAAGTGGATATGATCTCTCATAAACTCTTCAGAGACAGGGGGAAAAAAGCTGCTCAAACTTGGCAGCAACTCAAGAACAAATAAATAGACTGCTGATCATGAATAAATTCAAACTGGAAGCTGGGTAGGGGGAAACATAATAATCAAGTTCTGGGGAACAATGTTCTCAGTTTATCTGCAATTAGCATAGTAAAATTGGATCAGATTGACCTGTGGAACAGTGGGACTTCAACAGCACAGGACCAGTAACTTCAGTCCTGTGTTACAGGTCCAGACACTTCCAGGGCTACAGAAGAGTGGAACAGATATTCTTGGAGAACTTTCCAAAATGAGCAAGAAGGCCCTTACATCTTCTAAATTCTTCCTTTCCATAGCAGACTGTAATGTTTACTTTAACTCACCTGAAATATCATCTTACTCCTCCACTAGCCCAAGCCTTCCAATTAAACTGAACTATCTGACACATTCATACAGTTTGATGTGACCTGCAGCAAGGCAATTCAGGCTATAGCTGGAAGGATTATTTCACCATTTATTCCCTCTTTCAAGAAAAAACACATATATATCACAATGCATGAATTCCTGGCTTGATAAGGTGCTGTGCTCTTTTAAATACACCCTTCCCTGGGTTTCACTGGGGATACACCCAGTATCCATAATGCTCCAGAGACACCACCCAGCCCCATTTTCTACCATCATCTTTAATACAGAGAATTAATTGGTATCCTTCTATAGGCAAGACAATGCCAGATGAATTTAGGCAAAGAAGGGATTGTCACATAGCTTCCAGCCCTGGGAGTCAGCGAGGGATTAGCAGCAGCAGGACTCTCTGTCCTGTGCTAAGGCTCCACTAACCAAGGGATCCGTGGCTCTGCAAGGATGTAGGCCATGCCAGAGGGGACACAGGCAGTCCTGCAGGAGCCTGCAGGCAATTAAAAGCAGTGATGCAGCCGAGCATCCCCACAGGCAGTGAAAAGGGACTTCCCCTGAGAGAGGAAATCGCAGACAGGAACGATCTATTTGTCTCCCATGTCCCTGATAAGAAGGGAAGACTTGGGTATAAAGGCTTTAAAATGCAATGAGTCACTTCTCAAAAGAGGTCACTGAAATTTTGCCATGAGTCACTTCTCAAAAGAGGTCACTGGCTACTGAAATTTTGCTGAAGTGTTTAATACAGAGAAAATATGAATAACAAATATGAATCCCTCTAATCATACCATGTCTGATTCTTACAATAATTACATTTGGGGTACCTGACAGTACAAAGGGGAGATTTTTCACATGCAGAGCAGAGGCAATACTGGCCAACAAACCATCCCTCTGCTAAAAAAGCTCCACGAAAGTTGGCTTCCCAGACCAGAAAAAAGTTTGTTACCCAGCAATAAAATAAAAGATCCCAAACTTCTGTGGAACTGCCAGTGTAGTCCTTGCTCAAGGAGGAGAATGCCATGCATTGAGCCAGTGCACACAAAGCACCACCCCCCCCCCCAAATGCATTCAGCAAACTCTGCAGCCTGTGGGACTCTCTGCATCTCACCACAGGTCATTGATGAGAAGCAAATCTCTCACACACAGAGGGTGAAAACCCAGCAGGATCTTGCACCACAAAGGTGAAACCTCTCAGGTACAGGTTCTACCTGAGCTCCCAAATAGGAAATCGGATTAGTCGGGCAAGCAAGGAGACCTTGAGAGCAACTTCTGCACCACCCATAACCCTGCAAAACATCACCAAGGCCTTGCCCAGAGTGTTTAATAATCCTGCAGCACTGGGGTAAGGGCATCAGCTGGTTTCTGCCCTTGGTATTACAACATGCACTTAAACTGCTCTGACCTAACTCCTCCCATCATTAAGGCACTAGTTAGTTCAAACCTTCCCAACCCCTCCCAATCCACGTGGGAAAGGGTCACCTTCCACCAGCCCCAGAAAGGGAGGGAACCCAGACCAGGCAGAATTTGCCAGAACCTTTTTTCCTGAGGTCATCAGATGAAGGTGATAATTTTAACCAGATCAGCTCAGCAATGATGTCCTGTCCATTCTCTGGAAGCTGGACAAACCAGCATGTGAGCTTTCAATTGGCAGAGATATTAATTTCAAATCAATAGGAAGTACAAAAAATATCAATAGGCATTTAGGAGTGAAACATTAATTACTTTTCAAAGGATGCAGTACACAAATTTCCTGGTGCCTTTACAAATAGAAATAAGTCAATAACATGATTTCATAACATTTATAAATGACTAAGTTAATTAACAGGGAATCTTCAGAGAGATGAAGAAGGAAATTTAGAAGAACCTTGTCTAGCATAATTCAAAATTCTCAAAGGAAGGAAGTGACTTCTTAGAAGAGATTAATTGTAAGTTTTTTTACTTTACCTTGATAGAATATCTGTTTACATATTTAAGCTGGTTTTGACCTTCAAAATTCTGGCAAAGAACAATTTTCATTAAACCATCTCAGTGGAGGAACTCGGCAGTTCCTCATCTCATCGGTTAAGAGAGGATATTGAGTATTTAGCAGGAATGGTCAAACAAAATGTGTGTAAGTCCAAAGCAGCCTTTAATTTATCATAGCAGACACAGCAAGCTCTGCTGTCAGGTCAGATTCCTTCTTGGGACTTGGCTGGAGGCTCCAGAGTGGAGTAATTCCACAAAAGTTGAAGTTTCTCCCTAAGGATACTCTACCCAATTCTGAGAACACGTCACAACATAATGGTGATAACTCTTCCCCATCCTTTGGCAATTCAAAGGCATCTTCATCCAAGGAAACCCTGCACATATCCTGAAGACACATTCCAGGAGTAAAATGGCTCTGGCTTCCTTTCTTCTAAGTTTTACTTCTTGTGTCCTATTTTCTGTGAAACTCTGTTCACCTGCTGCCCTTCACAGCCCAGCTGGGCCCCATCACCCACCTGCCTGGCCCAGCTGTGAGTGCAGGAATGAGCAGCTGGAAAGCAGGAGGAACGTGCTGTGTCTCCTCACTGGCATGTGAGTGGTACAGAAGCAAAGAGGAAAGTGGAGCAGAGATAAACACTCATTTGAAGAACAACATTTCCAGGACAGAGCTACACTTAGTAATAGAGTAAAAATAGACTGGGACATCAATTGGTTAAGTATCAAATTATATCAGAGTTTTTTTTCTTCAAAATTAAATTAAGGTTGGCCCACAAAATGAAATTAGTATTGTATATCACATTTTAATACAAAGTGACGTGTCCTAAACTACCAGATTGTATTACATTAACTAAACCAAACACTCCTATAGAAAGAATTTCCATAAAACTCAAATGAGTTTGGGTAGTCATAAAGGAAAAGCATTTCAAAAAATGAGTCAGTCATGACCTAGAAAATCTGTGGTGGAAGGAGAGTGAAGGCACTCAGTCAGTCTATTGAGGTGTTTGTGAGCTGCAGAAATACTGGGGGAAGATATTAAGACAGGCAAATTAAGAGCTAGGAATAAGAAGTTAAGCCAGAAAGACTCACAGAGAAATAAGGCACAAGTTGAGCAGCAAGGGCAGCACTAAGCACTGGAATAAACCACTCACGGAAAAGATGGATTTCACACATTGATGGATTCTCAAGAATGCTTGATTTTCTGAACAGCATTGCTGTGGTCCAGCCAAGGTTTCTTTTCAAGGGAGCAGCTGAGTGAAGTTTTGTGATGTGTTCTGCAGAGAGCCACACCAGCTCATGGAACGGCCCAGCAGCCACCACAGCCTGCACACCTCCAGGCACAGCTAAAAACACCCTTATCAAGAACCACACTCAGATCACAGCATTGGAAATGGCTCTTTCTTCCCCAGTTCACCAGGTGGCTGTTCTCACACAGCAGCTGGGAAAAGGAACTAGCAGAGGGCAGATTAAAGCCATAGATCAGAATATATCTGTCAAGGTGTCCAGTGTTTTCCAGCACTCACCTGGGCACTGCCATTAGGTGTGAGACTTCCAGGCCACTGACTCTCTGCAAAAGCAGGGGAACCTCTGAGAAATGAATGTTTTTAAGAGATACTGCTGAAAGATTTACTTATTCCATGTTATCACTTAAAGACCTCCATGTGAGAATGAAATTTTCTTTGCTACAATCTAGGCATTGACAGAGCAGGGGGAAAAAAAAGAAAAACAACAAGAAAATGCTGCTGTGTGAAGTCCCTGACTGGCAAAGTCTGCCTTGCAGTGACAGCAGCACTACCAGACCTCCCAAGGAAATGCTCTAGTTCTGTGTCAGTCACCCCCAGGAATAACAAGCAGGTATTTCACTTCAGAGCCCTGCTGACAATTTGCAAGGCAGGAATCATGAAACGCTCCTGCCTTGTCCCTCTGAGGCAAGCACAGAGCACACACTCCCATTTGCAGAAGGAACAGCACTGAGAAAGGAACACCAGGAAAACAGGCAGGGCTGGGGACCATCAGGAACATTATCCAGTTGTGGGTTTACATGGCACAGGCAGATTTACATAGAATAATGGCACATCACACCTGTACACACACAGCTGTGTATGTGCAATAGATAGAGGTCCCTGGCTGCAGAAGAAAATGCTGATTTTTCCACTTCCTAAAGGTTAAATTCTGGGAGCTTTAAGAGTGATTGGATTTTTTTTAATTAATAAAACTTTTCACGGATTGAAACTTTAAATTCCAGTAAAACTGCTTGGGATTTTGGTGTTTGGCTACTGGCTTCAACTCAATGGCACATACTAACTGTCTGTGAAAGGGGGAAAGGACTATGTGACCCTTCTACCACCTCTTCTTTGCCTTCCTGCACCACCAGACTGGGATGCTCCTCCACATCAGGCTGGGTGAGTGAATCTCAGTTACTCTGTAAGTTCAGGAAAGCCACAGAGTGGAAGTTGCCCAGACCCATCAATGTGGCAATAAACAACATTTCCTGGATGAGCTGCATTAGGGGACAATACCTAAAGAGAAGCCAGCCCTCAAGGATGTCCTTCCCAGTCCTAGAAAGGAGGGTGGCTCCTTGCATTGTCCTCCAAAGGAGATATCATCCTAGAACTGCACCTTCAGCCTTGTTTAACCTCAAAGGCACAGCCTGGATTGCTTATTCCTGTAAGGATCTACAGCAAAAAGAAGAACTTGATCCTGGAAGATGAAAGTGTCCTTGCAAACGCAAAGAAAACCAATGAGTGTCAAAGAATTTTAATATACAGTGCAGGAAAAGAAAGCAAAATTCTACTTTACAGAGTTTTAGTTTTTCATAACCTTAGACTCTTAAAGAAATGAAATTACAGAACATTAACTTGAAGGCAATGCTTTGACCCAACCACCTTCCATCCTACACACTTTGAGAATTATTCTCTAAAGGTACTTCCATAAATCCTGCAAAGGACTCCATAAGTAAAGGTAAAGTCATAGTTCATCTGGCTCACAAATACAGAATGTCCAAATGGACTATTTTCAAGTATGAGTGGCTTAATACCCCAACTGAAACATGGAGAAAGACATCTCCCAGAATGATACTCAGTTAATTACAAGAAAAATGAGAAACACATGAAAGTACATTTTTTTTAAACTAAACTACAATTCAGTAAGATTTAAATAAACATTTGGGCTGACATTAAAGATGTATTTGAGTATAAAGTATATGAAGCTTCCATAAAAGCTTTTTCATCTGAGTCTCCTGTGGAAGGGGCTGGTACCAGTGTGATATGGCACTACCAAGGCACATTCCCTCTGCTGCTGTCCCAGGGCATCATTCACATGCAGCAGGGTGAACACCAAAGGGTGTTCACAGCCAATTCTTCTAATGATCAGGCTATCCCATGAAACCTGCACCCCTCACTCCAAAAGCATGAAAGCTCAGGCCAACTATAAAGGATACAAAAACACCAACACACGTCATTTCTTATCTTCTATTTCATAGAATTTTAGCAATTTTTATATTACAATAAAGGCTAAATCACCCCCAACCTATGCCTCTCTTGGGTTGTTCAGGAAATTTTCTGTGACTCTTTAATTTCAAATCACTAAAGACCAAAATTCAGCATGACAGTAGGTAGCCTGATGCAATAAACATATATATTCATAAAGACTTCAGTTCCATTAAGGCTTTACTATCAATAAACAAGGAACATAAAGTTGATATCCTGCTAAATGTGGATGAAACAATTTCCTTCGTAGGAAGAAGTTTTCTAGCCAGAAGGCAGCACAGAAAAAAATCCTTTAGGCTCAGCTTCTTCCTCCCCTCCCAGATTGCCTTTCACCTTTGCTCTGATCCAGCCATAATGCAACTTCATCTGATGCTGTAAGTGAGGTATTTTCCTCTTTATGGTAAACAAATGATCTCACAACCACAGAACCATGATTTCACTGCATGACAAGAGGGTATCTGACACACGGAATGAAAGTTATTGTTCAAATATAAACAGGAAAAATAATTGCAAAAGTAAAACAGATGAACAACCACATAAATTAATTCCTTCCTGAATCACTGCTCCTGTTGTCCAAGTCCAAATGATTCTCTTTCCCTATTTAGGAACCCTGAGGGGATGAAAAAATATCCAAGATGGTGAAATTAAAAATTAGCTATTGAGCATGAAACATGCAATGATTGCACTTCATAACGCTTTTATTGCCTTGGTATTGTATGAATCACTTCAGAGTTCCACACTGTTATGATGAAAAAAATGACACCAATAAAGTCTGAGCAATTGATGTTATGACTTCATCAATCCGAGACTAAAGGCACACATAGAATGACAAATATTTTCAAGAGTATGGAGAAAGCTACCACCTCATTCTGAGGAGGCACAAGTTGTGTCTTTGTCTCTTTCAGAAGAGAATTCTCATGTCAGAAAGATGGAATATTTAAATAATCCTCAGTGCAGCTCCATGTGACACAACCTTGCTTTCCCTTTCTGAAGCCAGTCAGATTTGGTGTTCTCAAGAGCTAATACACAGTGAAGCCACAGCTAATACACAATGTTCCCAATTCACACAATTCTCTGAGCTTCTGCATCAAGATTGTATCATTTTAACAATGACCTGCACTTAGCTTTAATTTCTAAAAGTCTATAGATTCTGGAAGTGTGAAGTAGAATTATCTTTGCAATTTCAGTAAATCCCAAAAAGTTCAATTTATTGCTACTTAAAACTTCCAAGAGGACAATAATCGCTTCTTAAGACAACAAAGCAGCCATCACAGTAATCTCTCAGATACAACATCAAAGGTAAGGTGCAAAGAAGTGACCTCCCACAGGGAGAATGCACCTGCTTTTGACAGCCAACAACAGCTAACCAATCCAACCTTGAATTCCTGCTTAGAGTTCAACTTCGACATAAGTATTTTACTATTTTCTTTAAAAACTCTCCCATCTCTATAAAGCACCAGTAAATCCAAACCTGTTCTGGAACAGCAGAAGTGAACAAATTTTTCCCCTCTCTAATAAATATTAGTTTTCTTTTTTTTTTAATTGAGTGGCTAGATTTCAGCTATTAAAGTCCCTGGTATGATTCTTTCCTTTAACACAACAGCTCATATCCCTTATAAAATCACTAATAGAAAATAAAGCCCTTTTTGTTAACTCTAATCTTGCTTCCTTGCAAGTGTGCCAGAGGCACTTTAATATGGATCAGATCATGAATATCACAAATTACTGCAGCAATGTGTGGCAACAGAAGATCAGATTATTCATATAACAGCAATACCTCCTTCCTGCTTTGATTAAAAAAAGAGTAAACTGTCACTTCCTCTTAAATCCATGTCTTTCTGATCCTTACAAATCCAGGTTTACAGTATGAGGTAATGGCATAGCACAAACCTTAGAATGACAAATGAGGGGTATTACAGGGTGTAATAAAACCTACTTCACTTTCTGTCAAAACTCTCTCCTGCTTCTCATGATGTACAGGTAAGAAGTTACCCTAGAGCAGGAAAAAGTTAGTAGGGACTATTTTCTATAGTTTCCTATGGTAGATTCACAGCAGACGCAATATGAACAAAGCAAACTATGTACGGGCAGGCACAATTATGGAAAAATTAATGTACCAACAAGAACAGCCCTGGTCATAAACGCAGTGCAGGAAAATGAAATGAAACTCACAGTTAATTTATACATCAGTTTTGCAATGCAGAAAAGCACACCTCATTAAAGTTCCTATTTTTCTTGGGTATTGCTAGAACATGGAACTGCAGCCTATTTCCTTACTTCAAACAGACACACTAGGAAACAATTGTACAACCTTGATACTGGCTCATGGGGAGGGAAAAGACAAGAGTAATGACCAAATAAAAGTATGAAATGTTATTCACACACCCATTACTCCCTGCAGAGCACCCAGCACGCTGCCATACAACCACAGTGTGCAGAAATGGCTTATTATTAGCAAAAAACTTATTTTCAGTATCCAAAGATTTAGTTCAAGTTGAAACACAGTGTTCTACCTTTAATATATTCTACTTCTTTAACATGACTCAACAAAGTTTCGAGTGGCACATTAAACACCACTTGCCCACTCCAATGGACACATTTCTTAGCCCCCATTGACACTACGTTTCAAAGGGAACTGAACTTTTTTGTGCCACTCAAATATCCCTGTTGAACTCAAATGAAAACTAGCCTGGGCTGATGAAATCTCCAGGAAAAATTTAATGATGCCTTCCAAGATACTGTGCCCAAGGAGAGCATTTTAATTCTTCAGCAAAATGCAGTATTAACATCTGATGGGACTAGTACGTCAAGGAGAAGCCCTAGAAAGGTGATGCTGGTTTTGCAGAAGGAATTAACACCTCTGATTTTTGGGGCCAGGCTGGAGTCCTAACTCTAATTAAATTCTAAGCTGCTTTTTCCAGGTTTCATAAAATAGGCTTATCTTCTAAGAAGTTCAGCTTGATCTTCTCATTAAAGAATGTGTTACAATGGAAACACATTAGTACTAAAGCCATAAAATACTAAGGAAATTATGGGCACTTTCCCCAAAATAGTGGGTTGCCTTAGTATCACGTAAAAAAAACCAACCCTGTACATTCACAAGTCTGCTTGAAAAGGGGAAACTTGCTGTTTAAATGTTTTTTCAGTGTTATCTCTATTTGTTCTCTTTAATTAATAAAAGAATACATGCAGTGACATTTTAAACACTAATCTGCTATTTAGCATCCCAAATTAGGAAACATAAACATTTATGTACTTCATTAAACACTACCTAAGAACACTTTTGATATTAGCAGGAGACAAGGGAGGCCATCCAAAGAAACTTCAGGGCACACATAAGACACTGGAAAAACACACTCCTGCTCTTTCCACCCCTCACCACAAAAGCTCTGGCTCCATCCCATGGGAAGCAGCTGTTGAGAAATGAACCCTGGAAATCAATGGGATCTGACACACCAGTTCAGTCACACTGTGGGGTTAAGGGAAGGGACAGGAATGCAGGTGCACCAGTGGTGAAAATTTGATGTTCCTGTTTGGCAGCACAGCACGAGGCTGGTGCAAGGTAACCATAAAAGTGACTTTAGAAAGCATAAAGCAAACACTTAGCTATGAGTTAAGACACTAATTACATACAGGTGAAGTACAGGGAGAAACAACCTGCTGTTTGTCTCATCACTTCCAAGAGAGGGAGGGCAGGTCTAGCACTCCTCCTCCTCCCCTCTTCTTACACTCACCCAGCCCTTTAAAATGTTGCCATCTTATTTCAAAGCTCCCATACCTTTTCAGTGATTTCTCATGGACAGCTCCTCACAGCACTGACTCTTCTTCACAGCACAACCAACAAATTCCAGCTGTCCTCTCCCCCAGCTAACCCCCTCTTTTGTAGCACTCATCTCCTCATTGGACACAGCTGTGGCCTATTAAGTTCAGGGCTGTTCTTAATCTTTGGTGATGAGCACAGCTGCAAGTCCTCAGGTGTGAGATTGCCTTCTGCACTATTCTCTTACCTTCTATCCCTCCACATTAAAGAATTATGGTATCATTTAGGTTGGAAAATACCTTTAAGATCACCAAGTCCAGGCATTCACCCAGCACTGCCTATCCCACCACTAACCCATGTCCCCAAGTGCCACATCTTTATCTTTTATCATTTAAATACTTCCAGGCATAGTGAGTCCACCCGAGCAGCCTGTTCCTTTCCACATTATCTACATTATAGGACACTGAAAAAGGCTTCACCTCAGGGTGAACCAGTGCTACAGGAAGGTGATAAGAAATGGGAAGTTTTGCAAGACTACAGGAAACAGAATTGCAGTGGTAAAGAAACAAATGCTGACACTTGGGAACAGGCAGGCTGCAAGGGAGACAATCACAGCTGTGAGCACAGAATAAATGGAAGGCTAAGTGAGATCACAAACCCTCAAAATTCATCAATCCAGATCTCAAATTATCTCTAAATCCTTCATGAAAAGAGAATATTTTGCTTCACTTACACGCAATAACATATAGTTCAATGACAAATGACATTTTTTATGACAAATTATTTCTAAAAACGTTGCATCGCAAGTCTAACTTCAATGTAGAAAATTATTTTTATTTGTAATTAAAATTTGTGCTAAAAGTGTCCATTTTTAAATTATGGACGCAAACAAAATTGTACTAAATTTTCTACTGTACATACTCTTGCCATAGTGTGGCAAATTTTAAATTGTTTGAAAGTACAAATACACTAAAAAGGTAATATTTCAAGAACAACAGTATGGACACACTGAGAAACTTTATACCACAACCAGAAATTTGAAGTGTCTTGGTCCCTGTAAAAGAAGTGGTTTTAGATTTATTTGTTAAAATGAATTATCATGATTTTACAGCTTACAGCTTTGGGTTCTTTGTTGTTCATCATTTAGTTTTTATTTTTTTAACTGTGATGGTAATAGTGATCTGCCTACAAGATAATTGAAAAAGAAACGTTCTTTGTGTATTTTTGATCAAATATATTGTTAGAGATCAAAACAAAGATTTATAAAAACAAACAATTGAAATTTCATTTCAGAAAAAAACACTTTGTAAAATACAGTAAAATCCTTTCCAATAGCAAAGTGAATTTTGTACAGTTCTTCCTTCTAAGCAGA
The DNA here is from genome assembly GCF_047830755.1 of Zonotrichia albicollis. Lineage (NCBI taxonomy): Eukaryota > Metazoa > Chordata > Aves > Passeriformes > Passerellidae > Zonotrichia > Zonotrichia albicollis. The sequence continues at coordinate 7,669,132 of NC_133826.1, read as the reverse complement.
TGTTTTACTGCAGCTGAGATCCACTAACTCCAGCAAAACTCAACGCAGGGCAAACGGGTCGGTGTCCACAGAGCCAGAACCAATGTACAACCGCAGGTAACAAACTGCAACTCGCTGGAGAAACCTTGGAAACTTCAGTTTTCATTGGGAGTGAACTTACAATATATCTTACATTAGTTAAAAGCAGTTTACACCATGACAGAACTGCTCAAAAAACGAATCAGTTATAGGAAGAGAGCAACGCTTCAATTCAGCTTCTCCCATCAGCAAAAATGCCACACAAATCAAAAACCAACACTTAAGTAAAACACTAAGACTTTATTAAAAATCCAAAATTTATTGCAAATTGTACTTTGCAATTTCCCTCCTTTCTTCATTTTTACATGATTTATTGATATCCATGATTTTTTCACAGATGTACTTGTTGACTTTGGAGAGTCTCTGTGCAATTTCAGTTTCATCCACAGTTTCTTGTGCTATTCTATCATACAAACATTCTGGGGAGAAAAAAAAAAGGAAAGAGTCATTAGGATATTTTTAGAAAACACAATAGCCCTGAGTTGGGCTGACTACTCAAGAGACAGCAGTGAGTAAGCACTGTGTATATTTGTTGCAAGACAAGAGAAGCTTTCCTTGATTCACTGTCTATCTTGTTTCAGTCAAGATTTGTCACCAGGCTTGAATCAGTGGCATGACCAATTTCCAGTTATGCTGTGACTACATTAATAGGCTTTCCATACAGAAACAAGGCTAAACCCAACCTTTTACAGTGCCAGCCTTGCCTGCATGACCCCTGCATCTGTCTGAATCTCCACAACAGATTTAGTCTCTTCCCAGGTGAAGTGTCCCACCAGAGCTGTATCCACAGTGAGTCACTCCCACCTTCACCCCTTCAGCAGGGTATGGAAATGACAATGCTCAGGAAGAGAAGCAGTAAACAGCAGGAGAACATCTTATTTATTTCACTTTTTGTATCTCTTCTATATCAATGTTCATGTCTTTATCAGCTGCCCTGTCCCTGGGCTTATTTCACTTTTACTGGCGGATTATTCAGGACAAGTGCCATCTCCTTGCATGTTTGATCAATACACATTCTGAAATACACATTATCTGGAATACAAAAAGCAAGAGATAGCAGTAACTGCAAAAGCAATGTGGGCAGTGGAAGTTGAGACAATTTTTCTTCCCAGATTTGGAAGTTTGGTGCCAGAATCCTGCAGAAGTTACTGAAATCTGAAGTGGAGCAACACACATAACTCCTTAGTGACAGGCAGGTTTGGGGTATTTGGTTTTCATAAACAGACCAAGTATTTTGTTGTGTAGGCTTCCCAGACTGGTTAAACAAATTCTGTTCTGCTTTGCCTAGTGATCTATTCCATTAGCTGTTTATTGCTTCATATACAGAAAGCCATAGAGATTATTGCTTAATTAATGTGCTTTACAACATTTCTAATGCACCATATTAAAAAGTTATGAAAATTAAGTACTATGCATGTTTTGTAGTTCATTTGGAAACCTCTGAGAAGTTTTATAAAAGGTTATTTTGCATTAACAAGGTTTATAACAGTGCACATCCATCATACTTTTTATCATTTATTACATACTACACAGTGGGGATTTTTAAGAAGCTATAGAGATATCAGACACATTAAGAGCTAATGTTGTCATTCAAAAATCTATTTTAAATAAGTTAGTCTGTGTCCACAGAATGATGAGAACATCTAAAGCAATGTGAATTTTATGTTGTAAGATGTACTGAATATAAAATAAATGAAATTAACCAGCATGCAGCCTGATAGCTGAAATGCTGATCCTCCATAAACTGTGATTGGAAATACAACACCTAAGAAGAGGCACATCACATCACTGGGAGCCTGAAGAAAGGCAGTGTGTTTGCAGGACGTAAGCTGGCTCTACAAGGGTGTCAGAACACTCCCAGGCAGATACACCCAGTAAGGTGAACTCCCAGTGAAAGACAGGCTGTGTTGTTCATTTAGCCACAAAGTCAAGCAAAGAATCACTTAACACAACTCATTCAAAAGCTGTAATTTTAAAAGTTGGTGTGAATCAGACAGATCCTTGATCAGAGTTTTTTCTCTCCATCTCTTCCATTTTTGTGAGGGGGTGCAGAAATAGTAGTTTAGTGCTTGCATAAGGACAATGGCTTAGGGCTTTAAAGAACAATTTGGAGGTTCTGCTCCCTTGTTTTTTGGCTTTACAGGATCACAGAGACCCCCCTTTGTACTGCTGAATACCAAATATTCAAGTAGACCTCAAAGGCTAACCAAGAGCTTCACTGCTTTTTGTGATGCGTGATAAAAATCACTGGCTATGGAACACTCCCTCAAATCTCAACTATTTCTCCCCTTGCTGGTCATTTATTTGTTTTGTTTTGCTTTCTTCTCCATGGTGGGGCAAGACCTGCTAACACTGACGCAAAGGACACGACAACATGGAAAATCATGGTTATGAACTACCCAGTCCCACTGATACAGGCAGCCTGACACCTCCAACACTGGCCATGCAGATTAACTGGATCAAGAGGAGATTGTACAGGCTGGAGTCTAACAAAAGGGGAACCAGACACAACGTGAAAGAAACACTAAAAAGAGGAACATGGAAAACCAGGGCATGTAACAGTAGAATTCAAATGAGGGTTGAGGCTTGAAGCAGAAGTATGACAGAAAACACAGAAAAACGAGGAAATAGGGAAGAGCTGAATTGCTGGTGAGTGTAAAGGTATGGAAGAGAAGAAAGGGAAGGGCCCCATCTGCCTCTCATCATGTACTTGTTGGAGCAGACTCCCAAACTCACTGTAGCCAAAACAAGGGGAGTTAGAAGAAAGCTGTCATTTAAATGGCTTGAGCCATTGGAGTAACCCTGACAAAAGTAGAAGAGGAAATTCTCACAGAAACAACCTTGCCAGCAGCACTGAGGAGCAAAAGCCTCCAGCAGGGAAACTGGAAACCACATTGCAATGGGCCAGTGGAAAATAACCCCCTTGTGCTGCGTGCTTGTAAACGCACACCAGGGCAACCAATTCTGCTTCCCTTTTGGGAGAGCCACTGCCACAGAGTGGATTCCTTATGTGGCCAGTACGTCACTGCCCAGCTACATCTGTAAGGATTGTACCTAAGACCCCAGACAGAGCTAGAAAATCAGCATGGAACAGCTTCCACTTCCACATATAATCTTGAAGCAGCTTAGTGAAAAAAACACAAAAACCTACACCCTTTACTCATTTCCTATAAACTAAGAAAGATGACAGTACGGAGATAAGTTTCCAATTTCTCCCCACACAACACAGACACAGACACACGCACACACTCAGAGAGGAACTGTATTTCTTACTCCAAAACATGGTACTTTCATGGCCAATTACACCACCTCTTAATGAGTTCACAGTTAAGAGCACATAGCAACTAAGAACAGGAAAAGCAGAATAATGAAGCTCTACCAAATGGGGAGGTTTCTTTCAGCCCTACTGCAATTTAGTATGAACACAAAACCTAAAAATCCAATTTCAGTATGCATTCCATGAGGAAACAACTCAGTTCTGACTTAAAAAGAAGCCTGAAATACCAAGAGAGACAGAAATGATGCAACACAGGCATGATGATACAAAGGGACTGAAATTCACCATTCAGTTTAAATAAAGGAGAAAGCCTCCTCTCTCTCAAAGTACTACACACATGGACTCAGGCTTGCAGTTACTGAAAGTGTCATTGCAATTTTCCCTACCAGATGAGGTCAGCGATTTACACTTCCTGTCCAAATTCCAATTCAAGTGCAACAATTAATTTTTACTATTTCCATTTTCTTCACTTAAAAGGGTAGAACTGTTCTTTCTTGCCTTTGAAGGTATGCGTATTTTTATAGTCACAGCTATAATGGTTTCTGTGCCTCATGCCAGAGCTGGTTATGTTCTGGATAAAAGAATGTTGTAAAGCTACTCTCAGTCTTGTTTAAAGGAATATATGCACTTTAAAAAAATCAGCATGTTACAAATGAATTCTAGAACAACATATTGTTCTTCAGGCTCAGAGTCCTGCCCTGCAAGTGGTCTAAAGTGATGATTTTCAAACCTTACTGAAATCAATGTACAACTCTTCAGCTGTGGAGGCCTGCACTGTGCACAGCTATTGCAACGTGTTCTACTGCTCCTGGGTACGTATGCACTTCACAATGCAATAGCAATCTGAATTACAGTTTTTAATCAGTTAATTTTAAATGAGCTGAAAAGAAGCATCTTTCAACTCGGTGATTAATGGTTAAACTCCAAAGCAGGAAGCAAAAGTTTTCAAATAACCTACCTCTGACAATGCTTAATTTGTGAGGTGAGAGAGGTGGCTTGGGAACGGCATCTTTCTTTTTTTTGGTTGCAACTCCTGTGACACTTCTGTTCTTGAGAACATCTGTTCCCCAAATCATAACCGCTAGATTTTTTGTATACTTTGAATCTCCTTGTGTTACTTGCAGCTGGTGCCATTTCTCCTCATCTACCCAAATTCCACTGCCAAGATGGACCTAGAAGGTAGTAATAATAACAACTTATCTATGGTATGTAGCACACAACAGTATCCAAGTGCTGTAGGAACATTAATATTAGGAACTAAAATAACAGTAATTAGGGCTGAACAAATTCATTTTGCCTAACTCTGAAACTCTTCCAACTTTGTGGGTCAGGGAGTTCAAGTCAACCTCAATAAATAATATAGTTCCTTTTAGTAATCCCTACTTTTCCCCCCCACATAACCTCTCTCCTGAAAGACTGTGGTCAGGAACAGAGATCGGAGAAGGAAACAGTGAACACATCCAGTATTATATAATTATGCAGAGCATATAAACCAAGCAGTTGCACCAGCCTAATTCAGGAGCAAGATTAAACACTTCCCTTTGGCTAAAACACTTTACCCAAAGCATATTCCAGAGGCAGTAGAGACAGAATTACTTCCTAAATTGTATTCTGTATCTGTTGGTAAGAGCCAGCCTGATGGTTTGAAGTAACTGGGAGAAAGGATTTTGAGAGCTCCAATTTCAATATAAGCTAGGAGAGTTTGGAAGCTTTGTAAAACTTCCAGTTCTAACACAGTGTGCCTATCATGTACGATCAATGTAAATGCACCACATGAATACTGTTTTGTGGTTAGGCAATGACCCATTGCAGCAACATCATAAACTTTCCATTATCTGAACAATGGGAAGTCGAGGTATTTCACTGAAGTAGTAAAGCAGGATAATATGGATACTGGAAAACACAGTGTGAAGCCACTGGAGAGTCTCCATAAGAAAGATGCTCAAGTCTGGTTTTGCTTATTAGCCTTGCTCAGCACTGACTGTGCCTGGTTGTCTCCCACAGGGCTACCCTATGTCTCCACCCCAAGATTGCCAGTGCTCCAGTCTTAGGACATGACTGGAGCCATACATGAAATGCCATACAAGAATCCAAGCACCATCCTTAGGCTGCCACTACGTGTTTGAGCTGACAGCCCTGACCCTCAGGACACCTTCCAGCACCAGCACAGAGGTAACTCCACCAGGAACCAGCACAAGTCTGACACAAGTGCAACCAGGACACACACGGTGGCCCTGCATGGAACCACAAACATTTTGCACCCTGGCTGTCCATGCTCCAGCTCCTGGAGTACAGTGCACACTCCTGAACTACCTGTGCACACAGCAGCTTTGTTCACGTGCTGACGCACTTCCCTCATTGGGACACACACCTGCTCTCATCATAACAAAGGTGTGACCTACAGCTCCCAGCTGCCGACCAGAGCTCGCTGCACTCACCTTCAGACAATCTGGACAAGTGCAACATACCAAACAATTGGATTGCTACATAGCCAAAATCCAGCTTTGATTAGGTCTGGTCCAATGGGGGTTCTTTCTGCAACATTAACACTTAAAACTAACTTTTGACCTTCTTATGATTAAAAAAAATGCTATCAACAAAATCCCACAGCAAAACTGCATGAGAAGACTGTTTGCCTTAACTGGTCTGCTGTTAGTTTTCTGTGGTTTTACTCATTTCATCTGGCTTTACATAAACTGTGCCTGCTACCCACACAAATCTGAGCAGTATCACAGAAGTCCCATTAAATGCAATGAAAATTGGACAAAGCTACTGTAAAATTTTATATACCCAACATTTTACTGCCTGTATTCAACTGAATACCCTTTTTCCTGTAAATGGAAACCTGCTTTAATTATTAATGAGGACTATAACCCCAAGAAATTTCTTGTTATAACGGCATCCTTCAAAAGCAACTAGATGTTTAAAAACTTAAATAGAGTAATATGATGGTTTGACTACAAGCTATGCTATATTAAAAAAAAGAAAACTCTACCTTCCTTAAAGCATAAAACCATGCAGCAAGCTGCCTCTCCTGCAGGATCTCCTACACTAAAGGGATTCTAGGAGGCTTTTCACAAGTCTGCATGGACAGAAATTAAACTAGTAACAACCACAACACAAACACCCTCTTTTTTTTTTCCTTTTTCTCTGTTGTTGAGCCTCTTCATAAATGATTTTTAAAAAGGCACACTCTTTTTGGTGCTCTCTACATATTTTGTTAGGCAACTTCAATGAGCAGTGAGCAGTCTGTGCTCAAAAATAATTTCAGTGCATTTTTTAATTCAGTTATTTCTGGTTAGATCTTGGAAAAGTTCTTCAGGAAAATGTCTGAAAGTTACCTAGAAAATAACTAAGATTAGAAATGTTGTGACATAGCAAATTTCGGGTGTTTGTATTACATTAGTGGTAGGGATCGCTGTATTTCATCAAAAATCCAACTCTTTGCCAAAATTAGGGTTTGCCTTTGCCAAAGATTATTTAGTCTCTAAAGCTACTACATTATTCATTAGCTTGAAGTTACTCAAAAGAAAAGAACAAGTTACAGGAAGTATTTTTAATATTTATGCTTCAGAATGATCATCTCTTCTTTTAACATGCTTCATTTATTAAAACAGCAATTGCTGGTATGAAACACCTATGGCAACTACAACTATGTGACAGACAGCCACAGCCACAGCAATCTTACATCTCCATTTTCTATTTCTAGCACTGTTAGGGTGAGGAATTCAATCTGCCTGTGTCTCAGTTTACCTCTCTACAACAGGCCCTACTGTTTCCTATCAGCCCCAAAGCTCAGTGAACTCCACACTCAGCAGACATTCCCCTCTTGCTGGAAGAGCTGCCCCATGAGCCAGACTCTTGTCTTGATGAAATCAATGGGAAATTTACTCCCAATTTCAGCAGCTGTGGGATCAACCTTCAAGCACAACGCAACGGAGACGGCAGCGAATTCAAAGCGACGCTCACCAGCGTGGCTGTGCTAACATCTGCAACAGATCTAAAACGTGTCTCAGAAGATGAACCCTTTTTTTCCCTTTCTTTCTTCTTCTTTCTTTTCTTTAAATGAATGCCATAGGCTCTTTTTCAGTGACTCCGTTTTCCCTCTGGAGGAGAGAGATTTATCTGTTCTGAAAGAATCCTACTAAGATCAAATCTGGTGCCACAAAGGGTAAGATTTGTAAAAAAAGTACTTCAACTACTCTAGTGGTGCATATCAATAAAGGAATACTGAAATAAAGCCATAAACAAGGAAAACTGAAGAAAACTACCCTCCAACACTCCAAATACATTATTAGTTCACATTTTTGGCATCTGAGCTGGCTGTAGACCTATTAAATAGGCAAACCAAGAAGCAAAATTACAAAAAGAAAATTAAAGAGATGCTAATATCTGCAATGACAGAAAACTTCAGCAAAAGAAGTGCCAAGAAGCTGACAGATGAAAAAAGGGTGCAGGAAAAGCTGCATACAAATACTAAAGGATGTGCCCTATCCCAGAGACCTTAAGTGGAAGAGAAGGAGGTAGAGGAAACTCACACAGTAATACACCCTAAGCACTCATTGCACAAATTTACACAAAATAATCAAGGAAATAACATATTTAAATATATTAGGCAAGAAAAGCTATCTGAACCAAATACCTGTCAAACTGTCAAGATTCTACTATTTTTCACGTACATTCTGTCCCCAATGATTGTGTTGAATTCTTCCTCAAAAGGGACAGACATTGTGCAGTCAATCTTTTAACACCAATCTGAAAACGCAGTTTCATGCTATATTCCTTCAGTAATTCCACTGCACAGCAAAGCTGGAATGGATGTTTCCTCCCTAAAGATTTTCAGATTATGGTACCAAATGCATCTCTATACACCGAGAAACAGGATCTGCACAGGCAATTCTGAAGGAATTACAGTTTTGTAGAAGAAACATCATATTTATGTAATGATTATGAAAACAGCTGTAAAAGCAGGCCTAGGTAGATGAGCAGTTAATGTGTTAAACAGGCTGAAATCTGAAAAGCTCTCAGTCAGGTCCTGGCAAACTAGAGCTAGATGGTATTTCAGCAACTTCACAAAGTCTCTGGAAAGTAGCACTGCATCAGCTCAATTCAGTGGCAATGCTCCTACCAGCAGCAAGGGAGCCCATTTTCCTTCCAGGGTTCATAACTACCTCCTGCACTCCAACCCAAACATGAGGGCTTCTCTGCAATATGACTACAGCACATTATAAACATTAAAAACCCTTTAGGAAGAAGTATTTTGGTTAAGTAGACTCATTTGGTTAAGTAACTTTATAACATGGGTTACTGACTTTGGTCAATATTTGGTGTATTTATGGATGCCACCAACGGAAGACTATGTCAATTTGCCTGTGCATGAATATTTATTTAACATCTATATTCCTCATGTTGCACATCATTCAATGCTCTCACCACAGAGGATATTTTTCTATGCTTTTCATATCTGTGTAACTTCACAATTCTCCTCAGCATAACAGCACACCTTCATGAAAACTGAGGAAGCTTCTACAAGCTGCTACCATGCAACACCCCCACAATCAATGAAAATTCCACAAGAACATGACCAGATGGACATTTAAAAATGACTCATGCTATATTTAATATAAAATACCTTTCCATTCTCGAGAATATACTTGTCCATTACTGGAACAGGGGCAGGGTAGTACGTTGATGTATTTGCTTCCTCACTGAAGGTCTTCTGTACCTCAGGTTCGGGCTCAATTGATTCAGGTTTTACTTTTTCAACCTCAATGGCAGGTCCTAGACAGTTAAGAAAAGAGAGCTGTCTGCTATCCCAGAGAACATGAAATCAATCCCTTCATCACCCATGATTAGCATAAAATAACATATTAGTCATGTTCAATTTAATGTTAGAAGTAATCTAAACCAAAATCCTACTTCTGAACATCAGTAACTAAAAGCAGGATAAGTATTCCTGCTTTATAAATATTAAAATGTTTAATTTTAATTTAAGTGTTTAATTTTAGTCCTAAAGCATAAGGACAATTACAGATATGGGTAAGATTTCTTCACACTAAGGAAATTATGTTAAAATTACACTGAAATTATAAAGCAAAAGCAACAATAGTAATTCTTCAAATAAGAATTGCCATATAGTTGCATAGGAACTTGCATAATATACTGTGATAATTACATAAATTATCCACACAAAATTACAAATATTATAGAAATCCAAAATATCTTTAGATATAACAGAGGTGTATAAAAATAGGGAGGATCTGCAGAAATGCTATGAAGGAAACAGGCTCCTTATGCTGAAGTATCATGCACAGAAAGAATATCAAAGGTTAAAAAACCTCATATAAATTAGAATTTTGATTTGTCCAATTCATCCAACACTGATTTTTATTTTGAATCAACAAAAATAATGCACAAATTAAACAACGGAATACTACAAAGCATATGTTTGAGACTTAAAAGTGGATTAGTTATTTTGTTAGTCATCAACTTTTCCAGATCGAAGACATAAAATGTTCCTAAAAGGACAGAAGAACAAACTTAAGTGATTTGTGAACTGCATTTCCTGACTCCATTCCTTGCAGGGGTTCCACCAGAAGTCTAGGCTATGGCCCCAAGCCTATCAGTGTCCCTTGATGTGTGGCTCTAGGATCCCAAGAAGCTCCAGCAGGCACTCAAGTTCCATGCAGGGCCGGTGGCTCCACAGCACAGCAAGGTTACACTCTGGACACCATGGAATACCCCACGTCCAGAACTCTAAGGACAAACTCACCCACTTGTCAGTGCTAATTGTCCCAGGCTGGTGCTGAGACCCTGCAGCACTCTGCAGCCCAACCCTGACATCTTCAGCCAGTGACAACTCGATCAGGAGGTCACCCCTGAGCTCCCTGCTCAGTGTTTGTGCACACAGACCCAGCCCTGAGCTGATCCAACTCTGCAAGTCACGCTGGCACCACAGCTCAGGTCTTAGTCACGCATCCTAAATAGTTCCTGTGCCTGGAACAAGCACAGCATTCATCCCTCCTACTTTGTGCAGTTTCATTTAGAGATTATTATACAGCAATAGCAGTGCTTCCTCCGTTGTCAGCATTTGACATTTATCCTATAGCTTATCCTACACCTACAGAGCCAGCTCAATGTTCTCAGCTGGCTGCCACTCCACGCTCACCAATGACTAAAAGTTGTCTTGGCAACTCAGACAATCCTACGCTGCAGTGCCACCAACAAGAGGGTCTTAAGAGCCAGCCCCATGGCGCAAACAGAGAAATCACAAAACATCCCATTTGCATTTTAATTTCATAGTCATCTTAGTAAACACCTCTAGTACCATGAATATACAACAGTACAGCCAAGACAAACTGAACTTCCTAAACTTCAGACTGTAAAGCTGATTGAGACAGGGGGAAGACCTGGACTGGTTAAAGCACCCAAAGCCTGCCCTCAGCATGGGCACAGCTGAACAAGCAGATGCAGGGATGTAATTGCCAGTGTGACCTTAAGAAGTCATCTCTGAAGCTGTTACTTCACATTCTTCAACAAAGGGCTATTTTCTTATACTTTGAAAGTCACTTTAAGGGAGACACCTAAGTATAACCACCCTCTTCCTAGCAGGAAACATTTATTTCCCTTTAAATACTTTTACTACTCCCTATTTAGAAGACTTTTACTGTTTTTAGTCATATATTGACACAGCTGGAATTTGGTTTCCAGAGCTTCCCCAAGGAAAAAGCTGATTAAAGTCCACAACAACCACAGCTTTCACAGGTCAGAATACCTCTGCTCCAACTCATGCTTTAACCACTTGCTTAGAAGTCACCAAAAGAAAGCCTTTAAAATCTCTTTTTTATATCCTGATTTTTGATTCCCAAACAGAAACTTGCCTCTAACCAGGCAGTCTCCACAGCCACTTCCACAACCACTAAACTCTGCATTTTCAACCCTGCAGGCTGGGAATTGCACATGCAGCCTGCACTCCTGCCTGCCAACAGAGCACTGTGCCCCATTCACCACACTCCAAGCTCCCCTCTCTGCATCTTATTTTAAAGAAGAAGAATGGGACATACAAAAATATATACCTCCATCTAAAGGCTTAACAATGACAGCACTTATGTAATAAGGATCAGGGAAAACCAAAAAAAGACGATTTTCAGAATGCAAGAAGGAAACAAATGTTTTATTGCAAAATCTTTCTCCTGACTGCCGTTTTTTAGAATATCCAAGAGGCCAGCAAACTCAAATCAGGATGAAGAGGTAGAAGGCTTCCCTTTACCTTCCCTTTTCCTCAAAAATGCATCTTAGGCTACATGCTACTTCTGAAATTAGTAAGAAAGTAAAAACAAATTGACTGATAAAGTGGTCAGCATACATTTGTAAGCAGTAAGTTTTTGCACATTGTCTACCAGAATTTGAAGCAAAACAACGCAAGTGTGAGAAGTGGTAATATTGGTACTTTCTGTACTTGAAAGAAACCTTGAGCCTTTTTTTTTGTAACCATCAAAAAGCCAAACAAATGTAGAAAAGCTGAAAAACAGTAATTCCTGACATGTGGGTAAGATACAAATCCCATTTCATTCTCCCTACTCTGGTGTCAGTCCCAAGACACTGCAAACTGGATCACTAAAATTAAACTGGGATTAAAAATAAAACCTTGGGGGTCTGTGTGCACATGCTGATGAATCAATGTTTCTGAATGAAAGTGAATATACCACCTGACTTTGGAGCAACACTAATTCTCAGCAATCTAACATGAAGCTGAAGAAATTATCAGGGAGATAAAAACACCCAAGCATTATCCCTATAGAACTTCAGTACCTCTGACCATATTTCCAGCCACAGGAAATGGCACAGATCTTGCCTGTGAGACAGCTATTTTTTAAAGAAGTTATTGAAATTCTTCTTTTGCAATCCAAGTGCTATTTAAAGTCCCTACAGGGGAGAGTCAGTTATTTAATTCTTTAAATTATCCTACTCTCTAATGATAAAAAGAGGGCCAATTAGGTGTGTTTTCAGGTGCAACAAAACAAACTGCAAAGGCCTACAGCTGCAGGGCTTCCAGCTCCCCACGTGGGCAAGGCAAGGGGCTGCACACAGTATTCCAGGAGCTCAGGAGGGACACCATAACCTTTTCCACAACAGTCGTCCCATTTTTCCACTGCTCTAGTCCCTAGATGGTGAAATGCCTGCCTCCTCCGTGAAGGGATGTGCCTGGAAATAACATACTAAAATCATAAAGATGGTATTAAGCATTTCTCCATGGATCAGTACTGATTTCACTGCTGTAGTTTGCCATGGCCGCCTCCAAGGCTCTTTTGTGACAAAGAGCAATTTGGTGTCACCATGAGGAAGATGAACCTCCTCACTCCTGCCACAAAAGTGGCTCCAGTTTAGTAGCAGAGCTGAAGGCCTAAATCTCAAGTACAATGCATTGACTTCCAGCTCCTCACTGAATTCAACACGTTGATGGGAAATCAGGAGACTGACTACTTGACTGCACGTTAGCTCAAGAGACTGTTCTATATTTGATCTGCAAGTTTAAAATGGCAACAGGCAAGCATTTCCCACAGCTGCAATTCATCAGCACAAACCAGCTGTCATCTCATGCAAAGAAATCACAAATCTCTAAGGTGAAACAGAAATGCAATTAGTTTGCATTAAGTCCAGCCTGCTAGAAGTGCAGTGTAACATAAATTACATGTAATTTGAAACTCTAGGTTTAAGAGATCACTGCAACTGCAGATGAATTCAGGATGTAATTTATTTTCAGAACAATTTTCAGAGATTATTCACATACCCAAACATACCTCATTTATAAGATGGAAAAGTAAGGAAGACTAAAAAAGTCTTTACATATCTATTCTTGATTAAAAGTAGTACTTTTTCATACTGTCATCAGACTCTCTAATTTAGAACATGCTGAAGATGTCTCCCTTGCTAATTATTCATAAGTTTTGTATTGATCTTTCTAGAACATGGTTGTTTCTCTGCTGTGAATGAGGCTAAAAGGAAAAACAACAGAGTAAGCAACAGTTAATACACTGAGTCTTAGGAAATTCAAACCCTGTGAAGGACAAAGCCAGCACGGCCAAATTCCACCTTTACCATCCAATGTTCCTTAAAAGTAATATTAACAAGGAATTTTATTTTGGAAGTGTCATATAGCTGATATTTTTCCAGGCATGTGATTAAATTTAAAGAACTTGTCTTCAACGGAACTGGGACTTGTTTTCAGTTGTCACACTGATACATACAATAGAAATGCATGCCCAATATTTAGAGTAGATTCAGTATTTTTTTCCCAGGGTTTCTTTTCCTCTTTCTTTTCATTTTTTTTTTCTTTTTTCTCTTTTTCTCCTAAGGTTTCTTTATTTGGCTGAAGCAAAAAAATGCATCTTCTTTTTCTTAAAGTGAAAGAAAAGAGATAGAATTCAGTAGCTGTCTTCATTTCACTGCTGGCCTCACCACTCCAACTGCTGTCAAGTCTACCAACTAAATTGGTACTTTATGTTGTTCAGCCCCATTGCCTACCAACATCTGGCTCGTGCTCCATTCCCATAAATTCCAGCTAACTACTTGCAGATGAAGAAACATCTTTCCATCCAAGGAAAATTTTAGAAAGCTCAGTGGAATCTCCTGCCAACCACATCGTCTTTTTCAGGCTGCGGCAACCTTGCCTATTTAGTTTTATTTAGAAAGTTAACTAGAATGTTTATGGTAAGTAACGACATTTTAATTGTGCACAGTGTAACAATGATGAGCATTCACAATCAGACACCCAGTTTAGGTTGTGGGACACTCCATTAACCTGGCTCCAAGGGTGTGGGCACACCTGAACACATGCTACAGCACAGGCACATGCTCTCCCAGGTCCAGCTCTGTACGTGAGGGTAACTCAGACCCACATGCAAATTGCATGCACTCGTTCCAGTCCAGGAGAAGAGCCAATATCCAACTCACATGCAAAAATTAAGTTTCCAGATACACAAAGGCAGACATAAGAATGGCATGCTAAGTTTGGATGCATAGATTTCAACCAAGTTTCAGTCACCGAGCAAATCTTCAACACAGCAGTACCACATTCTAATTGCAAATAAATGTACTTAGTCAAATTTTTGAAGGTATTCCAAGGGTACCATCTTCAATGAAACGGATGAACTTTTTATTTTGTCTTTTTTTCCCATTTATTCCAACATAATGCTTAAATAATTGTTATAAACCCAAACAAAGGAGCAATTGACCCAAGATATTTAAAACTGAAATCCAAATTACAAAAACCTGTATTTTGCAACAAGTGTTGATAAACGGGACACTAATATAAAGCCTTTTTAATTATGCTTTTAACAATCCATTGTTTTCCAAATAGCATGGCTGTTTAAAGCCACTGCTAAAACTTCAGGAATATATCACATTCTAATAAGCTACTAATGGGAAGAGGGGTCAGAAAATGGAAGGTAACATAGTCACATAACAACAAACAAAATCCCTAACTGCAAAGGATAAATTAATTTTAGCCCAACTATTCATTCCAGCATCTTTTCTTTACTTTTTTTTTTTTTTTAACTGGAACATATTGGTATATTTTGCAGATGACGCTTTATTAACTTTTTCAGCATATATTAGAAGGTCAGAGACTCTTTATAATACAGCTGCTTAAAATGGAACTCTGATTCAGCCATACCAGCACAAAGACCTCTAGTTTTTAAAGAAAACCCCAGACATACATAGCATACAAATTCGACACATATTGTACAGCCACAGCAGAAAACCCTTTTAACATTCAATGTCCGGCTTCACAACCACTGCTATTCTTCAAATCCATTTCCATGACTATTGATCACACCTGCAAAATTCATTCAAACTAGTCCCACTTAAGTCCGGCACTTACCACTACCTAGTCTTAGGAGCAGTACATCCTGGAGCCTCCTGTTCAAGTCTCTGAGCTCTTTCATTTCTGACACGAGTGCCCCATACTCCTTGAGCTTCTTTGCCTGTTGCACAAGCTGTCTCCGCGTTCTCTCAAGCTCCTGTTGAATGTGTCTCATCTCTTCCTGTTGCTGCTGGTAACTCCTCAGCAATTCCTCATAGAGAATCCGAGGAACTACAGCATCGTCCATATTGTTCATGCCTTCTGTAGCCTCCATAAAAGCCTCCTCAGGGCTGGAAGTATTACTGAGACTCATCCCGTTCTGTTTCTCAAGGCGAGCAACAACTGCTTCAATGCTTTTGTGTGTACCTTCACTTTGTTTCCTCCCATCTTGTCTCTGCACGTTACAATAAAAAACAAATAAATTAGGAGAGTCTTGGGAACTGGCAATATTCTTGTCTTCCAAAAGACTAAGACAAAGCCAGTCTGCAAGAATATTTTGCCTAACAGGTTCTTATGGATATAATATGCAGCATAACTAACACGCAGTTGTAACTCAGCTAAATGCATGTACAAACTTCTGAGGCAGTTAAAGGCCTTCCTGCATTTGTGCAACACTTACAAAGGCAGTGTATATAGGTCACTTGATTCTGTATCATTAATTTATTTTTGAAAAAGTTGATCTACATCTCTTTTTCTTTTAAGTTTACCCTTAACATTCAGATTCCTGACAGCAATTGATTTTCTGATAAGCAAGAGAAAGAACAACTGTGTTCTCCGTTTGCCACCTGTGACGACATCAGAGGTGAAAGCAGCACAGGCACAAAGCTGTTCTGTGAACTGAGGGCTTGTCCTTCCCACACTTTGGGAGACAAAACCTTCACTGAGTATCCCTACAGCAAGTTCACCCAACTGCCTGATGCCAGTGACTGAGTTAACACTATCAGCAAACACTGAAAGGGATTTGAAAACACTGAAGCTGGAGACAGAATATATCATCCAGCCTCACCTTCCTTATCAACTGATTCCTTCTATATTAGTACTGCATTGCAGAGGCTTCAGGACCTGGCAACTCTCAGTGGAATTTTACCTTCAGTCATCTGCACAAACCCTACAAATTAAATCACACCACTTTCCTGGGGCCTGGATAGTGGGATTAATATGTGACAGTACACGTAAAGTCACTAAGTTTTACTGGCCAAATAAGAAAAGGCATTTGAATTTCCAAGCAACTGCAAGGAAAGTAAATGCAGCTCACAGAGTAGAGGTGAGAAGCTCTACTCATATCAAATTCCCATACCACAATATCCATGAGTAATATGGTAGAAAATAAAATTATTTGATGTTACACCTCCAGCATTCATCTTCTAAAAAAAAAATAACAATTAAAAAAAGCTGGCCCAACACAAATTCCTTGTGTTTTCTCCACACACAAGGAAATGTACTAATATCACTCCTGCAGCTGCAAAACACATGAAACCATCGAGCAGTATCTTATTCTGAAGGTTGGCAGACTTTTAAAGAAATAATTTGATATTAAAAAATAAATACATTTCCATAGTGGGTTCCTGGCATTTGAACCTAAAAAGGCAACTGGGAGTTATTATGGAGGGATACAGCACTGTCAATTCTTCTTCTCAATCACTGTAGTTGGGCAGTCTCAGAGCACCTTTCCCAATGCCAAACAAGCAGTGAGCAATGTCACAAGTGCCACCAAGAACAGCTGGTACAGTTTGGTACTGGTGACTTTTAAGGCATTTTGAGCCAAAGTGGAAGAGCATTGTTGCATCAGTCTCAGGTGGCAGTTACACTGTGCAGACAGTATACACAGGAAAATGTCTGACTGCACTTAAATCAGGTTTTGAAAACCCATACCCCACCCCCACACACAATGTGACCCAATTTCAGCAAACACACTGTTTTAAGGGGATCAAAAGCAAGCCTGGGATTCTTAAGCTAGGACGTTCATATATGCCCCAAGCATTTACAAAAAATAAAAAAAAAAAGGAGAGGAGGAAAAAAAAACCAGAAAGACTTCAGTACCTTACTGTGTCTAAGCTCCACATCTTCTTCCCCATAATCTGTAACTTCCCCAGCTTCTTCTATGTGATTGAGAGAGAGTTTGGGGATTTTAATTTTCTTCTGCATCACACTGTTCTCAAGGTCAGTTTTGTCCTCTAAAATGTATATTAAAAATAAGGTTTTGTTACATTAATAAGTGTTCTTACTTTCAAATATTACATGATTTAGGCAAGACCAGTTACAAAAACCCAACCTCCCATGCTCCAATCCCCTTATAATACCATGATCAAATTAGTCCATGGTGTAAATCCACTGATGCCCACTGGCAATTCTAGAGTTTCAACTGGGGATCAGGCTGGCCCAACACACAGATAAATACAGAAAAATGCCAAGCTAAATTCAAGTGATCAAAAGTGTTGATGAGTGGCTTGTACTATTACCAAAGTAAGAGCTGAAGAGGCTGTAAATAAAACTTCCTGCATTGCTCTAAATTATGTTTACCAATGGTATTTTCATATTCATAATCCATTGCTGCAGTTCAAAATCTGCTTAGGGTTAAAGTGAAAATAAACTTGGTAATTCATCCCATACTCTAACCATCATCTGTCAGCAGCACAGATCTATTTGCACACATGGCAGATTCTGCTGTTCTGCAAAGTGCAGGGCTGGAAAAGGGAATGTTGCTGGAGAGCCTCAAAGTGCATTACACAAAAGTTGCATAAGAACCAAATCTGTAACAAAATTACTCCACAACCCTATTTCATTAATTAATGGATTTCATCCTTTTCCTTTAGATACTATTGGCAAAGGCAATAAATCTTTGCATCTCATTAAAAATTTGAAATAAAGTATTGTCAAATCTGTAACATTTTGATGTATCTCAAAATTAGGTATTTAAAAATATTAATCTGAAAATACATTCAAAATATTTTAATATTCCTGAAAAGGTGGAGAGGGGACAGTGAACCAAGAGTACACTCTCCCAAAATGTGCCTGTGATAGGTAAAATTCTTGCAGAACAGACAAGGTCTGAGAAGATTCATTTGCTCCTGGCAGAGTCAAGGAGAACTGCATTTAAACTGTCAAGCATTGCCTTCGTACACCGAGAACTTATGAACAGGAAAATATTTTGAGTCTTCCTATCCACCTGCAAATTTTATTCTGCAACATGTCCCATGAATATTTCTGAAAGTGCCAAGGAGGATGGTCCCTATGAGTGCTTAGTTGCATTGACTTTTGCTTTCTCAAATTAGCATCTCTCCACAGGACCTCAAAATGGTTTGTGTTGACAGTGTAGGAAAGGGAAACAAAGGTAAATCACTGTTTAATGAGGAGCAAGGCATTCATTAGAAATGAATTATACAGATGAATGCAATTCATTTTGTTACAGATAGAAATGGATCTCTTGTAGGCAAATGGTGATATTACAGCCCAAGGCTATGTAAAAAGAATAGGCAAAGAACATGCAGAATGAGACATTAGACAACCTGAAATGAAACACAGATGGTAGCAATAAATACTAAGACAGATGCAAAAAGAAACAGATAAACAACAAAAAACAGCTAGGCTTATTTTAGATCATTCTCCATTCCCCAGAGCATCGTGGATGCTTATCCCAGTAAAGCAAAAAGGCAATCCAACTGTTTCAGTTTTGAAAAATAAACCCCTATGTTTTCATTTATCTGGAAAATGTAGGTTCATCAGAAAAGTGAGATAAGCCAATTCTAATGCCAGAGAGATGAGAAAAAAATATGGGAGCCCTTCCCAAAAAAACAAATAATACAAACTTCCAGACTACCGGATAGACTGATGGGTATTGGTATTTTCTTGGAATTTAAGAATAAATGAATCCATATTGAAAAGGGCAAAAAAAGAAAACCACCAATATTTTCTGTGTTTATGTATTTTGGGGTATTGGATGGATTGAGGAATCCTTTGCTAAAATATGTTCTCTCAATTCCTTGGAGGAAGAACAGCACACGGATACTGCAGAGTCAGCTTCTCCAGACTGCTTTGCCAAACAATCTTCCATAGGACATAGGACATGAACTCCTTCTTCATTTAAAGAATTCAGATCAGCTTCTGTCCTCTGAAATAACCCTTGGCCTCACAAACAGATGGACACAATCCCTTACTTGACACAGTTACCAATTTGTCTGCTGAGAACTCACTGAGGTCACCAGAAGCCAGAACCACACAGCAACTGGACAGGGACACAAGGCATCCTCCCCATGGCAGGGAAAAGAGACTCTTGAAACAATCAAGGACAGGGCTCACAGAGGAGTAAGTGCCTGGGAAGACTACAGAAGTCAGCAAATACTTTCCAGCGAATAAACCAACATTGAAACAAAACAATTTGGAAGAACAGTAATATTTATCTTTGATTTTGGCTTTTAAAGTCAATTCAAAATGGTTAATAACACATTCTATGCACTTAACAATGAAAATGAAAGAAAATACTTAGTTTGGGGTCAAAGAGAACAAATGCAAATTATCTGAATTCTTCATTCTCTTCACTCAATTTCAGTTTGTTTATGAAATTTATGTTTGCAAAACTTCACTGGTTTTGAAGTTTGTTTAGACATTTCCTTACAAATGCTTAGTTTGTACATTGCTGGCACGTAACTATCAACACAGTTCTCTTTCTGTTCATTTGACTTTTTGTTTTACTGCTTATCTCTACATGAACCAGTAAGACGAAAAAAGGAACTGTTTTCTCCACACACAAAATCTGAAGAAACAATGAGTTTATATAAGTTAAAGCTCAGGAACTTTCAATGCATTCAGTAAGCAAATAAATGTTCCTCTGCCTTCCAACAACAATACATGTAATATTTTTTTACATATGCTTTGGTCTTTGAAAGCTTATTTATACCTAACACAATCCATCCAGTGTGTTGAATATGAAAAGCCCTTTTGTTCTTTCTTTTTTTTTAAAGTGCATTTCTAACCTCTGTTGTCTTCTGCATTAGCTGCAGATAGAGCCAGAAAAATCTCATCCTGAATTTGAGATTAATGCTGGAGTTCTGGCTCTTGTTCTGTAAATATTAATGGAATTTGGGAAGGGGTGGGAGGGAGAGAGTGGAGACTGGGGGAAGGGTAGGAGAAACATGAATATGCATTTATAGCAGTTCTCCTTAGGATTCTCTGTCTCTTGTTGTGGCAGCAAACAAAAGACAGGTACAAAAGGACAATCCAGCAAAAAACAACACACCTGTGATTTTGAGCCAGAAGAAAACCAGGATAGGAACCAAATATATGCACAAGCTCCAATTCAGTGCCTGAGGCTACAGAAGAGAGAGAAGGGCAGCCTAAAAGCATTACAACTCAGAGCCTCATTTTGTAACGACCTAAATAATTTGTCTGGACTTCGTTCCCAGTCATTTAAACCTTGCTGGAAGTTAAAAATTACACCTTCCCCTAGGTGGCTATGATCAGCTTGTTAGAAAGTTGTGTCTATTGTTTTCCCTAGATATGCAATGAGTGGTTCAGTGATATCAATTACTGAGAACTAGCACTTAACATACTTAATTAGGCACTCCTAACAAAATATGCAGGGTGGAATGCAAGATACAAGAATGGATTCCCCTCTGTTCTTCAGGAAGGGACATTCTGAAAGACACATGTAAATTAGGAAAATTGCTTTTGTTCACAGAGAACCTGGCATTCTGTGATTCAAGATAAAGAGCAAAGCATGCTGAAATAACCATGCTCCAAGAAAAGGTCAGACTTGGAGAGATCTTGGCAGCCAACTCCTCCTGGTGCTGAGGCACAGGGCTCAAGAGCCAGGGCACATGACAGGGTCCCTCCCCATCCAGCTTTGGGAACAGGCAGGAAAAAGTGAGCTGCTGAGGAATTCCACAGTGCCTGGGAACACACTTGGCCTCAGCTCAGTGCTCTAAGAAAGAAAAGCCAAAAAAGCAACCCTGCATTTAAAAATCTCTATCAACTAGCAAAGGATAAACTGTTCCTGGAATGCTTTCTTCAATGAGGCCCTCATTTCAGTGTCAGGATGGGTGGATCCAAGCCAAAAGGTAACAGCTTCAAGCCTAGAGGGGAAGGGAACTGAGGCAGAGAAAGCAACTTTAAGAGGGCAGGGAGTTGGTTAAATGCAAGGAGAAATATGTTAGTGCTCTAAAACTGAAAAGCCGATTGTGGGATGTAAAGTAAAACTATGAAAATCTCAAAGTCCCCTTAAAGAATTCCTTACTTTCTAATTTAGAAAAAAGGACTGAACGAACTAATCCCTTCAAAAAAGAGTTCAAATGCTGATTTTTTTTCCATCTTTGGAATGAAAGCTGGAAAAATAAAGGAAGAGAGCTCTGCACTCCAAATGGATGAGGGATGGCAGGTCTGGTATCAGTCCAAAGAAGGGGCTTGGCAATGCCATAAATCTTACAGTAATAAAATGAAAGAACCTTGAACAGAATTTGTCCTTCCTTTAAGCCTTCAAAAAAATTCCACTCCTTGTGAAAAATGATATGCTGACAGATGAAAAAACTTACCATCAGCCTTCCCATTTCCAGGCATGCACCCAGCACATATGGACAACACCTGCACAAGATTCCCCACACACTGCTGCACTGAGCTGCTTTGGTACTGATTCAGCCAGGTTGCTTCTACAGAGAAGGTAAGATCACCTGCCTGGGCAGGCTGTGCACTGGTTACACATCAGGAAAAGCAAAAGATGCACAAGAACCAAAGCAAACACACCAAGCACAACAGGGCATGGATTCCTAAGTGCCACTTACACACAAATAAACAATATTCAGTACTGCTGTGACTGAGAAGGAAAACAGCATGATAATAGTAATAATATTTTTTTTTAAAGTCACCTAGCTTATTTGAAGCTGGGAAAAAAAAAGAACTATAAATTACTTTCTTAGCTAATTTAATGCAAACATTAAAGGAGGACTGGAAGAGGAAGAAGAGATGATATTTCAGAAAATGTAATGATCCTGCAGGCTCAGGAGATATTCAGGATACAAAGCAAGAAGAAATGTGCCTCACAGGAGTACAATGAGATTATGACCACTACCACAGAAGAAACTGAGAATGACAGTAAGAAACACAGGCCAAAGACAGCAGCAGAAATGCAGAAGTTATTTGAAGAGGACAGGTGCCATCAAAACCAATGCAGCTAAAAAGGGAGGAGTGTGCAAATCGGGGTCAATCAGGTGCTGGCACAGCCAATTCAGGATTTGGATAGTAAAATTTACTATATTGTTTTGCTCCTGTTTTTTTTTTTTTTTTTTTTTGCAGATTAGAGGACAGCTTTGTTGGAAGGACAGAAAAATATTCCAGAAATAAACACTGGGCACAGTGAAAGCATTTCAGAAATGTATTTAGTTGGACATAAAGGTAGAGCTGAGTGTGAGCAACAAAGCAGATGAGGTGTATGTAAGAGACAGCAAGATTTTGGGTTGGGAATGACAAACGAGATTATTCCTCCTCTTGACTCCAAGTTCAAGACAAATGGACAAGAACTGTAGGAAAATACATTGGGACATCCTAAGCATAAGCTGAAAAAGAATTCTGCTAAGGGTGTCAGAAAGGGAAGCTGACAGAAAAAGTGAGAAAAGTTAGCAATAAAAAGGCAGAGCTGAGAGATGCCATCATCTGGGCTTGTATCACTCCCAAAATTTTAAGAACTAAGTTGTTCTGCAGCACTTCACCAAAAAGAGCAAATGACAGCAACACACAAATGAGTGACTGGAACGTTGCCTTCAGAGCACAAAGAAGAGTGGGAAGAACAACACATCAAGCAGCACTGTGACAGGCAGGGCTGATAAGCACAGGAAGGTGAAGACATGCACTTGAGGAACTGGCCCAAAAGGCTGCTAAATCTTGTGAAGTGAATTTCAATAAAGTCTGAAGAATAGGAAACAGGGTGAAAATAATTCTTAATCAAACTGGGGGAAGGCAAGATAGAAAGGTCTTAAACAACTGCTTGACAGGTTTAGAGATGATGGGTAAGAAGGATGATGTGCCAGGAGCCTGAACCAGGAGTGCTCACTGATGATGGAGAGAAAGCCACACCTGCTTCATAGAAAGGCACTAAAGAAGGGAGAGAAAGATTAAGGAGCCAAAATCCTACAGAAGCAGAGCACAGATTATATAAACCTCTTAAATCCTCTCTGAAGTCCTACATCAAGTCTGGCTCTTGCTCATTAATATTTAATGCAGTAACACAGAGCATGGACCTGCTGCTGCTCTCACAAAACCCAAAACAAACTAAAACTAAAAAAACAACCTACCATGCCAGCTACTGAAGCAAATAGTGTTGAGGTCTCAATGCAATTTTTCTTCCAGTGGAACAACTGAGATACCCAGTCTAAATCTGGTAGGAGTGACAGTTATTGATATAGCCACCTATTTGTAGTCAAATTTCTAATGCACATGAGGACACTCAAGCACTTTGTAACACTCTCATTTTGCATGTGCTCACTTATCAGCAGATTGTTCAGATCTACAGTCTTGAGTATCAGCACAGATACTCTGCTGCAAGAAAAACCTACATCTATTTTCTTCCTTAATTTCCATTATAAATATAAAATCTACTTTTCAGTTCAGAAGTGAACACAAAATCTCATCAAAAATAATTAACCAAAGGCAACACAGCTCAAACTATCACAACTAAAACCAGCCACTATTCTTTGTCAGCAAAACTCTCCCTTTCATTTAACTTTCAGTGATACCAGAACTTGGCTGCAGCACAAACACATGGAGCTGGACAATCAAGTTATGAAAAGAATACTCTGAGAAACAGGAAACCAGGCTCTCTACAACACTGAGGATAGTTTTAATCCTGGATCCAATATTTACTTAAATACTGACCTTGAATAATTCAAACTTTTCATCTTACCTTCCCCATCTAGCCCACTGAAGTGTTGTACAGATTTGTTAATATTTGTACAATACTCTGCACATGTCAAACACAAAGGATTACAGCTATTATAGAACAACTCCCTTAATCCTTTCTGAAACAAGTACACTAATACAGCATTACCATCACATTTAAAAGAAACCCTGAAAACAAGCAGGATGTGAAAATGCCATCCTTTACATTTTTCCTCTGCACCTACACATGAAACTCAACTATGGGCATTACTTTTCAAAAATTGGAACAAAAATATTTCTAACAAAAGCTATGTATTTCTTTAGAAGTTCAGAAGCTCATTTAAAGAGCTCATCAATCCCAGTGCCAGCTATAATTTGTCAGTCTGGCTGCCCTCACCAGTCCATCTGTATTAGACTGTACAATTATGCTGGGAACAAACCCTGTGATGATCTGATGGTCACACAAAGCCATGGAGATGCTGTCCAGCAGGTAAAGCAGCAGCCTGCAGAGAACACTCCAGGAAGCCTCCACATCCCTGCCCAAGGAATAAGCTCACTATGGAAATACAGGGTAGATTCATGCATTTTTTTCAGTTTTCATACAAAGTGGTTCAGCCTCTATTATTTTTAAAGAAATTTTTTAAAAAACACAAATAATCAACTGACTGGCACTTAGGCAATACACTGGAAAAAATGTTTTACTGTTAAATTATGAAAACAAAACCATTAAGTTACATTTTCTCCCTTTTTACTCCCTTGCAAATTTTAGCATATTTTAATTAGTTTTAGTTGCCATAGCTACCATAACCATACTATCTTTAAAGTCAATTTTATTAAAATCCTGAATTTCATATTTTTACTGTATGCTGGCTGAGCTTATACAACATTTACAAGTCTAAGTGATGTTAAATGGTGCAACATAATACTAAGACCATGAAAAACAACAATAGTGTAGGTCACCTGTATGTCTTTATGTTACAAAAATAAACTACATGATTTCTGACTATTAAGGTACAGCAAAAAGAAAACGTGACTGAGGAACAAGCAGGTCAGTTGAGAAGGGTTAAAGACAAACAAACAAAGAAATGTATATTCAGCAAAAGCAGGGTAATACAGGAAATGAGGAAATTAAATATAAGTGCAAGATCTTCTTGCACAGATAAATCCCAGCTTTTTAATCAATTTTTACTGGCATTTCAGCCTGCTAATGACATCACCACTCATTTGGGTTACTCCAAACCACTGCTTAGCAGTTACAGTTTTAAAAGTTCCAAAATATTTTTGCTGCTGGCATTTAGCTTTGTGTCCATGTGCCATAATAAGGCTTCAACACTGCACAAACATAAACAACACCAAAAAGACCCCACAAAACTGTGCCTTTGTGGAAGTCCTTCCTATCTCAGAGATGGTCCTACATTAGAATTTATAAGAAGGGAAAAAATTCTCCACTCTTCATCTTACATGAGTTAAAAATAAACCAGAAATGGATCAAATACAAAATGAGTGTGAAATTTAGCTTTAAATATTTTTCATGAATACTGCCACACTTGTGTTCAGGACTATATTTAGGAGTGTGAAGCAGTTGGTTACTCTGTTAGAGAAAATGATTTGCTGAACCTCTGCATCCAGCCAGCTTTTACCTGCTGAAAAGGTAAAACACAGCAGTAGCACGTCAGCTAAGGGTGACAAAGTAGGCCATGCACGTCAAATATCACAGTAAAAATTTAAAAAATGTAAAAAAAAGCTATTCTGAACAAGGTTATTTCAGCACTGCCTGAACTGCTGGGCTTAGTTTCTCCCAGTGACTGGAGTGGGCTCTTGGCAGGGCAGGACCTGCACAGGCACAGGAGGTGACACCACCTTTAGGGACAGCAGTGACACCACAGCTCATCCCAAGTACTCCCAAACTAATTAAAAAGAGCTTGTGAGGAACCACTACCAGTACTGGGAGGTCTCCTACAACCTCTTCCTGGCACTTCCCTAGTCAGAACAACACTTGGGATCACCTGAGAAGCATCTGCAGGTGCTTTGATGTTTTTCCTGGTGCCATTTCTCCCCAGGTCTCTGTCACACACCATCCAAGCAATGCATCCCAGCAGGGGACAGGCCCAGAGATCCCTGGGAACAAAGAGGCAGCTGTCCCTACCACAATGGCTCATTCACCCCACCGACTGCCCTGGGAAAGGAAATGGGACATATGGAGCATGCAGGAACAGAGGATGGAGCATGGAGACAGTGGCCACAGCCAGGACCTGCTTTAGCTACTCCCCAAGCTGAATGAGGAAAGGGGGAAAATCCTCAGAGAAGCCCAAGACTATGGAAATACCAATAAAAGCTTGGACTTAAATATTACACATCAAGACAACTTCCTGACCTAAATTTTGTATATTCTTGATATAATCTAAAATCTTATTGCAAATTTTTCACTTTGACAAAGGTCTTTCCTCCATGAACTTCCCATAGCAAAGAAGGTTGGATACACACTAAGAAGTTGAAACACTGTCAACCTTACTCAAAACTCAGTCCTAGTACAATCTAAGTTAAAATCTTTCTATGAACAGATATTTTATATCCTTCTGAAATACATAGTAACATCTCATCATGAGCTGCACAGGCTCTTAAAGAAAAAAAAAGAGTTTTTATTTACTCCAATAAAAAGTAAAGCATAACATTTTATAAAGGGGCAAGAAAAGACAGGGATGCAACAGGTATTAACACATTTGCTGGGGCAGTTAAGGAATTGCTGTGAGAATCTGATGGAGATATGTTTGCTATGAAAGTGTGGGTGGGAAATGTTGAGGGCAGCAGCTAGAGAGCACAATTAGTTACTGTAGCCAGGAAAGAACACCTCCTAGGAGAAGACAGTCATTATTAACTTGTTAACAAACATAGCCTGAAGTAAGGAACTTTTAGAAGTCTCTGAAACTCAATTCATTCCATCTAATATTCATCACCTAGAAAAGAAAGAAAAAGCTCCAATGGAGTCATCTAAAGATGATGCTGCCGTAGGACGCATATGCTCAGAGACAACATTCTGTAGTGACTATTAGACAAGTGTGGAAAAGCTGCAAGTGGCATATGTGTGTCAAGGAGAGGGACCAGAAAAAACAGCTCTGGAGCATTTTGAGGAGAGGACAGAAAAGAAGAAAAAGGAAGGATGTGCATGATCAGGAAGACAGACCCAAGCTCCTCCTGAAAAGCTGTCTGCTATTTTTGTATTCTCAACAAGACAGACCAGCTAACATCACCTCAAGACTCTGTAGTCAAACTCCAGGCTGCTGAGCTCCATCTTCCACTCAAGAGGCAAAAAAAATTATTCCTTTATTAGAACATGGCATCAGCTGCTGCTAGCCAAATGGTGAACTTGTTAAGGCAAGGGACACTGACTGTAATATGCCTTCTGTGGCTGGAAAGTCTACAACTATCTGAGTCAGGTTAACCTTTCTGGTTTGAGCCCCAGTCTTTGGCTAATTTTTGATAAAGTGGAAGTTCCCAGGCCAACACATCCCAGCAGTCTCAGCAGTTCCCAGCCCTGCACACAGGGACACAAGGGAAGGCACAGCTGCTCAGAGTTCATCTACATACCCTCTAACATTATCACACTACTCACCACAGAATAAAACACAACAGCATTTATCCCCACAACATACCACGCCTCTCACAATTACCTGATGATCTGAGCACGTCCCTACAAACTTCCCTCTTTTATTTTTCATTTTTGAACTCACGAGGCCTTTACAGCAGCACTCTCTGCTCTGCAGAAACAATATCCCTCACAAGTGCATTGGCTTCCAACCTCAGCACAAAGGATCAAAGAATTCCTTCTAGACTCTCTCAAAAGAGGACAATTGTTTTATGAACTCTACACACAACCAGTGCTTCAATAAAGCTTTGCATTGTGGGCATAAACCTGTACTTAGGCCTGTGTGAATTCCTACATTACAAGGGTACATGTTTGAAAGGTATCTCAATTTCTTTAGACATAATAGGAAAGGAAAACTCTTTTCAAAAGAAAAAAACAACATTAATATGTGTCTTGTATCTGTGTACTTTCTTTCCTTCTTTTCTTCAAGTTGCCAGAAAGGAAAAACAAATGGATCTGTTTATCAAACTATGACTAATTTCCACTGTGTGGACAGTGTTTGATCAGGAAAATATATTTACTTGACCAGTTTTACCTGCAAGAAAATTGGTCACCATTCAAACTGTAAAAGAACACTTTGCATGCTCAAAAAAATACATTTGCCCCTCTTTCCTGTTGTCTATTTAATTTAATATTTGTAGCATAACTTTGATCCTGAAGCCTCTTCCTAATGGGGAATTCTTGGACCAAAGCAGTAAACCCTCAAAGTCATTGATGTATGGTTTGTGCAGTTAAGGGTTCCTTCCAAAAAATTCTAAATCAACTATGTATATTTTAAATATAAAACTATATATAAATATAACTATAATATAAAAGCAACTTTATACACATTATTTACCTTATTACTAAGATAGGCTGAAAACCTTTGGAATTATAAGTTCTGTACTGGTATGTGAAACATTAGTGCAAACTTGCAAAATTATTTTTAACTAAATAAGCAGTTTGTATAACGTTACACTTCCAATGTTCGCCACAAAAACTTGTCATAATCTGAGTTGGTCACTATAAAGCAAGAATTGTGCTATGATGTCTTCATGGAAGACCAAGTTTTCCCTCCAAGGTTTTTAACCACAATAAAATCAAAAAATAATATTAACATTTTGGGGAGAAACAACAACTTTAGAAGTGACCCTTGGTATACAACTTCTGTTGAATTCACCAAGGTATTCTTACATGGTACAGGCTGGAAAGAAGTAGACAAGTAAAGACTCATTTGGTGTTCAAGTGAGAAGTTTTCCAAGAATGCAAAACACAGATCTAGTCAGAATACATTGAGATGTGAGAGCTGTAAAAAAGACAGCTGTGTGTTTCCTTGTGTTCCTGGCTCAACAGGAGAATTTCCTGTAGAAATTGGAACCTCTGGAGAGCAATTAGTGCAAATCACTAACACAGGTAACAAATCTTGTTCTCTAAAGGAAACAGTGTATATTGGTTTGTTCTGGTTCAAGATACATGAAACAAAGAGAAATTGTTCAGAAAAACTCAGGAGGGCACATTCTGGGCAGACACAGGCTCTGCCTGGAACAAGGGAACTGGCAAAGATAAGCACTTGCTGCTGGAAAACTGAGGCAACTTGGTGGGCCCAACATGTGAGCAAAAAATGATATCTAAATATCATTTCTAAATATTTCTCTGGAGCATTTTAGCTGTGTTGAGACAGAAAGGAGGAACTGAAAGGGCACTGCTGCTGCAGGTCCCCAGAGGGACAGAGGAAGGTGAAGTGCAATGGGATGCTGTCTGTGGGAAGAGGCCATGCCAACTCTGGGCACTGGGATTGTTGTATTCCACGGATCTGACAGGGAAAATGCAGGAAACACTTCACATACACTCCTCTGCCACAGGCAGGACAGCCAAAACATGGGCTGGCACAGGACAACAAAAACTTAGCAGGAGAATCCACACCTCTGCTAGATGGCCTAAGTAGTTCTCCTGAACTTCTGGACTTGCAAATATTCAGAAACTGGAAAACCTTTGCAGGGAACTCATGTTTGGCTGTTCCTGGTTCTTTTGAGGTATTTGTTTATGGCAATACTAGAAACAGGATAATGGTGAAAGTCACTGCTGAGCCAGGAACAAACTGGGCCACCACCAGTCTAAACTGGCTCAGGAACGGCTAACTTCTAAAAATAAAATTAGAAAATTACCAGTTTTAGGTGACTTTAACACCAAGTTACTTTGTTTAGACATCAAAGCTCAGCACTGCCTTCTAAGAGCTCAAGACTAAACAAAAGAGTTTTTTTAGCCCATTCCATATTTGGGGAAATGGACATAACCAGTACTTCGCCCAAACTGAAAAAGTCAGGATAACAACCCAGTGTCCTCTTTGCTGCCCAGACTGACATTTCAAATGGTCATTAAAGTCTTTCAAAAGCCTATTGGGCAAGTCCACACTAACCAGCAATTTGCTACAACCACCAAACTTCCTTTCTATGTCAACTACGACTATGGCAGCGAGGAAACTTACACAAAGTCTTCACGGAAACACTGCCAGAGTCACTATCTGGGGGCAATGTCCTGACAGCACTATCTCACCAGGGCTGAACACCTTCAGATGGCCAAAACACGGAGTTATTTCCTAGTACACGCCTGAATTGGTCCCCTTAGCTTGGAGACAATTGTTATCTTTGAACACGAAACAAACCAAAGGCAGCCAAGCCCACGCTCAACACGAGCAGTACCTGGAGGTCTGGTTCCACTATTGGTGAAGTCACTTAAACTAACAAAGCGGACATAAAACAGCACCCCTCACAATTGGCAACAACTGCAAAGGTACACAAATGACTCCATGCACTATAAATAAGCCGTAGACGAAAACCTAAACTTTTTTTTTCTTCTTTTTTTTTTTTTTTTTTTGTTCAGTCTCCACCGCCCTCCTCCCCGGGTGGGGGTATCACGGGGGGGGTCGCGGCTATTTTGGAAACCGAGCCTTGGGCCACCTGACGGACCCGGGGCTGCCCCTCCCCACCCCGGCCCTCGCCCCCACCATCCCTCCCTCCCTCCTTCCCTCAGCGGGGAGGGGGCGGCATCGCCCCCCGCCCGCGGCCCGGCCCGCCCTCACCTGCCAGCGCCAGGATCTGGGCCTTGTGCAGCAGCAGCCGGTCGCCCCACTCGCCGGGGCTCTCGTCGTCCTCGTCCGCCGCCTCCTCGGGGTTGCGGTACACGGTGTAGACCTTCTGGTTGTCGAAGTCCTGCTGGGAGGTGGGGCTGAAGTCCCGCACGCGGGACACGGGCAGCGCGTAGCACACGTTGTCCTCCAGGAACCGCACGAACGCGTACATGGTGCGGGGCGGCCGCGCGGCTCCGCGCCCGCCGCCGTATTGTTCCTGCGGCCGCCTCTGCGCTCGGCTGAGCGGGCCTGGCCGCGCCGCCCGCCGGGCCCCAGACGGCGCCGGCCAGGCGCGAGCAATCCAGCGCGGAGCGACGCGAGCGGGG
Source organism: Zonotrichia albicollis (assembly GCF_047830755.1). Taxonomy (NCBI): domain Eukaryota; kingdom Metazoa; phylum Chordata; class Aves; order Passeriformes; family Passerellidae; genus Zonotrichia; species Zonotrichia albicollis. The sequence goes on along the minus strand of NC_133826.1, from coordinate 7,637,980 downwards.
CGGGCCCGGGCGGGGGCAGCGGGAGCGGCCGCGGCCCCGCTCGGTGCCCGCCGCAAACAGCGCCGCACACAGCCCCGTATACAGCCCCGTACGGGTCCTGCCCCGCTCGGTGCCCGCCGCAAACAGCGCCGCACACAGCCCCCACACGGCCCCGGCCCCGCCGCAAACAGCGCTTCACACAGCCCCGCACGGCCCCGGCCCCGCTCAGTGTCCGCCGCACACAGCGCCCCGCACAGTCCCGCACAGTCCCGCTCGGCCCCGGCCCGCCCCGCACAACCCCGTACGGCCCCGCTCGGTGCCCGCCGCACACAAACGGCGCCCCGCCCGCGGCCCCTCACGGCCCCCGCCCTGCCGGCCGCCACCGTGCAGCCCCGCACTGCCCCGGCTCCTCCGCCAGGGACACGGGTCCCGCCTCCCCCGTACGATCTCGCCCCTGAGAAGGGCCTCGGGAAGGTGTTTTTGCCCCCAAGTTGAGAACTCCGTACGCGTGTGCCGCAGAAAAAGGCTTTGTTCCAGAGAATCATGGAGTGGTTTGTGTTGGAAGAGGCCTTAAAGATCGTCTCGTTGCAGTCCTGCTGCCCCGGGCAGGGACAGCTTCCACTGGACCAGGTTCTCCAAGCACCATCCAACCTGGGCTTGAACACTTCCAGGGATGGGGCATCCATGACTTCCTGGACAGCCTGTACCACCCTGACCACCCTAAAGAATTTTCTTCTGCTAGCCAATGTAAACCTGCGCTCTATCATTTTGAAGCTGTTCCCCCTTGTCCTGTCACTACACGCTCTTGTAATAAGTCTCTCCTCATCTCTTAAGTCTCTTTCAGGTGCTATAGTTTCTTTCAAGGCCATAGTAAGGTCACCCTGAAGCCTTCTCCAGGATGAACAATCTCAGTTCTCTGTCTTTCCTCCTTGGAGAGGTGCTCCATCGCTCTGATCACCTTTGGAGGAGAAACAGAGGAGTGACACAAAGTGGGATTTGTTTTGAGGGGCAGGGCAGAGCCAGCGAGTGCAAGGAAAAGGGGCAGGAGTGAGGAGAGTGGATCTTTACTGGCCAGACAACAGAACCCCACACTCATCTGCCACTTGGCAACAGCACTGGAGCATCAGCTTTTGTATGGAGGTCCTCATGGGAATGCAGAACCACCTGCACTCCATCATTCCCCTGTCCTCTCCCAAAAGAGCACAGAGAGCTGAGAAATGCTGTGCAGGTGTGTCAGAACCAGGCTTAGAGGCGGCACAGGTTTTATCACAAATTCCCAAACTTTTGGAGACTTAGATACAAAGTATGGGTGTTTTGAGGTTCACGTATGAAAAGGGTAATGTGGCAGAATTGCTTCTGGTTCAGAGCAAACTCATACTGCTGTTGTTACTCCTGACTGAGGTCTCTTTTACCCAGCCAGATTTAGGAACAGGACAATCACATGGGGAGAACTATGTAATGTAAAAATAGAAAAGAAAAAGAAATAAAATCACAGAATGATACGAGAGAAGGGCATCACCAGTTTTTTGTTTGCAAAACACCAACACAAAATGAAACCAAAATATATCTTCTTTGTGGGTTTTCATATCCCTGGGCATTCGCAGTACTATCTGTGACAATTGCACTGAGTAAAACCACACTGCACTTGTTTTTCCTGGTTATCTTTTATGAACTTCCTCCTACATGGGGTTAGACCACAAGCTGGAAAACATGGAGTTCAGTTTTGACTGAGCACTGGCACAGGTTCCCAGAGAGCTGGTGGAGTTTCCATCTTTGGAGGTAACTCAAAACCATCTGGACATGGTCTTGGGCAACCTCTTGAGCAGGGGCTGGATTAGGGGAGCTCCTGAGGCCTCTCCCAACCTCAGCCATTCTGTGACAGTGCCAGAAACTTTTGGTTGTGCCCAGCAGAAATCTGTCTTAAACAGCACATGAAAACACAAGGAATCTATACAGGTGTAGTTAACCCAATGTAAGTATTTCCCCAACAAGCTGCAAACTTCCCATGCAGTAATGGCAGCTTTATTATTTTAGCAATTACAGAGTTTTGCAAATACTCCAGTTTAAGATTGGGGATTTAAATGGCAGTACTTTATGTTAACAATAAAGTATTGCCAGACTCGTGTGTAATTACAGGCAAATATAACTCTGCTACAAAGTATGGATGACAAATGTATTCTAGTAGCAAGTCTGCAAGGGAAATGAAATTCCAGCAAGGATTGTGTTGCTGATCAAACAATACCAGCTGCTGTATCACTGCTGTCTCCTCTGCCTCGTGTTACAGTGGGGTACAGGGAGCTGCAGAGAGATGACAGGACAGGCTGATTGCTGGAATTACTCCATGGACATTGTTAAAATGATATGAACTACAATTTTGTTCTACTGAGTTCAGTGGCCAGTGAGGGATTGGGTAGGCTGCCTCCTGCCAGGATTGTATTCCCACCACAGCTGAATTCTATTAGGGAATAGGAACTCAGAGCAATGGTAAAACTGGAAATAAAAGGAAACAAAGAGAAGGTCAGGACTCAAAAATTAGCTTGAGTTGGAAAGGGAGAGATCTCTTTGGGTATCCAAGAATGCTTGGATAATTTGTCTCAATGAAAGGAAACCAAAAGGCTTCATGTAAAGGCAGTTAGCATCATAGAATGTTTGTTGGTTGGTTGGTTGGTTGGTTGGTTGGTTGGTTGGTTGGGGCTTTTGGGGAAAAGGAACACTCTAATCTGGTGTTTAGATTATTTTACGTTTGAATGTTCAATTACAGCCAAGACTGTAAAGATTTTTGCATCAGCAGCAAAAAAAATAAAAGGTCTCAAATCCTTTAGGCAGGCTGTTTCACAGTTCTCCACTGAAGGACGTTTTTGGGAACAGATAAGGGTTGGGATGATAAATGCATGTTTACTCTTGGTCCCTTGCACACACGTTGAGCCAGAAGGCATTATAATGCTAAAGAATTAATAATGATTGCATACATTTTTTTCTTCTGCCTACAAGGAACAGTGTTAATTTCTGGCTTTAAAATCTATAAATAATCTGCACTGGTTAGCTGTGAAGCTGAGGAAAAATCCATTAAAGCAGCGAATGAAACACAAGTCACTTGTCACTCCTGTCTTTTGGACCTTTCCCATTTCTACTAATGGTTAGCCAGCTGCTTTAACATGGAGTTGAGCTTGAAGTTTAAAGGTGCAGAATTTTTTTAAAGCTATAGATTTTAAAACTCATTGTAAAGGGAATTACTGGAACCTTACTGGATTTAAATCCCTGAGCCAGTCCAGCCTTTTAGAAACAGCACAGCCCTGCTGAGAAGTAAATTGTTGTACTTTCAAAATGCAAATGAAGCCTCAGCTGAGAAAGTAATACTGTCACTCCAAGAGTGGAAAAACCACAGAACACAGTCCCAGCCCTTGTGGGACTCCTGAGTGGCTCTTTCTTGGAACACTACTTATATTTTGCTGGTGTTATTTTTCTTGAAAAGTAAAAAAAGCATTCAAGCAAAAGCAAATGTCTGCAGCTTTCATGTGCACTCTGTGTTTTCACTAAAAGATGAAAATGAAAAGCTAATAGTTCCGATAAAAGTTATGCAGGTGCCAAATCTCTTTTCCCAGCAAAACATTAAAATTAGGCTCATCATTCACATTATTGCATATTTAGTACCAAATTCTCAAAGGACACCATATTGACTTTAAATCTGCTAAAGAAGAAATACCCATTTTCTTTTAATGTCCCAGTGGAGGTGCTTCACTACTACCTGACTCTTCAGCAGTAACCATGCATTGGACTACAAATAGGAATCCCTACACATTGAATATGTGGTTTAGAAAACTATTGTTTCTAAACTTCTTATTTGTTCTTGGGGTAGTGCATTTCTGACCCAATTGTTTTCAAGTTCAAATATACCTTGAAGGAAAGATATAGTCACAATTTTTTGGGTTAACACTGTATTGGAACAATGGCATTAAAAGTCATACAGATTAAAGAAGAACTCAGCTAACAGGCACAAGAACTAAAGAGTGTTCAAAGGTTTATATATGTTCAGGCACACAATATACTCACAGTCTGGCTAATTTTTATGGAGAATATGATTGGTAAAGTGGTCTGAAGATACTTCCATTCCATGGTTTGCATTTTTTATTATGCAATGGAGTGCAAGACAAAGTCATTTCCATGTATAAATGTATTTTCCTCTGAACAAAGTCAGGTACAGCTTCTAGGTTTTTTGAGAGAGAGGGGGGTTGAAAGGAGGGAATCTACTATCCAGATGGAGCATTCCAGAGGGTTGTTCCCCTTCATATTTGAAAATAAATTTTAACCCTTGAGACACTGTCACCACACTGTGCTTTCAGCATCACAGTGATTACATATAAAGATACAAGCAAACAAAAATAAAGGTCCTTTCCTGGGTGATCCTAGAAGATGGATAAGAAAATATTTGTGTCCATATTTCATTCCGAAGCACTCCCTTACCAAGAGTAAGGGAACCTAGATTACACAAATAAATTCTGAAGATTTAATCTTTTGAGACCTATGGCCTTAAACCATCCTCAGTCCCAATTCCTCAGAGTGATCTAACTTTTCTCAGGGCTGCGGATACTAGTCAATCATCTTTTACAGTAAACTCTCACCCCCTCACAGAATATTCTTTCAAAGAAATGAAACCCAAGGCACATTTCATGGATCCATTGGCATAGGAGACGCTTATTTCCCAGCTGGTGCATTCTGTAGCATGAAAAGGTAATGATTAAGCCAAAGTGTCCACAGGAGAAGGCACTTTTCTCACTGTTAATGACTGGCTGGAGAAACCAAGGACCAAAGAAAAAGCCAGACAGTCATTAACTGCTGAAAATTCCTGACCTAAAGGTCATTATTAGTATTATAAAATTGGAAAATAAAAAAGTAATTATTGTCTTTGGGTCTTTATATGTATTAAAAATATAAAATTCCGGTGTCTGTTGCTGTGGATACTGGTCGGTAAGGTACTTATCTTTCCCATTCTGGCAGGCTATGCAATGGATAGATCTGGGACTGGCAACCCTTCAGGAATGTGTGCCAGACTGTATTTTCCTCTTCCAAATTACAGGTTAAACGTGCCCACAGAAAGTCAACAGGAACCAGGAGACGCTGCCAGTCGGCACCATCTCTCCTCGGTGAGAGCAGCCATTCCCCCACCCTCACCCAGCCCTTGTTGGAGCTGCAAATGACTCTCAAACATCGTGTCTTTCAGCTCCTACCCTCATGTGCACCATTCCAAATCCTGCTAAATGCCATCTTTTGCACTCAGGTAAAATGCTGTTTTCCATGTGATAAACTCCTTTCCTGTGAGGAGGGCAGGGAGGGCTCTGTGTGAGCTGACTCGTGCACGGACTCACCTGTAAAACGCGTCCTTCAGGTGCCATTGCCACCGTCTGCAAAAGCCGCTCTGGAGACGATATTGCTCTTGCAGCCCAAATGATCTTTATTGCTACTACCATCCACTGATGGCTTCAGCCTATATATTTTCACTCTAACTGGAAATTTTATTTGAGATTTGCCCTTTCCTATTATAAACCAGACTTTCCCTTGACTTTTGACAGACATTTTACTAATACGACTCTAAAAGTAGCTTTACATACCTAGATTTTGCACCCCTGCAATAATTTGGTTCCTTCTGCACTTCAGATGAAAAAGTGACTTTCTTTTGGCAAAGACTAAAGTCTTTTTGTAACCTTTGGGCTTCAGTGTAAAATATCATTACTAGACACTGCCTGTGATTATGTTATGGTTTAGACAGATCCTCTAAGATGATATTAATGACCCTTTTTCATAATATTTTTGTTTTGGTTTTCTATTTTCACATCTGTACAGCACTGTTCTGTCTTGAACGAGCAGTTATGTCTCATACTGACAGGGAAAATGATCCTGCAGAGAGATATTCTGCTTGAGAGGTTCATACAAGTAGTGTAGGATAGACAAAGAAGGAGAGAAGGTCAGCTACTAAAAATGCAGGACCGTGTTTTTTCCAAAAGGGTACCTCCACATACTCCCACTTTCCTTTAGAAATCTGATTATAGCAAGAGCGTGGACAGGCTCCAGAGATGGTTCTTGCTGTTTTGGAAGCTTCTGGACAATCAGCAGCTGCAGGAATTGGATTGAGTGAAGGCAGAGTCAAAACTGCTTAAATAGATGTTCTCGCAATGCAGTGCTTTTTAATTTATACTCCTGTCATATTCCTTCTAATCCCTTTCAAGACTGGTTTATATTTCATTATAAAGTGAGTTAAGTTTTTAGAAAATGTTCCCAGGACTTAGTGCTCACATCTCACTACTTCAGAAGGTAGAGTTTTCTACTTCTGATGGAAGTCACAATCAGAAATGGACCAGCTGCTCTTCTGAAGAACATCAACTAATGCAAGCACTTAAAATCCTGTTGTGGAAGGTGAAAGGGAGATAACAGAGCAGGAATAATCCTTGGAATATTTCAGGAAAGTGCCTTCCTCAGCTGTGCATTGTTAATAATCATGTTTAAATTAAAAGAACAGAAAATGAAAGCTGAAACTTCTGGCAAGTGAAAGTGCTCCCTAATCTAAAATCCTTCACTATGCTCTCTGAACCTCTCCACTCTAAATAAAACCAGACGTATTTATCATTTATGAGTTACAAATGAAGCTGCACCTGGTCTGCTCTAGTAGGTGAATTTAAAAAAACCAAAAACAACAACACACAGCAAGCAAATGTGAATTGGAAGGAATTGCTGTGACCCAGCTCTCAAAAATTCATACCAGGGGGTAACTGTGATAGACCCCTCCAAGAATTGTTCTAGTTTTTCAAAGCAGAGTAACTCCTTTTATCTCACACAGTGTAGATGATTGGCATTCATCTTTGTCCCACTTACAAGGAAGGTGTTCCCTCAAAATAGAAAATGGCATAGGAAACTGATAATCCAAGAGATGTTTGAAACCTCAAGGGTCTTCTTGCTTTGCTGGTATTTTCCACAAAAGCCTGAGCAACGTCTATTGTTCAATAATATTTAACATTCAGGGGAATCAGGATATTTTTTAAAGTGTGATCAGAAAAAAGGGCCCTTCCTAGGCTGTCCCAGAATTCCTCATAACAAAGAGAGCTTTGTTAAGCTCTCTAAAGAAATTTCTTCTCTAAAGAAATACCTTGCACTGGAATACCCTAGGGAAACCAGGGTTTGGGGTTTTTTTTAAACAAAGACAGGAATGTTCGAATTCGAGGTTCCCTTTAAGTACTCTTCTAACATGAATATTTTTAAGGATGCTCTATTAAGTTCATGCATGAAATGTCACCCAGCCGTTAGTATATTTCTATGCAAATACAGCTGTGAAAGCTAATAACTGAAATCTGCATTTTTTCCACATTTCCAGTGTATTAAGCAACTTCTCATTCTTTCCTGTTTTGTAACTCACGTTAGCCTCTTGTATCAATGGAACAAAGCTCAGGTTATACTGCTTCCTGCTTGAATTCATCTGCAAACATCAAAGGTGGACATTTGAATAAGCAATTTAATGTATACATTTTTATTCAGTTCAGTATACTGATTTTCTCCTAGTAGGAATAAGAATTCTTTAAGATGACTGCAGAGAAACACACCATTCAGAATATGAATTGGAATATTCTTGCAATGCTTTTCAGTGAGGATGGTGTGATATTAAGATTAGAATCCTGCATATAATCAGATTTTGATGCTTGTACACATAGTGTGGTATTTCTTTTCCTTTACAAGATTTGTATGCAAAAACACAGCTATCCAATATTTGGAACATGCACTGTCTGCAGATACTACACCATCCAAACTGATGAAAAAATAATGTCAAGGAAAATAAGAAAGTGTCTGGGGCACTGCTGCATACAAACTTTGCTAAATTCATCAGAAGTAGTTTTACTGTTCTGAATACAGAAAATATTGCAAAACCGGTCCTTCCAGAACAACGAGAGCAAACAGGGCTCATGTCCATCCCTTTATTAAATCTTGGACTAAAGATTGACTCTTGGGAGCTGTAAATATTTCTCTAATCTTTCAAATTCTCTGATGTGATACACACAGAATTTTTTCAAATGGCCTATATTTTCCAAATTCCCTCTCTTATTATTTACCAGTACATATAAGAGGTAATAAAACAGAATAAAACAGAAAAGATAAGATAGGTGGGGATTTAATTAGAAGCAAAAGGGGGCACTACTGAGAATATATCACAGTATTTAAGGAACATAAATATAATGCATACCTTCAGCTTTTATCCAAAAATGCAAGAGAAAAGACCACAAAGCAAAGGAAATCTGAATTTTTTTAAGGGCTAAAAGGAATCAGCCCAGTGCAGTTGCTCAAGATTCTGCTTCAATGGTTAACTGATTGGGAAGTAAGCTAATAATGCTTTAGATAAATTTTCACTGATGAGAAGTGATGAATTTACACATTTCTTTAGAAGTAATGACACTTCAGTAGACACCCTTATCTGTCCTGCCTCTGACATGGAGGCATGATCTAGAATCACAGAATCATGGAATCATTTAGGTTGCAAAAGGCCTTTAAAATCATCAGTTCCAGCCATTAACCCAGCACTGCCAAGCCCACCACTAACCCATGTCCCTGAGCACCACAACTACACCTCTTTTAATTAACTCCAGAGATGGTGACTCTACCACTTCCCTTGGCAGCCAGTCCCAGGGCTTGAAAACCCTTACAGCAAAGAATTTTCTTTCTAATATCAGATCTGAACCTCCCCTGGTGCAATCAGTGTTCTGTCACTGGTTGTGGGCAGAAGAAATTGACCCCCACCTGGCTACAACTTCTGTCCATGGAGATGTGGACAGAGATAAGTGATCAGTGACAGTGATAAGTGACAGTGACAGTGATCAGTGACAGTGATCAGTGACAGTGACAGTGATCTCCCCTGACCCCCCTGTTCTCCAGGCTGGGTCCCCCAGCTCCCTCAGCTGCTCCTCCCCAGACCTGTGCTCCAGACCCTGCCCCAGCCCCACTGCTCTTCCCTGGGTTCGCTCCAGCCCCTCAATGTCACTCTGGGCATGAGGGGCCCAGAGCTGAGCACAGCACTCGAGGTGTGTCCAGGACAGTGCCCAGGACAGGGGGACAGTCACTGCCCTGCTCCTGCTGCCACAGCATTGCTGGGACAGGCCAGGTGCCACCTGGGCACAGCTGGCCCATGTTCAGCCCCTGTCGACCAGAACCTCAAGGGTATTTTCATGGTGTCTCACTAAGGTCACTCCTGGCAACTCTCATGGGGTTTCATTTGTTTTGGGGGTTTTTTTGACTCTGTTAGCCGAAAGAACAAGGATAATAGCCGTTCTTGCCCTCACATCACATAAGAAAATGAACTCAGAGGTTGGATGTAGCAAGGACTCTGGTGGACCACAGATATCTGTATGCAGCTTTACAATCCAGGAAAAGTGAGAGAGTTATTGCTTACCCTGCAGCGCTGTCTCAGTACAAGATCTCAAATACCATCTGTGCTCAGTGTGGAAGCTGCCAAAACCCCATCCACAGAAACAGGGAGCACAGAGTGTTGTAACTCCCATCTTGCTCTGGAGCAAAGAGTGAAAAAAGACACCTCCATCCTCTTACTTCAACAGCTTAAAATTCTAACCCCTGGCAGGTGCAGATACAAAGTTCCTTTCAAAACTAGACTAAGGGAGATTTCTTTCAAAATCCACCAACAAGACCAGGAGATCACCACAGTGATGTCTCCCATTTTTAATTGATAAGCTCCTTGCTGGGACCCTTGCCTGGCAAGGGAGGTGCCTGGCTTTGGTTCCCCCATCTTCCTGAAAGGGTTCAGCCCTCCCACTCTGCACCTCCACTTGTAAAATCCTTTTCTTCCCCTAAACACACATAATTTCCTCTAGTCAAAACCCCCAGGAGAGGGATGCATCTGTCTTCCAGTCTCCTGCTCAATGCATTGCACTCCAGATGAGTTCTTACTGATCACTTGTAAAGGTAAAAGCACAGTAAGTGACTAAGCTACTGCAGGGTCATCTATTTCTCCCACTAAGAGCAAACTACTTTGAATTTACTCACATTCATAGACTCATAAAACGGTTTGGGTTTGAAGGGACCTTAAACATTATCTAAAATCACCTCCCTTGACCTGCTGACTGCACTGCTCTTGATAGGTTTGGCTTTCTGGGCTGCGGGCACACATGGCCGGGTCATGTTGAGTATCTCATTAACCAGCATCTTCAAGTCCTTCTCCTTAGGGCTGCTCTTAATCCATTCTCTGCCCAGCCTGTATTTGTGACTTGGATTGCCCCAATCCATGTGCAGAACCTTATTTTAAGAGCTCATATATAAGAGCAGTCACTGTAAATCAGTAAATTTGCAGAACACTTGTTATTCCTGAGTAATTTCTTTAGGGGTCTGTATTCTAGAGAGAAAAGTATTGCTGAAGTGGGAAGTAAAAAATGTAAGTAGCAATTAGATTTTCTCTTAAATACTCAAATAGCTCCAAGGTTATGTTTTCTCTGAAAAATATTCTCAGTGAGTGTATTTGGTGCTCTTGTAGCACATGACATGTTTTAGCTTCTTTGAGGATCTAGTTTTTTATACCTTCAGATTTCAAGGCAAATGGAAGTGGAAAAAAATGCTTACATATGAATGCCTTGCTTTAATTGTTTTAACATTTTGGGGTTTATTTGATTGTGGTCCTTTCTCAAATAGCAAGACCAATATAAATGCCATGCTTAGGAAGACCAAGAAGAAAACTAGAATTCCCTCTGTTTTAAAATTTTGCCTAAAATGGCAGCTGTATCTTTGAGATGCTATTTAATTAACATCAGAGAAGACTGTCAGTAATCAGTACTGCTGAGTGGTTTATTTACTTGGAAAAAAATATGGGTTTCAGTGCTTAACTTTCATCTTTTAAGTTTAGAAGTTTTGGTACCAGGGATATAATTTGCAAAGTTATCTCTAGGCAATTAAAATATATTCTATCGTTTAACCTTTGGATGATGTATAAATATGCATAGACACTCCTACAAGGCAATTTGTCTGCCAATCTGGAAAATGCTAACGCTGTAGTCAATAAGTCAACAGTCTGCAGTGTTAAATTATGAAATCAGAAAGAAGTGCAGCTCGCATTCAATCCAGATATAAAGATCCTAAGGATTTCCAATTTTCTGTGTGGGACAATAAATTTCAGAGATGACTGTATTCTGCCCCAATAATCACGATCTGCTCAGCGTGTTCAGGTATTGTTGCAGAGATTAAAACCACACAAACAGAGTGGAACAGCTCAGCATCAGATAATCACAAGCAATTCTGTGTCAGCAACAGACAGCTGGAGACATATGCCAACAATATTGTAAAAGTGGGAAAATGGAGATTTCGTGACAGCAAGGACGTGGGTTTCATACATTAAGCTAAGTTTCAACCCAAAACATTGAAATTGGTGTTCACAAATAACAGCTCTCTGTCACAGTGTTCAGAAAGTCTACCATTTAGCATAAAAACTATGTAAAGCAAAATTAGGCAGAAGAAGGTATTTGTTTCTCTAATATTTTGCATGTTGACCAGCTATTTGATTTCAGTGTTATCATAGACAAAGAGATCAGAATATTTTTTGCCAGATCAGCTGGAAGAACTGTCCAGTTGTGGACCCGACTAATGATTTGTGAGACTCCTGTGTGAAAAAGCAGGAGTTAGATGGAATTTTATCTACAAATATTTGTCTAAAGATTTTTTCTTCCAAGTACAGTTTAAAAGAAAATGAACAAATCTTGACCTAACTTGAGCTATTCTGTTTTTCCCTTTCCCTTGAGTTTCAAGTCCCTGTCCTTCCCTGATACTCATTCCCTTCTATCCCCGCTTTTGTCTTTCACTTTTTAAAATTAAACATCTACTAAGAAGTAAGTCCAAGAATAAAGGCTGAAAAAATCCTATTATATTTATTGCTGTGAAGCAGAAGAGAGTGCAGGGAAAATACTTGCGAAGACTTGTGAAGCAAAAAATAATCTACCTTTCCACTGCTTTCTCTCAGAGCCTCCTTTATAGACCCACAAAATCCTTTTCTTTCTTTTTTCTGTAGGTGACCATATAAAATCAAGATAAAAAAATTCAAGGCTCTGAACCCAAAAAACCCCAAGTTTCCTATTTTCACAAAGAGTTCTCAAAAAACCCTTTGTATGTTGGATTTCTTGTAAAGACGGGAAATAGCTTGAAAATATTCATGAGGAAGTAAAAGCTGTTCTGATGAGTTCACTTCCCCTGCATGTGAAGAGCAGTTTCAAAGTGATGTTTTATCGAGGTGGCTGGGCCTGTTTTCTGATTTTGCTGTTGAAGCCCCTCCTTTGTGTCTCAAGTGTTTTGTCCTGGGATCTGGCTGTGATTCCCGAAGCTGTGGCTCTCAGGGAGGGTAATGGAGATGAGTGGCTTGTGAGGAAGCTCAGGCCCAGGTCCCCGAGGTGTTTGTATTTTAGGGCTCAGAGCCTGGTGCAGGTTGAGGAGTGATGTAAATGCTTCAGGCACCACTGAAAGAGTTTGAAGAACCAACGCAATAAGAGGCGTCCACGGGGAATGGCAGATTGATTGCAACAAGCAATACCAAAAAGTTCTGCAAAGAGCAAAAATGTAGTCTGAGTAAAAGAAATAAAGAAGAAAGGAGGGAAAGGGTAGTAAGAGCTTGCACGCCTCTGGCAACTTGCCTGCAGATCAATGTGCATTGGGGACAATTAATAGAGCAATTCCTATGACTGGCTTTTTACACTGGTGTGTACACCTTGATGAGGCCAGATCAACAGGTTGGATGGACAGGATCTACCCTAAAAATCAACTTTACTGAAATTTGAGTGGCTTGATGAAGCTCATCTTCTGGATGAATGGAAGGCCAGCACCTCTAGATGAGATCATCAATTTAGGGGTAAGAAGGAGCATTCTCTTCTGAAGTGATTATTGGTTCCTCAAATATGGAGCACAGACTGGACTCATAGTGTTGGTGTGGCTGAAGCAATATAGGGTAAGTTATAACCTTCACCTTCTCCTTTCCTCCAAGATCAATACCTTGCGTGGTAGCTTTTTTAAACAGGCAAGAACAAAAACTCTTAATTTTGGGATGTAGTGAACCACACTCTGAACCACAAACCTGTGTGAACAAAGGCCCAAGCCAGCATATCTAATCCTGAGAGGCTCACAGAGATGCAAAGATGATTTCCAACCCCACAGAGCCCATGCACAGCACCCATCTGCTGCCACAGCAGGATGTGACTACAACAATCCTACATTTGATGATTAAAACCTGCTTTGACTTGTGTTTGGGGTCGCTACCATGCAAAATGCATTACAGCAGCCTCTATGCTCCTCTCCAGCTGGAGAACAGCCCATCAGATCAGCCCTGCTGCAGGAAAACTAAAGCCACCTCACAGTCTCATCTTACCCAGGCCAGAACACTGACTGCTGCAAAAAACATGAATCAGGAGTAAAACAGAGCGCTGAATACATTAATCAAAATGATCACCATTGCAAGATCTGCAAAGAACAAAGAAAACAAATCCAAGGAAAGTTAACACCAGAAACCATTTGCAAGGCTGCACAAGTCAGCTAATGAAATAACTGTCAATGTAGACACAAACCTTTTGTGCTTTCACACAATTTAAATATAAAGTAATTTGCATTCAGGTATCCAAGTCTCCCTGAAAAAAAAGATTAACAATAGGATTCGCTTTCTTTCTACAACCTTTTTTCTCCCCCCCTTCCCCCCAGGGGTGGCTCTGATAAGGTCACCTTATTAATGCAGATCTCTGTTTTTCAGAAAGCAGCCAGGAGTTTAACTGTTTCACTGTGAAATGATCTATGAGATGAGAACAGTCCATTTTTTATCCTTGATTGATCATTTCAGCATATATAACAGCAAATCCTAAGGGACACCACTCAAATCCCTGCCTCAGAATGACCTAGACTCAGCTCTAAAAAGTGTTGCGCTCCACTACACAATCCTTCAGCGTTTTTTCTCAACTTTGCATTTTCCACTGAACATAATAAAGTTGCCTTGCATCATTACAGTTCTCTGTAGAAAAAAAAAAGATCTCATAAATAAGTAAAAAGTTTTAACAGCTGAGAATTAGGTGCCACTACAGCCTGCTGAGGAGCTGAGCCATCAAGCAGTTAATGCCTTTTCCCTAGGCACAAAGGCAGGAGCAGGTCTATGATCTCAATTCAGGTGTCACGGCTTCTCATTTCCTTCCCTGGCCACCAGACACCTGTTTCCCTGCTCTTAATAGCCTGTGATGGGAACTGCCTGGTGCCAAAATCACAGGCTCTGGCTCCTCTATGATGAGTTGAAAATAAAGCAATTGCCCTTTATTTTTTTTTTTTTAGTTATTTACTGTGTCTAAGCTTTATCTCAGTTCCATTGTTGGGTTATTCTTCTCCATTCTGTGTGCTTCCAGCCAACTAATCTTCGTTTTGCTTTTTTTGATGACTTTATGCTGACATATACAGAGACCTTAAATAAATCATTACGATTATAAATAGCAATGGCTGGATTACAAAGGATTCTGGAACACTTGTGATAGTAAATTAGCAGGCAGGCAAACCTACAGCTGCCAGCAGCTGATGTAATATTTCAGAGAATTGTTTTCTGGATTGCGTAAGGGAGAATTGTCCTTTGAGCTTCGTTCTCGGTTTCTTTCAATCTGTCAAACAGTTCAACAATGTGATGCTCACACAAAGTTCACAGAGAAACAGCTTATAAATCCCAAATATCATACACACAGCCTGTTTCAGGCTTCACAAGTTAGAATTTATGACAAAAAAATCTCCACAGAGATATCTGTCTATTGCTAACAGCGCCCCTGAACAGATAGACATTATATCCACAGAAACAGCTACCACATCAAGGAACATTTGCACTAATTTCCCCCTTTTTTCCTTCTATCCTTTCTTCATAAACATCAAACTCCAACAGGCTATTGTATTATAATAGTGCAGCCTGTAAATTCCTGTAATCAACTGATGGAGCAACATTAATTATGGAGACTTTGTACAGGCCACATGCATCTTTACATCCCTTTATAAAATGCTGACACATTCCCCATCTAAAAGGGATTACAATCACAGAGGATGACCCTGCAAATGCCCACTATTGAATGTAGCATTTGCTATCATGAGTAAGCCCACTGAAGCTACCAGAAACGCACATGGCCAGACAAAAAGCTCTGATTCACATATATGACTAACAAAGGTGTTCAGACCACAACATTTTCTGTCTGATTATGCCTTTGCAGACTGAGATTTAGGGGGCTGATGCTTTCAGACTTGAGACTCAGTCTGGGACAGCAGTCTGGCTGGGAGATGACGCAGGTAGGAGGTGCAAGAACAGGTAGTGGGTGCCCTCAGAAATAAGCTTAGAGAAGGAAGACAAAATTTGGGAAGCTGTGTCAGGAAGGTATTTATGTTGTAATGATGATGAAGTTGAGATGGGAGGGGTACATGACGTGCAAGGGATACAGGAGATAATAGCAGAGATGTACTAAAGACAAGATTTGGATTAGGTGGGATTTAGCCAGCAGGGACAAAAGGCTCAGTGCTAATATTGAAAAGATGGGGAAGCAATAAAAGGATTCAAAGAGCAAGAGGCTTAGTTGTGAGCAGCAGGAGGAGTGATTCTTAGCCAATCCATCGCACTTAGGTAGTAGCTGTTGCTCAAAGGCAGCATACAGAAGGTGTTGTCCACAAAAAGTCTCATAAAACTCCCTGAGTAGGGCACGGAGTTGGTTCCTGATGCTGTGCTGGTCTGGCAGGCAGGCTGTGGGGTGAGTCATGCCATGAAGCAACCCTACAAACACCCTGTGAGAGCAGCTCATGGAGCGAGCACCCTGAGATGGAATGCCCTTGGATTGAAAGGAATATGTTGTTCCTTGGCACAACGTGTAACTGCCTTTCACTTGTCTCGTTTGTAGAGAGTGATTTTAGTCTTTGGCAGCGATGAGTGGCACATGTTGGAGGTGTTTTGCCTAAGGTGTGCTATTTCATTAGCCGAATGTTGCTTAACAAAGCCTCATCATTTCAGAAGGCATGCTGTAATGTATTATTTGCAGGTTATCAGTGATGGATACATAAAATCCACTGAAAGCATCAGCTGTCACTCAGCAATAGCATGGCCTGAATATTTATTAGCTTTTATTTACTTTATGCCTATTCTATATCATGAACAGGTAAGAATTCTAAGACATCTTAAAAATCATTTCTGCTGATAAACATCCACAATGTTAAAATCAATCTCTCTTCATCCCCACCCAAAACAAAGCAATTCTCTCTCCTCCTATGCCCTGTATTATTAAAGGCCTGAGTTTAGGGAGTGTTCTTGCTACAGTGCCTGGTGTTGGCCAACTCATATTCTCCCACAAATGCCCCTAAAAAATCACCATTAGCATGCAACGATCCAGGGACAGAATAAAGCAAGAAAGCAAGATTAGTGTAACAATGATTAGCTTTAGTGTAGAGCATTATAAGGTCAAATTTCTGGTTGCTGGTCTGGGTGACTATTTTTATGGCACAGTGTAACTGAGAAAGGGGCTGCTGACTATTCTCAGGTTTGTGTTAAGGCTCTTGGTATGCCCAGTGGGAATGAGAGCTTTCCCAACACTGTGACACCACACAGAGCTGGCTTTACCTTCGTTTTCCATAATAAATTCTTGCCTGTTGAATATTAAAGTATACCTTCAATCACAGACTATGTAAATATTGGTGACATTATTCTGAAAATCTTACACTTCCCAAAGTGATTTTTTTAAAGGCTATTAGTACTTGAGAGATGGGGGGTCTTTGGGATTACACAGTCTGTATACAACAACTTTGGGATGACATGCCAAAAAGAAGTATGTCTGGCAAAGATGTAAAAACAACAAAGAAAAGAATATTTTTAAATCGCATCAAAATACAACTTGAAGCCACAAACACAAAAGAAGGAATGAACACTTGTCTTCTATTTTGCTTTATAAAGAATAAACCAAATGAGAAAGGGATTAGGATCTGAGGGTAATTCAGAACAATTGTAACACTGCAGCTAAAGATTTGTTACTCTTCACTTTGCAGATCATGAACTTCCATAAACATGGGATGACAGGTACAAACCCAGGACTGGCAATAGGTCAGAACACAACTGGCTGCAATGGGGAGTGCTCGCAGCAAGTCTGGATCATGAAATACAAAACCCTCCTGCAGAGACAAGGCAGGTGGAATAGCTGCACTTTTCTTGATAAAACACATCATCTGATTCATATTTCTATCATCAGATTGTTCTCTTGTTTTGTTTGTATTTTGTATGAAATATCCTGAGTTGAGCCTGTATTTCATTGAGGTAAATAGACTAATTTTTTTAATGACCTTCACCTGCTGCTTATATGCTGGTCTCTTAGGTCCAAAAGGGATTTGAGGATAAAGGAAAATATAAAACCAAATCAAATCAAAAGAACAAGCCTAACTGGATTAAAATAAATAAGCCTGTATATACTGTCCTCAATTATTGACAACTCTTTGGATTATTACTTCTGAATTGAAGCTGACATGCCCCCATGTGATGCACTAAAGCAGTTTAAAGCTTTAACAGACACAGAAATTTAAGGACTCAATTCCTTTCTTAACATAAAACTAGAGTGTTTTGATTTGCTGGAACTTGGGCAATTAGTAATGATACATCTGCTGACAGGTCTTGAGCAGGAACAATCACAAACACTGTGACTCGGTACATGATTTATTTGTCAGAGTGCATGCTTTTTAAATCTGAGTAAAAATGGATTTTGTAAACTGATTGAGATTAATTAAAGGTATAACTCAGGGAAGGAAAAAAAATGACTCAGCGCACATTTATTTTCAGATCATTTTTCACTGGAAAGTTTGCAGGTCTAACAAGCAGAAGCTACTGACACAGTGTGCAAATAGTTCTGCTTTCACATCACAGGAGAGGGATTTTTTTCTCATTTTTCTTTCCTTGGCTTGTCTGAAAGCCAGGTGTCCAGTCTGTGAGGTTCCTGCCAAGGCACCAGGGAAAAATGTATATTTCTGAGCAGAAGCTGACCTTACCTACTTCAGGAAAGAGAATGATTCTGGAAGGTCTGGGAAAATACTCCCTGTATGAAATTTCTCAGCAGTAAGGAGGCAAATGTAGAAGAGCTTAAAATATAGATTTGCTCATGTATTTTTTTAATGCTTGAGTCTATAAACACCAAAGAAGAAAAAGAAAGTGATGTAAATTATAAAGGCTTCAGCAAGCGGTTGCAGGCTGCAGTGTCCCAGTGTAAGCCTATGATTTTAGCCACTTCCCCAAAAGGCTCTTTGTACAACTGCAGCTTTTATTGTAATTGAAAACAAAACAAAAAGCTGAACCCCAATAGATTTGTATTTCAGGTTATTCAGCTGCTGTAAATTGATACCCCAGGAAGGGGCTGAAGTGACACCCATGCAGTTCTGTCCCATATCACTGTTGCAGTACAGCCTGGGGCAGCTGGTGAGCAGAGCCCAACCCTTGAATCCCTTACCCAAACCCCTGATTTTTCCCTGGAGGAGCTGGGGAACAGCTCTCCTACAGCACACGCCTTTCACACAGGTGGGCAGGACCCCTCAGCCCCAGAAGCAATTGTGCCATAATACCTGATAGCAGCAGCAACCTGATTTTTTCCTTGCAAGCAAGAGCAGACATTCCAGCCCCTTCCTGGAAGGAACATTTTCTGTGGGACAGCACAGAGAAATTCAGCGAGATGACTTGGAGGGGTGAAAGGCAGGGACATGGTCCCTGGGAGAAGTGAAGGGGGAAGTGAGTGTCAAACCAGACAAAACATGACTGGTTCCCTTATTATCCACTGTGAAACCCAGCAGAGATTTCAGGGCTTAACATGATACTGGGAAGCATCAAAATTATCAGTTGTGCCCAGAACTTAGGACAAAATATTATTTGTCATAGTATTGGGCAAAACTTCAATGTAAGAATGGGCATCAAGAAACAAAAGGACATCTTTTTAAATGTGATGTTACTCTAGACGTTCCTTCAGGTATTTTTAATCAGTGTTTCAAAGAGCTTGTTAACAGAAATACTTCTGAAAGTCTTCCTTTTTTCCACCATTTTCATCCATGCCGCTGCTCCTGCTCAAAGGGGCAAGTCCCCAAAGCAACACATTAGAACAACAGAAATGAATGCAAAGTGAAAAGAAAGTTCAGTATCCAGAGCTGCTGCCTTGCTTGGTTATTGTGGTACTGCTCTCTGGGAACACTCTGCTCCCAGCCAGCTCTGCAGAGAGGCACTCTTGCCACCTTCCAGCCAGGCCAGAGAGGATAATCTATCTGAGTGCCTGTGAAAATCACATAATCCTTTTCCATCAGGATTAATATCCAATGTCACACTAGTCTGATACATACAGGATGAAGTCTGACACTTCTTGTTATAAAGGTCACGCAAGGAAACAATCTCTGCCGTCCCCAAAGCAGAACCCATAAGTGACAAATTTCCATTCCCCTCTGTGTGTGTTAAAGAGGCAATCTTCATCATCACTATTTTTATTTATTCCAGGGAACAATTTCCACCTGGTGAGCCTGGAGCCTGCATCTGGGTAGTTTCATTCCAGCTGCAGCAATAGTTTAATCGGAGTGAAGCTAACAGCAGCATCGCTCCTTCCCTGTGCAGTTCAGCTGCTGCCTGTCCCCCTGCAGAGATACCTGTTGTGATTCTTGCAGGAGAAAAATGACCCATTTTCAGGTACACACAAAGAAGCATTACAAAATAAACCAAACTGCTGCCTGCACTTCATCACAAGTTACAGCAACCTCATCACCTGCAGAAAATGTGTTATTACATATATGAGACAGATCATAACTGGAAGTTGGAGGCTCACTAATCATAAATTCAGGCACAAGCAGTAAGGAAATGTATTTTTCCTTGTTCATTTTTAGCCAACAGAATGTGAACAGCAGTTTGAAAAGCTGGTGAAGCAGGGAGGCTTGGAACAACTACAGCACAGTCAATCGACATAAGGACGGGATCAGGTCTTGTTATGTATTCATCTTATTCTACCTTGTTAAAATCTAATCCAGCTTGCACCATCTTCAAGACCCGAAGCAGGCCCAGAAGAGCAAATCAAGCTCTCCTCGATGGCATAGAGCAGGCAGGTCCTGCCTTTTGGGATTATTAAAAGATCCCATTTTACATCTTAACCCTGCAGGCAGAAACAAGTCTGCAAGTCACCTTACATGAGGAAATGAAGGAAGGTGTTACATCATTAAAAGCCAGGCTAGGGTTTCTAAGTGGAGGCACACACATTAACTAATTGAATCACTATCTTCTTATCTTGGGGAGACAGGCTGCTGTTACTCCAGATTAAAATGCAAATGTTCACCATCTTTCAAATACTAATGTGAATTTGAAGTTGGGGACTGGCCTTTCTGTAAGGTTTAACTGCTCTCTCTGCTCTCCAGGCCTGCAAACGGTGTTATTCTGATTGCTCACACTGCTGAACCCTGAATATCTATCCATACTGGTGTTTTGCCAACTTTTGCCATCTTCAGCCTCAATGTTTTGTAATTTTTCATAACAGTTCAATACTTCATAAACAATGTACCTTAGGAAATAATAGGTATACATACATCTTACTGATAGTATAGGCATCAGCTTACTAACAGCCTTTCATAGAGACCAAACAACTCATAATAAATTACAGAATTAGGAAATAAGTTATCCAGACTGAGTGTCCTGTTCCTCCCCCTTCATCATTTTCAGGGATTCTTTCACTGGTATTGACTTGAAAATACCACAAAAAAAAATATTATAGGACAGGATTAAAATTCAGAATGAGCATGACAACTTGAAGAAAGAGCCTGATGAAAAAATGGTGAGAGATCAATAAGGACAAGGTTATACATAAGGAATACCTAACTGAACAAATACAAGCTAGAAGAGAACCTGAGAGAGAGATTTTGCAAGAAACTGTGACATATCTTAAATCAGAAACTCAACCCAAGTCAACGGCATCAGACTTTACAAATGAGGCAAATATGAAATATAGGATTTGATCTGCCTGCTTTTATACAGCCTGGGCTGGAGCAGTGGAGAAATTGTTGTGCAGGGAGTCCTGGGCAGAGCAAGGACCTGTACAGAGGTGACACAGGGGAAATGGCTGGAGAAGGAGTGAGGTTGTTTAGTCTTAAAAAAAGCAAACTTCAGGTACTTGAAGTCTGTTGTGGAAAAGGAAAGAAATTATTTAGTCTGTATTGTGGAAGGGGTAGAAGGAATGGACTTTTTAGTGCAGCAGGGTCAGTTTAGTTCAGGCATCAGCAGACAGCCCTGAGCTGAGGCTGCAGGATGGGGATGGGGAGTCTCTGTCCCTCAAGGTGACACAAATATCCCCCAAGCATGGTGTGTGTTTCCTTGGCTTGGGCTGGGCCAGATGTCTCTCCAGGAATCTCCTGGGACAACTGTCCAAGACTTTGTGGCACCATCTCTGGTTAGGTCAATGTAAGGGTGCTAACCCAAAGGAAACAAATTCCAACTCCACTCTTGCAAAATTCCAGAATTACACTGTGTATCCCTGAGCACAGACACCTGGCATTTCAGGGGAGACCAAAAGTATGACAGATAGATGTTTGCTCCTGCATTTTGCCTGCAGCAAACCCAAAAGCACGGCAGTGCCACGTGCACATCCTGCAGCAGGGGAGGGTGTTGGCGCACAGCCATGGGGCAGAGGGGTTCAACAGGCTCCTCTGGACTCTGCAGTAGCTAAAGACTTCTCAGCAATGTGGTCACACCAGTCACAGCCTGGAAATGCATCCCAGGCTTGCTCCTGTGGGAAGTGCAGGGGTATCTCATGAATGAGAGGCTGCTTCAGCAGGAACAAACAGGAGGAATAGAACCATGTGGACTGAAACAATAAATTGCTGTCACATCTATCAACTGTTCCTTTTATTTAGTCAACAACTATCCAACTCAGTATATTTGCTGTGAAGGAGGGAGAGAAAAGCTGGCAAAACCAAGATGAATTCTGAAGACAGAAAAATAACCTTTTAAATTTTTTTTCTTTTTTTTTTTTTTTTTGTGACCCATATTTTTAAGCATTTATTCACATTGACTTTTTAAGGGAGAGAAAAACATAATTTGCACTTTGGGATAAGTTGAAGGTGTCCATGCAATTTCATGGATGGCAGAATACCAATTTTGCTTAAATGATAGAGTCCCACCACATGTCTCTTATTTAAATGACCTGAAAATAAGAGATATGAAGGCATAAGCAAGAACAGAAAATGAACCTAAATATATAAAACTAGTGCATTGTGTGATATTTCTTGGTGTGTATTTCACTGTGAATACCAAGCCCACTCTTGGACATTGTTATCCCTGGCATTAGCCCTCTTTGGAGTGGTCATCCTCATCACAAGCAGCCCAGAGCTCTACTGGGTGTGTACAGAACAGCCAAACACTTAGGGAAAACTCCCAGCTCACTAACAAAGCCAGGAGATGGAATTTTTGTTCATAAAACCCATACTGTGTTGGAAGAGCAATATAGCCCTTCTGTGGGACCCATGGTACAATAAAAGCAGCAAAAGCTGGATGCCATCCAGGATTCCCATAGCATTTGAAACATTGGCATTGCAAGAATTTTATTTCTGAGTTGCAACAAACAAACAAGGAATAAAAAATAAAGAAGTTAAAAGTGAGGTGTCTGAGGTGTCCTGAAAATAATAGTACCAGATTTTGTTTTCAAAACCTGAAATATTTAGGTCTTATACAATAATAAATATTTCAAACTTAGCATCATTCCACATTTTCTCTCAACTTCGTCCAGTCAGCTTTGACTCCATGTACTTTAACTCCTCTTCCCCTATTTATTTGCTTTGCTTTTTAATACAGTTTCCTGAGATCCTGCTGTGTCCTCTCTCACTTTTCCTGTTTCTCAGAGGAACAGATGGCAGAAAGTTTTAATACATTTTTCTCTCTGTCTTTCCCAGTAACTACTCCGAAATCAACTGTGCATCTGAAATGCCACAAAGCCTTCAAGATCAATGTTCTTTGCCTCGAGTTTATCCAGGTATTGTCGTATTTGAGCTTTTGGTCTCACACCTCCCTGAAAACAAAAAGCCTCTCCTGGTTTTTAGGTACCACCTGGCTTCTGAATGGAGTTCCTTGCCACCCAAATCGAGCTGGGGTGTTTGACTCCCAGCACAGCCCCCAACCTGCTGCTCCAATCCAGGAGCTCGCTGTCTTCTCATTCTCCCCAGCCATGTCTGTCCCTCAGATCCTTGCCAGCCCTTAATCTGAGCGTAACTCTACCCACACATCCTTCATGCAAGTAACTTCTTAAAAATGCTTTTCCAAGAAAGCACATCAGTGTAATTCCAGAGAAATAAATGACAGAGGCAAACATGTTTTGAAAATTCAGGGTGAGTCAAGTGTGACCTCCTCTGCTCAGAAATTTAATCACCATGAAATTCTCTGGCATTGTGTGCCTTTATTTATTATTCCCATGTAGAATCTATTCCTGTTTTCCCTCACCTCAGTGGCATCTGGGTGGGTTATGAGACCTTAATTTCCACTGAGAAGAAAGAAAATGTTCATTTATACCAACCCAAGTGGCAGAGCACCTGTGTTGTCCCTAACACTGTCAGTAGGTAACTTGTTCCACTCTTGCAGGGGGTCATTCTGTTGCGTGCCAAAGGGAATCCCACTTTCAGATTAGATCATTTCATGCACAGCACCTTTCTGAATGCCCAGGGAGCCAAATCTGAGTGAGTTCTGACTCAAGGATAGGCAAGACATGAAAGATGGTGCCACAGTCCCCAGCCAGGCGGCTGCAGTCAGCAGCTCTCAGAAACGAATCAGCGGCTCATTTTTTCCTGCGCATTCTTTTTGCACTGTATAAGTGTTTAATAAAAGCTTTACAGTAGTGCTTTTATTTTGCCTAATTCTTTTTAATTTTTCTATGCTTTAATTAGCTGCATTTAATTCACACAAAATAAAGTATTAGGTTTGTGCTTTCCTCTGGGCCAAGTCATCGTACTTCCAGGAATCATTAAAGTACACATGGGCCCAGAAATGTAAGCTTACTTGTAATATTAAAAGGACTATTTAACAAGAGCAGTAACTGTTGATTTCCTTTCCAGATTTGTCACAGTTCAAATGCTGAAAGAAAGTAAATAGTATATTTCATTACACACATTATTCTGACATTTGTTCAAATAATATGCTTTGTTTTGTATGACCTTAAGAAAAACAAGTGCCTTACTTCAGAGCAGAATATGTCCCTTTGACTTGTAAAGAGCAGCAGATTTCGGCATGGTTCAGTACCAAAACATCCTTGTGCAATTCCCCTGTAAGTAATTCTGAGTTTGGGGGGTTTTGGGGGCTTCTCACTTTATTTTAACTATGTCATCTCTGGGAGCTAAGTAGTTGCTCCGGTCATATTGGAAGGGAGAGTGTGTTAAGCAGTGAACAGCAGTGTTTTCAAGTGTTCATTCCACATACTGAAATAAAGGAATTTTGTAAAGGTGCCCTAACAACAGCACGCAGCGTTTCTGCAGCACTGAAACACGCACCCATTTCAGAGATGGGGAGAGGTGTAAAATCTAGAGGACTTATACAAATATAGATGTGCAATTCAGAGCAAACTAGGACAATAGAAACATCCTGTTAGGCAGTGCACAATGAATGCAGAAGAAATTTCCTATGCACATTCTCTAATTGCTCTGAGGGGGGAGGAAAATAATAACCTAATATGGAACGTTATAACTGAGAAATAACTTATTTTCCTGAATTTCTTGTTGGAAAAGGTAGTGCCCCCTGGCTTGGCTGCTGTTGTGGGACAAAGCCCAGCAGCAACACTCCCTGTGCCCAGTGTGACAGAAACCAGAGGGAGCAGCCCAGGGTGAATGGCTCAGTCACTCTGCAAACCCACCCAACAGGAACATCCATCACGTTATAAATATCCCATTGCCATCCTCTAGCAGATGGAGCACAGCACTTGCCTCTCTAATCAGCAGAATATAATTCACCTAAACTCTCAAACCGAATTCATTCTCGCAAGGGGAAATCACTCAAATTCACCTACTGCTTTCCTGAAGGAGTGCAAACCACAGAGGGGAGCATGTGCCTTTGCTGACAAAAGCTCAAAGAAAAATACTGAAAATTAGGGAAAGGCAATAAACAGCAAACCCCATATGTTGTGGGGGAAAAAAGAAGACGTGCTTACTGGCTTAGCAAAATACAGACTTAATGAACTTCAAGAATTGAGGTATTTTCTATATTTTACTTTAAACAGAGCAGAGAAGGTATTGTGAGGCAGATTTTTTGAGTTATTTACACATAAAGCTTCTAAAAATTATAGGTTTACTATCCTGAGTTCCATTTGCATTTTCTGGCTGTTCACATACCCTGAGAATATGCATTGACTAAAGGTGGGGAGCAAGAAAGGAAGTTGGGGAAAGAGAAATGTAAATAAATTCTAAAAAAATCCAACACATTGATATTGTTGATCTGGAAACAAAATGAAAGGCAAACCCAGAAAGGCCCAAGCTCTGAAAACACACTGCTAACCACAAGAAAGCAAAGATTTCATGTGGAAGCTTCTTTCCTATTTCAATCCAGTTTTCAGCTTTTCAATGCTACCAGCTCATTTCATGGGGCACCATTGTTCTCCCTTCCCTGGATTCTCATATTTCTGTACCAGGTGACAATAACAGGCAACTCTCAGATGTCCAAGAGAATAACTGAGCACCTCAGTTCTTCTGCCTGTGATCAGCAGCTGGTATTTTACAATCTCCTGACTCTGACTTCAGGACCCTTGTGCAGAGAGGGAAGTCAGTCACAATTAAACCACAAGTTTCTACCCTGCTTTACACAAAACGAGACAGATCAGGAAGGCAGCTCCCTGTGGGTATTGCTCAGCATCATCTGATCACCCCCCATCTGCTGAGACAATGAATTCCTAGCAAAAATCACGAACTGTAGGAACATCAAAAATCCCTGCAAGTAGAACATTCCTAGAAGTGCAGAAATTGCTTTTGACCTTGAAAGGGAACTATTGAGAGCAAAATTGTGTGAAATTCAGAAGTCAGGAAAGAGCCTGATTTTGAGGAATCCATGCATCTGAGTAACTGACAACTTTACAAAATCAGTATTGTAATTTGTGTGCCCACTGGAAGGGCTGGGTGGCAGCCTGTGGCGTGTGATCCTTGGGAAGAGGGGGGAAATTCCACTGGAGCTGTGCTCAAGGCCAATTTACAGTCATGTGTAAAGGACATATTTTATTTAACTGAAAATATGGTACGAAAAGCATTACCTTGCCTCATCCAAGGAACTTCTGTGCAATGATTTGTCTGATTCTCCTGCAGTTTTTAAATGAAAATGATATTCTGCCTATTGGCTTATTATCTTACCAGGACTGAGAAATTAAAATGACACATAGGTCTTGTGCATGTGCCTGTAAACTCTTTCCTGAATTTAAACCTTTTTGTAAAACTTACATGAAATTCGCCTGTTTCACAACAATTCCTGTAACAATGGAGTTCTTTTATCCTGTTTATCTAATCTTGATGCAAATAAAAAATAAAAAATAATAAAAAAACAAACCTAACCAAAAATAACCTGATGCTTCAAAAGAGCCAATTATTCACAGACAGACAATCAAGCAAATTTGAACTGTGGGAAACCTTTAAACTTTTGAAATGAGAGCAAGCTGAATCCTCCTTTAGGCAAGCTGCAGCTTTCAGCCTCCCTTGAAACACTGATGGGATAAACTGCCACCAGACTGGAAATGGCTCAGAAAGAGCTGGAAAGTGAGATGCCAAGAGAAAAAAGGGATTGCACAAGGTGGGAAAGAAAGGTCATGCTAGTGTTGGGGAAAGACCAGGAGAAATTTTTGAGAATGTTTCTCTTTGCACATGAGCCATAATGAACTGGGTGTAAAACTAAAGGGCCAAATTATGTATTATGAAAGAGTTCTAAATGACGGAACATATGCGTTAACATATTTCAAGTGATATGTTTTAAAAACATTATCAAGCTTTTATGCACATGTTGCATCGTTCAACTCCTAAATTCTGCTGCGAGATCTGTGGGAGGAGATAGCCTGCTTGCTTTGATTCCCAGCCTTCACTTTGTGTGCTGCCTGAACACACACTCCCAAATGTGCTTGGAGAACAAAATTAACCCCTGACGTGCAACCACACAGCACAGTCCTGTGGGAGCTGCTTGTTCAGTGAAACAAAGAACTCCATGCATATTCCTTCATCACCAGGTGACTCAGAAATTCCTGCTCTGCACTCATGGCAGACCCAAGGATGGCTGGACAGGTGCCCTTTCTGCCTCAGATCTAGGGGTATATTAAGAAATAACATATGTGCACAGTAATATTTTAAGGTGCTTTATATTTATTTTCAATCTCTTTATATAAAGAGGAAATACCCCAGACATCTGAAAGCACAAGGGGCAGTGAATGTTAACCCAGTCCTGATGTGCAGCCCTTGACCAGACTGCACAAGGGCGGGAGCACTACCCTACACAAACACTGCTCAAGCCAATCCTAAAACACCCTGACACACACAACTGGGATTCATATTGAGCATTTCAGCATCAATTATGGAGATCAAGGGGTTTGTATGATGAAACAACTTCAGGGGTCTGACAGGTATTTACTGTACAAGTCAAATGAAAGACATCTGAAAGATGCAAACCTGCAGTGACAGTGGGGCAGGACACAAGAATTGGCAAAACTTTACAATTATTTGAAACCTCAAAAATGGTCATTAGGGATTTTAGGATAGAAAAAAACTGTGCAAGAAAGCCATGAATGCCAGCCTTGCTTTGTCTTTTAATGGGTATTCAAAATATAAAGTCGAATTTACTTAGGAAAGCTGCAAAACTTGAAGATTATGTGTAGCTGCAAGAAACTTGAAGATTATGTGTAGTGAATAGGTTCAAAGAGAGAAGTTGTGGTTACAGCAGCAGGCAGTGGACATTTCATGTTAGCAGTTGCTGCAACACCACGAGATTATCAGGGCTGGGGAAGAGTGATCTGACAGCTGAAAATGGGAAGAGAAGTGGCAGCAAGGTTAAGACATGGTCAATACTATGGACAAAAGGTCTCTGGCTCCTGTCTCAGTAATTTCTTTGCTAGCACTGGTGGAAGTAGAATAGGGATCTTATCTGTCATCTTCATTTTCCTAAGATTTTGTTTCTTTTTTGAGTAGGAAATTTAAGCTGGTGCGTGGGTGAAAGCAAGAACTCATGAAAGTAAACATGAAACAAACTGAGCACCCCACATGTCTGTGGCTGGATCCTGCGCAGCACACGCTGCTGGAGCCTGCAAGGAGAAGTGACACTGCCCAGCCCTGCTCTCCCATCCCTCTCCCTGAGCAATGCCATTTGGAATTGCCAGGGACAGGATTTGTACTTGGCACAGGAATAACTTCCCTGCTCTGTGCAGCTCCATTTTCACCACAATCCCTAAGAGGTCCAGAAGCCTTTCCCGTTGGCCTGCCAATAAGAGGCAGATATTTAAACACACACAGAGACTCTTTCAAGGGAAATTTTAGCTCAAGGCCATATGATTCCTTATCAGACACTGGACATCAGCTACTGCTTTTTAGCTGCAGTGACACCAACATCTACAACATCACTCACTAAATGTGCCCTTATTGCACCACTCCACTGGCTCCCTCCCAAGCACAGAGCAGCCACCACCTTAGAAGAGATGATAAACTTTGTTCTTCACCACCAAACTTCATAAGGGTTTGTCATTCAGGTGGCTGAATAGTTCATAGCAGCTAAAATTGCTCCTGTGACAGCATTACCTGTTAATTGTCTACCCACTGATAGAATCTCTCCTTACAGTTATATATGTCCTCTCTTTAGGAAGCAGCCAGTTTCAGTAAAACATCATTAATATAATTAATATATTTCATTACCCTTGTTCTGCTTCAGTTATTTTTCAATGGAAAAGCTGAAGAATTTCAATAGCTAGGAGAAGAAATAATGTCACCTTGAATACGGAATTTCTTCATTATGATTCCTGAATTTGATTTCCAGCATGGAAGTGGAATGTATTTGTCAGGATAATGGCCAAAAAGGGAAACAATAGGAAGCCTTTGTTATTTTAAATAGTTAAGTTGTTACACAATATGATGGACTTCTTCTGTTGTACCTTAATGGATAGTAACACAATCAATAAATGGCTGTAACAATTTCATTCTGCTTCACCTGCTGTAATTGAAAAATAACTCAAGCAGAACTTTGGAGTAGTTTGTGATGTATATTTTTTTCTTCTGCCCTCCCCTGTCCTTTTCTTTTTCCTTTTTTTTTTTGATTAAGATAAAGATTACACTTTAGTAATTGGAGTAGGTGTAATTGTTATTATAAACACCTTTCAACAAGCTGTTGTACCCTGAGAACAATCCTGCAAGGCTACAATAGAATGAATGAAATCAAGGGGAAAAAACATGGATCTGAGAGGCACGAACAAGGATGTCATTGGTAGAGAAAACAGGAAGAGTTGAGGTGCTGCCATTCACTGCCTCAGACTGTTCAATCTGGAGTGGTCACCACTTCCTCTGCTAGAAAATGACTAACAGAAAACCATTGAACTGAAGTCCATCAGCTCTGCTTGGGACAAACCTGAGGGAACTCTAGGAATTCCAAGCAGAGGATTTCTGTGTTATAAATGCATGGGGGAGAAATTGTTTCAGCTGTATTTTTACCCAGCTGCAGTATTAAGAGCACATGTACTGCAGTCATGTCCAAAAGAATTGTTTATAAGAATTTCTGTGTGAGAACTCTAAATGCAGTAATCATGAAAAGAAAGACTACAAACTATGGAAATTTGGAAAGGAAGTTATGTTTAAAAGCAGGTATGGAAACAGTTAAACAGCACTCAGCCCACCATGCACGCTTCAAGTGCACAGGAAAGATAAAAACATGATAGAAATATTTTTTGCTTTTTAAGAAGTGAAGTGTAACAAGCACATCCCCTTTTCAAAGTAGGAGCTCCTAACTCTCCTCCCCAGTACAAGAGACATGACAAAATGATCCAAAAGTTTGACTTTGGATCCAATGATTGACTTTCCATGGGTTCAATAGGTTGCTAATCATAAAATCTTAGATTAGAATGGACTTTAATGAACATCTAGTTCCAACCCCCACAATACTGGTGGTAAGAGAGAAGAGGTTCCATTTGCTCCCTTAATTACTTTGCAGAGTGATTGGTTTGGGGGTTTTGGGTTTTTGTTATTTGTTTTGTTTTTATTTTTAGTAAAAATCTCTGCCTCTCTATATTTTGTACTACAGAAATCAGGGCTAATGAAATGTGACCTGAGATGTGATCATCTTGTGTTCCTGTGGATTTGTTTCACCACCAGCCCAAGAAAGTTCTGCCCTGCACAAATGAGTTTCCTATTACTGCAAAGAGTGAGTTTTGTTGTGTGGAGAGACTGTCACTGGGGACCTGCTACAAAGGAAGGGGCAGCCTGATGAGGGAAGAGTTTGAATTTAAAGTTTCCGGATGTGACCTTCCATCTGATGTCTGGAAGCTTTGTTTGGAAGAAACAATAGTGGCAGTTGTTATATTTTAGTCTTTCACAGGGCAGCCATCAGTCATGTAAGGTCTTCAAAGATAGAATGATTTGCTGCAATATGACCTAAATGCTGCTAATGAGCAAGTCTGATCTGAAGCAGCCAGTGAAGAGACTTTGGTGATATCATAATGGACAGTAAGAGTAAAAAATTACCAAGTTGTCAGCTGTTAATTGACACAGTTAACTCCTATAGTCAACTTAAAGATTTGAATTCCAAAGAAAACACAAATGTTTTCTGTCGTATTTGCCAAGCACCAAAGCTGATTGTTTATACGTTTCCCCCTCCTATTTAAAGAATACTTGGGGGAAAATAATCCACTTAAAAAAACCCTTCCAACTTAAACTCTTCTCTTTGGGCACTTCAGTCCGCAGCAGTCTCATTTTCTGGGTTCCCTTACTGCTCACTTCTCTCTAATTAGAGCCAAGAGAATAGATCACAGCAAGTAACTTACTCAACAAATTTAGCTTCTTTTCTGCTCTCCAAATGTCTGCAAGCAGATTGCAATTTCCTCAAAACTGTTCATTATTCAAATTTACTGTATATATTTTTTCTCCCTCTGAGTATTTCTCTATGGATTGATCAAGAACAGTTTGCTTTAAGTATTCTGTATTCAAAATCCCAGCTGCCTTCAGTAGTTGTGATTAAATATAGAAGTCATGTGATGCCATCCCTGCTTCTCAAATGCAAAAGCATAACTCTTTTTTAGACCCCAATTTGGCAAAGAATTTAAGCATGTGCCTAGAATTAAGCCTAAACGTTCTGCACCACAGAGATGAGACTATTTACCTCATTAAAGTTTAACATGCTTTAAACACTTTCTTGGATCCAAGCCAAACAATATCTCCTCTCCTCCCCCTGCTCCCCCCCGCCCAGCAACACGAGGAATTTTACTCATTTACTTGGATTATTTGTTCCCCTAACTCCAATCTTTTACAAAACATTTAATGTATAGGACACTGCTAAGTCCATGATTTGCCTTCTCTGAGTCTCCCTCTTGGCCACAGAAGTGCTAGTTCCAATGATCTCCCCAGTCTGGGAATTATTTTAACTAAATTCCATTCTTAGTTTTATGACAAGGCTAAGAGCACATTATATTTAACATTGTTATGCACAAATGCACAGTTCGTATAGGAAATCCACCTGATGTTTCCATGTAAATTCAGATGGAACCATCACAGGGCCCTACTGCTTAAATCCCACTGGAGCAACCACTTGAAAATTCAGATGGAAATTCTGCAATGATGGTCTCCAAGAGGTTACAGGACAGTCCATTTGATAAAGTTTAACATTTCATGTTGCAGGAGTTCACACATTTCCTCCTGTACCTCTGCATCAGAGATCAGTGTGTTCCTGGTGGCCTGAGGTGTGAAGCTCTCTCCTATACCATGGTAACAATATTTTCAGATTATTTATAGCAAGTAAGACTTATGTAGAAGAAGGTAACAAACAAAACAAAAACCCCAATAAAACCCCCACTTTCCAGAAAGAGAATTAATAACTGTGAAGACAATGTGTTTATTATTATCTTGGCTTGTCAATGATGAGTTTTAAGAGTGATTTACCCAAGCTGTTCATCAGCAGACTCAGGACTGTGTAATGACAAATTTCCTAAAGGTTTCTTCTGAAATTCTTTAGCAGTTTTTACTAAAGGCTGCAGGAACATTATGTCAAGACTATATCTAGATTAGGATGCATCAAAACATCCTCCAATGCCCAACACTTTGTATATTTATTTTTAAATAGTGCATATATTCTCTGAGACGTTTTGTAGTACCTAATGAACCTATGCTGTGTGACAGATGTACAGATTCTTCCTGATTTCATGTTGATTTTATACATTTATTTTGAAACAAGACCACGCCCTGGCCAGTGCACAGCTTGCCAAAATAGCAGTTAATTCTCTTTGACTCAAGTTATATGCACAAGGGGAATTCTGAGGGTTTATGCTCGATATTATATGGGAAAGACCTGACTCTGGGTTTTGAAATGGGCTGTATACTTCATAGCAGGCAATTTTCCTCAAAAGTGCAAGATTCCACAAAGTAGAAGACGTGAAGCAAAGTGCAAAAATATCTCTGATTTTTTTCTCATGCCTCGTGCTGCAACTGACTCATGCCTGTCGTTGAACATATCTCTCATCTGGTCTTTCAGGTGCTGTCACTGTGAGCAGGACGGACAGTGGCTGCAGGATTTACTTGGAGGGGAGATGGCAAAGTGATTCAGAACAAAAACTCACTGACAGACTGGCTGACAAAAAAATCCCAACACAAAACAAAGCTTTAAGGACAGATAGACCCTGGAGTCATTCAGCTTTTGATCTTGGTGGCAATGTGCAAAGCCTGTTACACAAGATGTTTCTCACTGCATGGACCAATGTGTCCAAACTAATCATATCCAGCACAACTTACCTGGACCTGGCATCTGATGCACGTGCTGAAATAATTTGAGAGATGTCTCACGTCACTGGCTCGGACTCTAACTTCAAATGAGCACTAATTTACAAACATACCCTTAAATAAACACACACATAACACAAACAGGACTTGCAAGCTCATTTAAAAATAAATTAGTGCATTCAGTGGATGACCAGGAGAGGGTGTCTTCAATGCCTTTCAGCAGTTCTACCCAGACATCCAGCAAGAGTTGCAGTGTGGAAACAGAAATTCTCATCTGGTGGAGTTTGAATCAGTAGGTAAATAATTTCAAGGTAATCATTCAATGGGGAAAAAAAGAAAAGCTATTTTTCAGTACATATGAAAGAACAGAAATATGCAGACTAGCAAACCTCACATCTCATGGTTCCTTTGAAGATCTGGAAGGCTACAGTGGTGCTGGGTAGTGCTAAGCAGACTGTGTCACACAAGGCGCCATCGCTGGGGTGTGAAATGCAGATTCTGATTACGCTGTCAGTTCTGAGCTGAGCTTTTTCTGTAGCCTGTATTTCTAGAACTCAAAAATATTTATATAGCATCCATTTCTGTCACACCTTCCATCCCACAGAATCCCGGAGTGCCAGCCAAACAGAGATCAACTCCATGCGGGGATGGCTTCGCCCAGCGCCGAAGCGCAGCAGCTGTGGAGCTGCACATGGCAATGCCCCAGACCCTTGTGTGACAGGGAATGGCACCATGCAGGCTGTGTGCAATGGGAACACAGGGAGACCAGCCCAAATGCCATTGCTGAGGCTGAGATATGGTGCCAGCACCGAGGGAAAGGACTGAGCAGCATTGCTGCCTTAACGCGCTCCAGGCCGGCTTAAAATTCTTGCAGATTTTGAGGTTAATACCCTAATTTATCTTCCAGTGCCTTTTCAACTCCTGCATATTTTGGAGCAGTTGTAATCAAGTGCACATGTCACTTTAAAGCAAGAACTAATGATGAAGCAGATTCCACTGCTCTGGAAGGCACAGTTTCCATGATGTATTTTGGTGAAACCTTTGGCAGCTAGAGGTCAGGCTGCTTTAATTGTACAACAGCAAAGAATGAAAGGACTAATGGATGTATTCACACCTGAAAAGGCCACCAAAAAAAAAAAAAAAAAGAAAAAAAAAGAAAAAAAAAAGAGGGGAAGAAAATGCAAGTACGAAGCAGTAAATTTTTTAATGCTTATCAGCTGCAGAAAGGTATCCACATAATAGACTTCACAGGACAAATTTATGATTCTGCAAATGTTCCCTTCATTTAAATCAGCATCCCAGTGACTTTATATCTTCAAATCACCCTAAAATCCTGATGGCCTGAAATTCTAAATGCCACAATGGACCATCTCAGGTTCATTCTTCCTGGTAAACAGGGAGGAGGATCTATCATAATGACACTGGGGCCTTTTTGAGGAGCCCAAGGTCTGGCAATTATGCATATTAGGCTGAGTGTTTAAGTCCAATAATGGGGTTTTAGTGATGGATGGATCATCCTTTCCTGTACTTCTAAGATGCTTGTGATAGCTGAATTGTCCCCAAGTGGCACCCATAAATTTTGGCCTTTCAGAAAGGCCCACATATTGTGTAGGTATCACCCAAAGCCCTCATTAGTTAGACTGTGACCTTTGGTGCGTGACTATCAGGCAAAAGCCTACAAAAGGCCTGTGTTCGATTAGCACTGCAATTTGTTCATTATCTCCTGACAGGAATTTGCAAGTGTCAAAGACAATTCTGTTATGAAAAGGTCAAGATCTGAACGGCGGGGAGAGAGAGCATCACTCTCAGAAATTCTGCCCCAGCAGCAGCAGAAGCCACCACCTGATTCTCACCCACTTCATTCTGCGTACCGGGAGCCAGGAGCAGGTAAATTGCAATTTCACGTAATTCATCATCACAGGAGTTAAATCACTTCAGGATAAAAACGGGTTTTCTGCTTTTTTACTTAAAATTATGGAAATTGTTTCTGACAGCAAATTGCTCCTAATTAATTTACGGTCTCTGCTGGGAAAACGCACTGTACTGTTGATTTCTACCTTCTACAGACTTAATTATTAAAAAAGCAAAATTTTCCTAAACTATTAACTTCTGTGCTGCCAGAATTAAGAGTTATAGGAACTGGAAGGGAGGCTGGGTCTGGCGTGCAACCAGTCTGAGGTTTCACTGCACACCTGCAGATAAATGATCCCTCCAGTATCACCCTGGTAATGTAAGGAGCATTATCGCCATTTTAGAAGACTCGATTTTGTTTCATTTTGGAAAAAAGTCAAGCTTCTACAATTGCAACATTGGCTGTCACGCCACTGAGCTGCCCTGTAGCTCTTGACCCTTGCCTTGGATGAACTGAGACCTGCAGTGGGTGATGGACACCCAGCAATGGTCTGTCCTTAGCTCTTGGTTTTCCTGTCCCCTACCTGAGGCTGTGAAGCAGTTCACAAGGCTATAAATATTTCTCTGATGACAAGCTGTCATGGCACTAATGTGGGAAGGGGGAAAAGTGACTGTGCTGAGAACTCCAGGTTCTCAAACTTGTGGAACCTCTGAGACAGAGCAGAGTGGACAAGATAGCAAAGATGGAAAGATGCAGGTTCATAGTCAGGTGAAAGCCAGACTGCAGCAATATAAATTTCATCCACTGTGCCTCACTAGAGGCAAAAGAGAGGAGAAGAGAACCATTACTCCTTTGAGAAAAATGGGCATTGAATCTTCAGGGCTAGGGACTGCAACCAACCAACGAAAAGGAAAGAAACAGAAGGATCACAAAATCTCTGTAATAAAAATTAGGGGATTAAGAGTGAGAGGTGAATGGCCAAAATTAGGACTAGGCTACTAATACTTAAGGGAAGAAAATAGAAGAAAAGCTCCATTTTGAGTCACGGCCCATGTTTACAGTGAAGCCCACCTGCACCTCCTGGACACAAGAGCATGGC
Source organism: Zonotrichia albicollis (assembly GCF_047830755.1). Classification (NCBI taxonomy): domain Eukaryota; kingdom Metazoa; phylum Chordata; class Aves; order Passeriformes; family Passerellidae; genus Zonotrichia; species Zonotrichia albicollis. Next base: position 7,602,110 of record NC_133826.1, on the reverse strand, counting down.
CGCAGACTAGTGGTCCACAAGGATAAAATTCTCTTCTCTTGGATGTTTTCACCTTTTCCATCTAGATTCAGCTCCAAATTCCTCATGGCAGCACAGAGGTGCAACGTGCACTGTGATCCATTCCCCTGTTGTTTTCTTGAGGTGCAGGACATCCAATTACTCTCTTTATTGGAATTCAAAACTTGTCGTTATCTCTTTGGCAACTGATGATAAAACCTTTGGTAGTGCATACTGGCATTGGTGAAATGTCAAAAGACCTACTGTACAAGCACAGAAAATTTGACCCACTTTTGTAATACTACAAGGGTCAGAGTCTTACAGTAAATCCAGTGGGAAAGTTTGGCACAAGCCCATCTGATCCATGATATTTAGTTCTACGAGTTAGATTTACTCAGCTGCTTTCATTTTCTAAGCTGTCCCTGCTGAATGATTCCCATCACTCGCTGCGTGAGAGAAAGCAGCAGCAGATCACAGAAGAATCTAGAAAATGTTGTTCTAATATTTTTTTACATCACTCCTTTGCTGACAGCTGTGACATTTAAGAGGAGGGAAGGATTGGTGAATGAGGATTCACGGCACTCTTGGTTGCCATCAGGGAAACAGCAGCATTGGCACAGAGGGGATGTGCATATTATTAAAGTACAAACAAATACACTCGAGCCTGATACACTTTAAACCTGAGATACACGAAAAGGGGCATTGTTGCCATCAGAGAAAACACTTCATATTATCACAGAGAAAAAAAATAAGGAGGGTTTGAGAGTTTGAGGGCAAACAAACCCTGCAACAATTTGCACAGCTATTAAAAGAAAAAACAAAACAAACCTCCAAACAATTAAAGGAAACAAACAAAAACCAAACAAAACCAAACTTCACTGCAAGAATCAACTAAAAGGCCAGAAAAACACAAATTAAGGCTGGGAGCTAGTAGAGAATTACATAGCACACAAGGCAACCTTAACTCTACCCTTTCAGCAGCAATTTGAAAAAGAGTCAAAACAAAAGAGGAAAATTGTTAGAAATCAGGATATTTGGGATTACTGTGAAAAATACTGCAAAACACTATAAAATATTAATACAAAATGGGTCACTCAATAGTCTCCATTCTTTCCTTTGTTTCTTATAAACAGACATTATTCCAATTTGCTTGTTGTAAGAACAGTGGCCAATTTCAACTTGCAGTAATAGTTTTTCTCAAAAGGTCAACCAGTGATCAATGCTGCTTCCTGCCCACAAAACATTTAAACATGTACCTCATTTAGAATTTTAAATAAACATTTATGATGCTTATGAAGACATGTTTGATGTTCTTCACTGTCTCCTGAAGTGGGCAAACACCACAATCTGAGGTCATCTCAGGAAATTGTAACCTGTGAGTGCAGGCAGCTGGGGCTGGAATGTTACCTGAGCTTACTGCTGCCATTAGGGAAAACACCTGAGCTGAATGACAACGGAGTTCTGCCAGTTCAGCTGGGAAGGGAGCACTGCTGGGCTTGGTGGTTAACACAAAGAGAAGTTAATAATTACAGAATGTAACATATCATTTTGAAGGGACTTAAGGGAAATTCCCTTCTTGATAAAGGGAAGTTTACTGTTCCTATGGAAAAAAAATGCAGGAGGAGCAAAAAGATAATAAAATGCAGGATTCACTAAAGATAATAATCTAAAAAGACATTGATGATAGTTAATGTGCTGTCTCATCAGATGGAGAAAAAGAAAAAATTTAACATGCAATAGGAGACTTCAACCTCCAAACAAGCCCCCTTTATCCTGAGGGCATTCCCTAGGAGGCACAAGGAATTACACAGGGAGTTTTTTACTGACAGGCTCAGGTAGTGACCCTGGCAGGAACAGCCAACAAAAGCAAGCAGCAAGTGAAACTCTTGACTGCTGCAATGAGTGTGATGTGGGACTGACCCCAAGGACATCTGGCAGCTTCAGCTGGTGCAGGAGGTGGCTGCCTGCCACCGAGGATGAGTCAATGGACAAGAGCATGCTGCACCTGCTCTTGGGCTCCTGCTGGCTGCCATTCCCATTCCAGGTGCAAGCTGAAGTGCTGGTTATTAACTATGGAGTCCTTGGGGATGTAGCAACTCAGAGACCTCAGAACGTCAAACACCACGGCTCGATTTTCCTGTGACCTTTATGAGCAGCAAAAGAACTGTCCCAAATGAAATGGTTCTTGATCACCATCCAATCCAACTGCCCAGCATCCCCTGTGGCAGCTTTCTGATGCAACTGGTGAGGGTTTCTGGACACTCTGGATGCACTGCTGTACCCAATGGTCCCCCAGATCATCTTCCTGATCAGCATCCCGGATCTGACCTTTCTGTGACAGCAGTTTTGATCCCATCAGGAATCTTCTTAATTCCTGATGAAAAACCAAACAGTTTTTCATCAAAACTTCAGCATGAGCAACAATTCTAACTGCAAAGCAGATGGTGATGAGTATGCACTATTTATTTAGAGTTAAGGTTTTGCCTTTCATTTAATGCTGTGCCACTTGAATGCTCCTGTGATGGGTTTATAAATGTCTGCAACTACAAAATGCAGCAGGTAAGGTGGAGCAAAAATCTTTACAAAAATGGAAGTGGAAAGAGCAGAAACATACTCCTGTGACACAGTTTGCTGGTCAGAGGTCTGGGACAGAGGCCACAACTCCCACAGCCTTTACTGAATGTGACGCTGAGTGACATCATGGAAGCTGTGTATCTCTGTCAGGTAAACATAAGAGATGAAAAATCCCCAATTCTTACATAAAGACTAATATCATGAAGTGACAAGCTATAAACTATACTGCTAATATCACCGCCATTAGCACTTGTGCATAACCAACTTAAACATGAAAATATTTCCAACAACCCAAATCCCAAGTATTGATGAGCACATTTTCTCAAATTTTCTTGTCAAAACAAGAAAATTTTACAGTCATTTTACAGACAGAAAAGAACGATCATCAAGTCTTTCTTATGCTCAAAAGAGAAAGAATCATCAGGTTGCAGAAAATTCCCCACTTTTCCAAACTCTCTCCCCATGGATAGGGGACCTGCTGGCCAGCTACATCTCCTTTGCCACTACATCTTTATAGCTGAACTTTTAAGTCCTGAATTCTAGTGGGAACATAAAGTTTCACAGGTACAGTAAGTGAAGACAGCACTTTTCATGGTTATTTAAGTAAAATATCCTAAAATAAAGTGTTAGGCTGCCAAAATCACTAACTTTGTCAAAATCTTCTGATAGTAGATCTTTATTATTTGTTAACAGGAGGAACATTTAGCAATAACTAATATTGGAGAGAAATCATGAAGGGTATTGCTTTTTGCCAGCACAAATGCTCCAGGACAGTGCCAGCTTGGCAGAGGTCAGAAACAGCATTCCTGTTTGAATTTTTCCTGACTATTTTGACAGATTAAAGAAAACTGCATTTTTTAATAGGTTTTTGTTGGGTTTTTTGCCCGGGATATGCATGCTTACAGTAACTCTTGAACCTGTTGAACAATTTCAAGCGCTTAGACAAAGGGTAGTAGCCTGCAAAATCAGAGGCTCCTTCACTTTTAATGAAAACAGGCAGACCATTCAAGGAGAAAGAGACTATTAAAGTGTCTTCATCAGGGGAAAATTTGTAGTATGAGCTCACTACTTATTAAAGACCAGGAAACCCATACTTGCAAGCAGGCATTATTAATCTTTCTGCTAAGAGAACTGCTTATTCTAAAGAAGTGTGTGGTGCTGCTGTGCTTCCAAGATACAAGATGACAAATTCATTAAATGTCAAAGGAGCTGTTTATACATCAGAAATGGAGCAGACACGGGCATTAACAGGGCTCTTTGTGTGCCTGAGGTGAGCTGCTTTCTCCCAGCCCGTGCAGTTGAATTCCTCACACTTGTTTGTGGATCAGAAGCTCCACATGAAGAGAGGGTGAGGAGCAAATCTTGGGGAGGCAGAGCAGAGCCAGGCGAAATGCAGAGCCTGTGCCAGAAAGCTTTTTGCACAGACCTCACATGCCTGTGCTGGAAAAGAGGCGAGAGCTCTGCATCTGGCCCGTGCAGCTGCCAGAGCCACCCCAGGAGTGATGGAGAAAAACAGAGCTGAGGAATGCCAAGGGCAGCAAAACCTCTGCGCCAGCACCAGGACGCGATGCCAAGTGAGGAGCAGGACTGCATGCCTCCACCTTGAAATGGCATGCCTTTTTAATAAAAGAAATTTGGATGGAGGAGCAACTTGCCTGGGCACATTTTTTACATGTTTTTAGACTATGTAAAAGGAATAAATGACCAAAACACTTGTGTCTGCACCTATAGCGAGCCCAGCGGTAGTGTGAAAGCTGCCAGCATAACTAAATGAAATCTGCACTGATGCCAACCACAATCCTCAGCTGAGCAGAATATTGCAGAGCTTGGCAGCTGGGGCCTCTGATTGCCATTCAAACAGGTGGAGAGGAGTACAAATGAGACCTCAGTATCTGGTGATCCCAAAGAATCAATGGATTGAAATTATGATGCCTGAGATTGCAGAAAATGGTAAAGAGAAAAAAAATGGACAAGCGTGAAGCTAAACTAGGACATGAAAATCCAGGGTAGGCCAGAAAACCTTGCATCCCTCAACAACAAAATAGCAAAATCATACTGTATTCCCTATTTGTATTTAGGTCATGGACTTTTTTAAGGCGTAAAAGCACATTAGTATTAGAATAGCCTCTGAAGCAGATGAAGCACATTAACTCTGCAATTCACTGATGATATGACATCAATGTTGTCATGTATCCATTTGCAAAAATCCAGATTATTCCTTCCTTTGATCCCTGGAAAAGAGAAACCTCAGATGCCTTTGAGAAAATTTCCTCATCAATACTGAAGCACTTGCAGAGCAGTCTGCCACAGGGAGGGAAAGGACTGAGATTGAAAATGAAACATTTGAACTTCAGCCTTCCTCTATTCTTCTAAAACAAAGGAATATAGGAGGGGTGCAGAGTCCATGGGGAATTGCCACAAATTAGACAACTTTTTCAGGTTTGCCATGATTTCAGAGCCCAGGCTGGTGGTGAATGAAAGTCATGTCTGTCTGTGGGCTGTTTGCTGGCAGAGGAGTTTAGCAAACGCTTCTGTGGCACAAGTCCTATTGCTGGCTGTCACAATTGACACTAATTAACACCCTTGCTGACAGCCTTGGGGGAAAAGGCCAGGGGCTGGATGGGCACAAAGGCTGGGTTGGCCTATTCCTCCTCCAGCTTGTCTCCTTGAGGGGAGGAATGGAGGCACACTGGGGCATGCTTGGCCTGCCAGGACCTGGTAGTGTCTGTTCTGGGCATGAACACACCAAACTCCACTGCTGGAAATTGCTGGGCTGCCTGGCTCTCTGCAAATCCATTTGATAATAAGAGAAGAACCAGAGGGCGTATTTTACAAACGGAGACATTACAAAGGTAGCCATAATTTAATTGTTTGTCAGCATTCAGTATACTCTCCATTAAAATTCAAAGAATAACCCAGACCCCACAAGAATTAGGGATGAGAAGTATGGTTTATGTAATGTGATTTCTATTTCTTATGCACAGGAGCATTTTTCTTCTAACACTGTGCTGGAAGTGTTAGGTTACCCTGTCAAATTTTTCAAGTCTGCCACTGAGAAGAAGAGACCAATGCTGTGATGAAACTGAAGAAATGTTCTCAGAGATTTTTAATGCACCAGCTTTTCCAGAAGACAGTGACTTTGGTGTGTCATTGAATGAATTCTTCACACTCTAAAAGCTGCTATCCAGTGTGTAAAAGTCTAGAGCCCTTATGCAAACACAGAGTAACCCTGGAAGTTGGACCTTGTTTATACCAACTAGCAAAAGACTGCTACCAAGTGAAAAGCCATACAAACAAATCTGCTAAACAGAGCAGTATTTCTGGGGTAAATCCATCTCAAATTTGGCTTTACTTCAGGCTTCTGTCAAGTAGATGCTCTCCTTACAGACCGTTTAAGGAATCAAAACCAAACAGAGGAATTAATAACACAGTGTAAACCCCTCCACTTTTCATTGTATGCAATCCACTCCCTGGCCGAATTTTTGACCATTTTCCCCACTGCAGACAAAACAAAAAAATAACCTTCCCACTGTTCAGTAAGAATTCCTACAAGTTTAAGGGGAGAAGAGAAAAAATTACTTCATAAAAGGGAGACCTCTAAAAGTAATTCACAGAGAAGAAGCCAAGATAGTATCAAAGATACTTATCAAATCATTCTTGAAGTGAGATCAATTGATTCCTGTGAGTTCCACAGAAACGGAGCGTTAACATTTGGGAACAGACTCCACCTCCTGCCTCCTTTCCAGCACCAACCCATGCCAATCCTTTCGCAAGAGGAAAAATGCATATGGCAATTTTGCAGTTGTAGTATCCTGGGACACTGTGTATCAGGCCCTGGTGCATAAAATGTGATAATTCTTCAAGGTTTTCATACTTTCAGGCTATAGCAAATACAGCATATAAAAGTGTGATATTAATTCAAAACAGAAAACTGAAAAATCCCAACAACTTAGAATCTTGTTTTGCCAGTTTTAATAGGAGAGACTGTTTCTGGATGCTCAAGGATACACCCACAACAGGCTTTTACCTGCTCAAGAATCCACCCACAACAGGCTTTTTTTTCTCATGGCAGGCTGATGCCTTAAATATTGCATGCAATTTTCAAGGCTTGCAGCCAAATTTCAGGGTAGCAACATGTAAATTCTTAGAATGCCTTAGTGAGCCGGTTATTCTCATTTGTCCATTCTGATTATTATGGGACTTTTTAAAATGGTAAAATAGTAAAATATACTTACAGGTAAAAGAATTCAGGAAATGAGCACATATTTCATTAAGAGAAGTATTAATTAGCATTTCTGAATGGTTTCACATTCGGTGGCAACATCATTTTGCTTATCAAATGCAAAAGTCCAACGCTCCAGCAGTAAAGATAACAACTACTAAATATTGTTCAAAACATAAACCAGCAAATACTTAGATGCTTGCCTTGCCTTTCCACATGATGCATTACAATAACAGCTGCTATTTTACTTTGTTAACAGCGATTTTTCTCTCACTAAATTAAACAATACCCAAACCAATTTGAGTGCATTTTGGTGGTATCCTGAGTTAAAAATAATTTTGGATAAACATGTTTGACAACTAGTAAGTTAATGAAACATTTATTTCCTCCATATCACATTCTAAGCATTTTAAGTTTTGAAGCCTACATATCTGTGCATCTCCTCATGCTTTGGTTCACATCACAGAGCAATCCTGAAGCACACAAAATGGATTCCCCTTGGATGAAATTTAATTAGAAGATGTGCTCCAATCACCAACAGGCATTCCAGCCACAGGAGAAGACTAGAGCTGATCCAATGGGAAAACCTCAGGAATGCACACAGTAGGGTATGGCCATGGGTTCAGTGCCAAATGTTCTGCTCCAAAAATCCAATTCTGTCAGTCCATACAATTTGTTAATCTAAACACAGCTTGAGCAACAGGAGTTGGGATTAACTCTGAGTATTTATCTCAATTGTCTCCACTCCAGAGTTTCTTCGCATGCTCAATGTAAATGTTTTCAGATATTTCAGTTGCATGGGGCAAAGAGGAATGAACATTTTGGTTCTTTTCACTCCTTGTTGCAGTGACATAAGTGGTGGCTGATGGGAAATAAAACAAATACTGCAGATTGTTTTGATTCCTGTCAAGGCTGTTATTACACTGTTCACATATGACTTTTTTTTTTTTTAAAAAAAACCACTTTGCAGAATAACATGTCTGGTGCTTCACATTGCTGTTGTCAAATAGTCCAGACTATCTCAACATTCTTCCTGTCATATTCCAGAGTATGATCAAAATGATTTTCTGGGTTTCTGAGCTGAGAAAAAACAAGGATTCCCACAATGAATGCTCTTGTTCTTTGGGAGCATCCCCAGTCCTTGAATTCCTGTTGCTCTTCATAACCACATTAAAGATGTGCAGATAAAAACCAGCTTTTTTATTACATTTGGAATAGAAAAGGGCTGTATGTGTAACTTTTAAAATAAATCTCTCAGGCACAGTGATGTTCAGTACATTGCTTTAATTGTTTGGAATCTGAAAGTTAAATTCTATTACCTCTACCTCAACTTGAATATGAACTCTGAAGAAATGCTCTTATATGTCAAGTTGGCTGAGCGAGGAGAGCACTATCCTTACAGGGATTTCAAATCAATCCTACTCCAGGAGGTAACTGCCACTACTAATAAGGATTTTGTTTGCAATTTGCTGTACGTTTCCTCAGGATGTCACTTTGCTCATCAAGCAAGCCTGCAGGCACTCACTCCACTCCAACAATATAAAGCCATTAAATTCTTTTGCCTTGTTAAGGGGAAACACAAACTTCCATCCACCCAAATAGAAAGGTAAGTGGAAAAGTAATGTTCAACCCATGCAAGTGATTTTTTTCTGTGTTATTATTTTAGCAATGTGAGCTCCCTTCCAGTTTGATCTTTAACTTTTGTGAGACTGTCAGAGTTTCACATATGAAATAAGAGTAATATGTTGTTTTTTTTTTTTTTTCAGAAGCAGATCTGCTCTGTTCACTCTCCTTATTCTCCATGCTTCCAACAACTTTTGCTTTTTTGGGACATTGCAAATTAGCCCAAAGATTTCCAGAGGTAGTTCATCACACTGGACACTCAAAGTGGAAGAAAAGGGAAGTACAACAGAAATGTGATTTTTGGTAGACTGCTCAATGCTGTGCCTGATCCAGCCATTTTGGGTGTTTTAAGCAAAATCTCATTTGTCCATGTAGATCCATTAACTCCAGAGTACTTCAGCAGATTATTGTGCTTTACTCCCCTGTTCTCTTGTCTCTGTTTCTTGCTTAGCACAGCATTAAATACTTCAACTGGTTTACATGGTGTGATTGGTCACCTTGAAGCCAGGAGAAAATGCACTGTGTTTGAGAGCTGACTGTGAGCTCTGCTCTTGTGTTGGAACTACACAGACTCTATTCTAAAACTTCACATATTCTATTAAACTCTGATTGTTACCACCTCTCCTTGGTAGCTTTTCTAACTCTAGAGCTCTGCACTGGCATAACTCTTGGCTGTGATCACACCCTGGTAGCACTTGGATATGTTTATTTCCTCTGACTAAAGGGCAGATCTTCCCAGAAATCCATCTCGGATGCTCTGCCCATTTCGACACTGTCTGAGCACCACAGAGAGATTCTGAGCAAAACAAAGCTGTAAATTATTTACCTGCTTGATTCTAAACCCAGGCAAGCAATGATTTCATCCCTCCACTGCAAGTCCATATAATTTCAGGCAGCCTTAGAGAACACCAGTCCAGCTCATGCCCCACCAGTTCAGTTAACATCACTGGAAATATTCTGCTTTAAATTTCATACCAGGCTGTACAAAAGACCTTTGCCTGTTGCCATGGGATTCTGCTCCTGATTGCAAGAGATAGACAACATACCTTTTGACAGTTCTTTGCTGTAAATATGTTCCTGTTGTAAATTGACCTCTTATTTTGTGTGTGCCCAGGGACGTAATTCCAATTAAAACTTTGGATTGTGGCTCTCCCATAGGTGTAGCACAAACAGGCACATGCATGAAAGGCTTCTCTACAAAAGGTAGATTACATATGTGATTTGGAAATTGTATTTTTTAAAAAGCAATTACACACATGCTATCAGTAAACTCAGAGCCTACCTTCAAATGTGTGTTACAGCATCTCCCCGTCTCACTTTTGATAATCTAAACTGAGTTTAAAGTCTTATAATTTAAACTGGTTTCTTAAATTCTGATATTTCAGTGCCTTTTCTTGTAAGTGGAAACAAGAATAACACATGTTGAGGTACAAAATATTTTGAAATCCAGGTTTGACATTCTGATCCATACTCTGTCCCCATGTATATTATGTAAAGAAAGAAAGAAATGGTTTGAATATCTATATTTTCAGGTTTCATCCAACTTAATTACTAGACAAACACAATCCCAAATTCTTTTGGTCAATACTGCTACATCAAACAGGCTCTGGCTGCATTCCTGGCTTTAAGAAGCAGAAATCTAGGGTTTTCTTTCTATGCTGAAATGCATTATATTGTGTGAAGGATCCAGCCAGTCAGGAGATCAAGGTTGCACTGTGTGACAAACCTTTCTACATCTTTCTTTGCCACTCAGCAGTGATGTTTTAATCACTGACAAATCATCATTAGTGGTCTCAGTGGGCCCACTACAGTGAAAGGAACCATTAAAGAGAGCCCCATTCAAGTGAGGCTCCCCCATGATAAGTGATATGTGAGATGTGTCAGTTCACTGAACTTTAACCTGTTCAATGCATTCTATATTTTACAAAGGTTGTAAGGCACTAAATCAAACACCTTATAAAGTTTATGCGCCTTCATCAACATATATGTGATAGGCCAAAAAGAATTGTTTGACAAATCCTTTTTCTCTCCAAACACTGACTGCCTGTCATTAGGATTTAACTTTTGCTAACTAAACCTTCATCAGTCTTTTAATTAGTTTCCTGGGGGTTGTTGTCAAAATACCAGTCTGTGCTAACCTGGGTCACACGAGCTGCCCTCCTGAGTATTTGCACAATAAAATGGCAAAGGCACCCCTCATTTCCAAAACACATTTATGTAGCAGAGCATTGGGTCTGAAGTGATCCCAGCTCCTCCAGGACTCCTGTACTCCTGGTTTAAGAGTATTTATCCCCAACAAAATCCCTCTCTGTTATTGCTGGACTTGAAAGCATTTTACCCCAAGGTGACAGAAATTAAAAGAAAATCTTACCAGACTCATGGGCCTTTTGAAAATCATCATTTTGAAGTAAAACCTGAGTTTTAGTTTATTTAGAATTAAAGAGATCCCAGAAAATAAACTAAACTAGAACTTTTTGTTTTGCCCACGTGGATTTTTCCTTCATGTCTTTTATTTTCTTTTTTGCCCATTTCTTTTCTTCCCCTTCTCCTATTTATTACTTGAAAGCTATTTATGTCCCCTATTCCCATTAAGGCTAAACATTTGCTATTAATTTTAAATGCTTTCTTCATTGTGTCACTGAACCATAACGCATTTTTTAGCTAAATTTGTTTTCTTTCATGTCAAGGGATGTGGCTTTGGAGATATACAATTAATATATTTTCTTACCAAAAATAAACCCCAAAAAACCCACACAGAAAAAGAACAGAAAAGTATTTTTGCTAAGAAAAATAAATATTTGCTAAGAAATTTGTACAGCTGTGGGAATTTAGTCCTTCTCAAGCACACCATAGTACACCCTTCTTTTATCCCTTACTGAATATAAACTTGCTATGATTATTGGGCCAGTAGTAACTTGTAGTTATTGTTGTATTTGTCCATAATCACGCAGCTCAAAATACAGGATGCGGCATCTTCAACTATTAAAAAAACCCCATAAACTTTAGAAGCTCAATTCAAGCTCTACTCCATAGTGGCAGATCCTACAGGAAAAAAAAATAATAAAAATCACAGTTCTACTTGATTTCTTTTCAGATGAAGTCATTTTGCTGATCACCTTCATTGTCTTTCAGAGTACCTCTGCTGGCTCTGCCACCTATTTTGTGAGCCGTGCATTGTTACATCTACTTTATTCTTTAGTTTTGCTGGTATCAAACACTCTGTGTTTTTGACTGCTTTCGTGCTCTGGGATGTCACTCCTGAGGGGTTGGAACTCCTCAGGTCAAGACAACTGCACAGAAATTTGGGGCACAGCATCCATTTTATCCTAAGGAGATTTCAGTTCATGTATCATGAAATGCAGTCCCATGAGCAGGGAGTGCCTTTCTGGATTTGCTTGTCCGAGGTAAATCCATCACAGCTGAATTGCCAGCCACATTTGGAGGAAATCTTGCCAGCCACATTTGAAGGAAATCGGGAATATGCCATTATTCTGGCTCTGGATCCTAAATGGACCATCTGCCTGAGCTGCCTGCCCAAGTCCTGGGCAGAGCAAAAGTTCAGTTGTGTCTGTCTTCTCTGTGTCACAGGAGCACACAACAGTTTCAGTTACAATAAAAAAATTTGTAAAAGTCATATTATTGCCATATTATTGTACCACAAGCATATTTGTAACTCCACAGCATCTCCACGTTCCTCTGAGCTGGGCTGTGTGTCTGTGCTCCAGTGGGGCAGTTTTTTAAATACCAGCATGGACAGGGTGTTTCTTTCTGGAACTGATCATCTATGAACAATACAGATAAAACGGGGGAGAAAATGTTCTGGGTTTCCCAGGCACTGATGTTTGACCCACAGAGCTGCCTCAGGTAGCACAATGGTGTTGTGCAAAGTTTCAGGAACACGCTGCACATTTCCAAATTCCCTCAGCTTTTTGCTGGGAAAGCTCTGAAGCTACACTGATGAGTTGTGCAACCTAGTGCCCAGCTTTTCCAACTTTTTCTTTTTTAACTGTTCCTATAGATAAGTCCATATAGATACTGTTCATATAAACAAGGGCTCTGTTTTGCATTTAACTTGGCAAATAAAGACCTAAATACACAAATATACAAAATTTAATCCAAAGCGTCTCTGCTGTTGATATAGAGTTTGCAGTAAATAGAAGATAAAATATGTAAATATTTGAACAAAAATATAATTAAAATAAATGAGAGAAACTCGTGTTTTCACATCTGGTCATTGGTGCCAATTGCCGGCCTCACATTTCATTTTCAGGACTCAGTTGATTAAGGTAGCCATGACATATTTTCTGTCAAGAAGCCATTCATGTCTATAAAGATATGTACCCCAACCTCACTCTCCCAAAATAGCAAATTCCTTCAGATTTTGTTAGACATGCAAATGCTGCAGCTTCACTGATGTTCATGGAAGGGATCTGCCTCACTTGGGATACATGCAAAAGAGTTTTATTACTTGTTGGGTTTTTTTTCTCTTTTTTTTTTATCACCTGCTGCTGTTTTTCCAACTCCTCACTTTCAAATACAACTTAAAAACACCCAACCACCCACAAAGTCCATTCCCTAGCAACAAAACTCCATTAGAATGAATGTTCTAGGAATGATGGTCCCTTACTACAATAATTGAATTATAAAATCCACCTTGGCATCCTCACTCTGTATCCAGCACCAAGTGGACAAGGCTGGGAGGCTCCTCCCCTCCCTGGTATATCTCAGCCTTGGTGTTGAGGAACTGTCTTCTCCTGGGATGAGAGCCTAATTTATCATCTCTGTAATGATGCATGTTTCTTGTTTCATCCAGCTGCCTTCTTTGGAAGAAATGGACAGCTAAATAGATTTAAATAGATTATATCCTAATTAATAATTAACATTTAAAGCAGATATACAAAATGGCTCACAGCCAAGTGGGAAATAAACCCTTTTCTTCAAGCTACAATTAATTTCTTCCAGAGATGAAATGATAAGAAGTACAAGAAAATATTTAGCAACATTTATCTGCACGTTGAAATAGAACTATTATGACCTGAAAAATGTGTGGAAAGGTTCCTGACATCTGGTCCTCCTTGATAATATTCTTCCATGGTGCTCAAACAAAATGCTGAATAACAAATACACCACAAAGCTCTGCCTCCTATCCCATAAAGTCTGCTTTTCCCTACTCTTTTTTTTCCTCCCCTTTGTCTAAAAATTAAATAAAATACATGAAATTAATCCAATGAAGAAAAAAAATATCCCAGGATTCAGAGGAGAAGTCATTAAATTTCTACTTATTCTCAGCAAAGTCTGAAAAAAAGTGAGATTGAATGCTGACCAGCTTTGCAGACCCTCTTACATTGCAGGGCCACTTTGCTGCCACTTTTAAGCTCCAGGCTACTGGGCTGTGAATGTAGGAAGGGATATTCCATGGCATTTGGAGACAAGCCTGGAAACATGCATTACATATATTTAATGTAGTAAATAAAGCATTCTTCCCCCATAGCTCCAGCAATGCAATCCAGTGCTGTTAAACTCCGTGCTTACATTTGCCTTTACTCGATCCCTTTCTATCCAGAGAGCATTTCCTCTTCCCTCCAAACACAGCTGCTCTAATCCCAAGGCTCAGAATAAGCCACATTTCAGCACAGGCAGCAGGGGCAGAGGCCAAGGAGCCAAGGCAGACCTGCCAAGTCTCCAGGCTGCTGTCACTCCCTCTGCCCCAGGTCTCCACAGGTGATGTTTCCCTCTATTTCCATATTTCCATTCTATTTCCCTCTATTTCCATATTTTGGAAACAACAGGCAGAGATGGGGTGGTACCATGTGCTCCACCCTCATTTTTGATGTATATGGGGCCCTTAGGAACCTGATTTAGGGGAGAGGAATCCTCCCTGCACATGTCAGGGAGGGGAACATGATGATTTTTACCATCCCTTCCAGTGCAAGCCATTCTGATTCTATGATGTATTTCAGGTGGAAAAAACATGAAGAACTGAGATCTTTTCCAGATGGGGACTGCACCCAGCAGAGGATTTACCTGCTGATGGATCCTTTGGCACCACTGCAATAACCCAGATAATTACAAATTGTTATCTTGAGCCAGAGCCTACAGGTCAAACTGGCCTAGAGGCTTCAAATGGAAGCTCACATCACCTTTGAGTGAGTGAACATTAAAAGAAAGGAAACAGACTTTATCTTTAAGGCTGTGCTAGGCAAACATCTCTTGCAGAAAGTGAATAATAAATATGCTGTGTGCCATAGTAATGTCCGTGGGGGGAGGTAAGGAATTGCTATAAAACATGGTATTCTAACTACTACAGATGTTGCTGCTAGAATTTACAGTTTTCCCTGTGTGCTTATCTCTTCTCACCAGTTTCTGCACATTGAATCACATTCAAACATGAGCCATTTGAAGCCATCTTTTTATTATTTTAACCTTTTTTGTGTTTTGGAGCTACTATTAATTTCTTCTGTGCTATTCTGTAATGTTAAATAGATTCAAGAACTGTATTTACAAACCACATGCAATCCTATTTTGGCACATGTAAATTACATGCAAATACATTCTAAATTAGTTTGTTTATCACTCCAGAATTCTAATCCAAAGGTTTTGTTTTTTAAATTTAGTTTTTATTCTGACATGTTTACAAATGAGTTTGGCTCTGGAAAATAACTTAATAAACTCAGGGTTAGCTATGCAATTAGAGGAGGCATTGGGGAACCATAAAACCTGGAAAAGAATATTTACATCTTTTGTACATCCAAGATTCCACCTTTTTTTCCCCTCCCTTAAATTCATCATTTCAAAATATTGCTGTTATTTTCGTATGAGGACAAACAGCAAGAACTCATTTTTATAACCAATGACCCCTCTTTCCAACGAGCAATTCATGGGGTAGCACTGGATAAAATGCATAAAGTAGAAGATTTCATTATAAAAAAAGAGAAAATGAAAAATAACTGAATTAACATTGATCATGACTTTTCAACAGCATTCCTTATTATTACGGCCAGGCAAAATCTCCTGTGGGCAGTAAAGCTTTCCCATGTATTATTAGCCCTCTACAGAAAGCTATGAAAAGACACAAATCTGTTTTGTCAAAGGACAGAAGAGCATTTAGTTATAGGAGAAAGTATGGTCATAATCCATTGTGGGGTTGAAGGTGAAGAAAACAGAACTATAACACGGAGCCTTAAGAGAGTAATACCCTGCAGTTAATTCCTGAGCTCCATGGCCAGGCTGGCCAGGCTGCAGGGAGAGCTCACTCCCAGGGCAGCCTGGCATCTCCAGGTTTGTATTTATGGGCAGCAGCACTGCTGCCTGCCAGCCCTGCTCGTGCTGGGTGCTCCCAGAGGCGTTTTTGGGATGCCAAAAGGGGCCACTCAGCTGGTATGAACACCAACACCCTGGCAGAGCTGTCCCCCAGAGGGGGGAATACCTTGCTTGGCTGTGCTGCTGCTGGCGATTCAGCCCAGAGCCCAAAAGAGACGTTTAGGAAAGTTCCCCAGTCCATGGATAGATATTTCAGTGCTTGGATAACAAAACTGCATGCAGCCCATCCCCTGGAGTGAGGGGGCTCAGCTCGGGATCAGCGTGAAGTCACTCTCGCTGTTGGGTTTGTCCAACCTCCAACAAGAATGAGGGGTTTGGTCCAAGTCAGCTGCAATTTAAGTGCTCTGGACCAGATCCCAAAGCAAACGTGCAGCAAGTCTAAGTGAGGGTTCCTTTGGCATCAGCCACAGGCCCTACACCCTCACAGGCCCTGGAAGGAAGGGAACAGGCAGCAGGACAACAGTATTTGGCGTCACTGTGATGCTCCCTGGAGGATGGGCAGAAAAATCAGGGTCTGTACAGTAATCCATCCTTCCTTCCTTCCTTCTTTCCTTCCTTCCTTCCTTCCTTCCTTCCTTCCTTCCTTCCTTCCTTCCTTCCTTCCTTCCTTCCTTCCTTCCTTCCTTCCTTCCTTCCTTCCTTCCTTCCTTCCTTCCTTCCTTCCTTCCTTCCTTCCTTCCTTCCTTCCTTCCTTCCTTCCTTCCTTCCTTCCTTCCTTCCTTCCTTCCTTCCTCCCTCCCTCCCTCCCTCCCTTCCTCCCTCCCTTCCTCCCTCCCTTCCTCCCTCCCTTCCTCCCTCCCTCCCTTCCTCCCTTCCTCCCTTCCTCCCTTCCTCCCTTCCGCCACTTCCTTCCTTCCGCCACTTCCTTCCTTCCTTCCGCCACTTCCTTCCTTCCTTCCTTCCTTCCGCCACTTCCTTCCTTCCGCCACTTCCTTCCTTCCACTACTTCCTTCCGCCACTTCCTTCCCATAGTCCCCAGAGGATAAGGACAAGGGATGCAGCCGTGCAACAGGGCAGGTAATATAATAAGGCATCATGAATAACACAATCTCATGCTATCTCCTAGGTATTTGGACAATAGTTATTTTCATTTTGGTTCATATGGCCCAGAAATGTGACTCTGGTTTATGCTGCCTCCTCCCTTATCCTCTCTGCCTTGTGCCCCTTCCCCTCCTGTGCCCGGCTCCTCTGGCAGCACTCTGTCCTGGCACTCTCAGCAGGGTCTTGTGCCATGTCAGGAGCAGAGCCTGGTGCTCAAACAGAGTTTCACCTTCCTTTAACTGCTTCCTAAGGACACTGCAGTGCTGCCACTCCAGCAGTCCTCACGTTATCTCATTTAGCAGCAGCTCAAATGACTCCCTCCCAAACTGCACTGAGCTGTGTGATGAACAAGTCTCTTTTCCACCATGGCTTATGCTGCACTTACAGTCGGAATTCACAGAACCAGCACACCTTCCCCATTCAAATCTCCGCTA
The DNA here is from genome assembly GCF_047830755.1 of Zonotrichia albicollis. Classification (NCBI taxonomy): domain Eukaryota; kingdom Metazoa; phylum Chordata; class Aves; order Passeriformes; family Passerellidae; genus Zonotrichia; species Zonotrichia albicollis. The sequence goes on along the minus strand of NC_133826.1, from coordinate 7,584,899 downwards.
AAAATTCCTTTGTTACAAGCTCAAAATAATAATAAGGGCTCTGGGTTATCCTTTCTTGTGGGTTTCCCTGTGACCTTGGCTGACTGCTTTAACAGAAATGTTCTGCATACAAAAAAAAATGAGCCCACTGGCAATCCTTAGAAACAAATGAGCTTAGGAAAAGAGCTCTGTGCAGTTCATGCTCCCCTCTTCCTCAGTCCCACTCATTGCTGCTCTATAATCACCACTGTTTCTGCCATTTTCTGTTACATCAGAGATTGGAGGAAATGGGAGCAAAGAGGCACAGTTCTATAAAAATAACATTTTCTTTTTGACATTCTCTTTCCATGTTTCCCATCCACTGCCCTGACCTTTGTCTACTTAAGTTGCCAGTTATTCAGGAGCAGCTTTGTGTCACTGCATCCAGCAGGATGACACCCCTGTGGACTGGGGTACATGGATGCTGCTAAAATAGAAATTAAAAAAAAAAAATACACAAGCTAAGATACAGGCCCAGTGTAATTCAGCTGCACTGGGATAACAGCACCCTAAAGCCAGTGAGAAAAAGACTTGGGGCTTATCTGTCTCTGGCACAGAAGCCAGGTAACAAGGCTTGGAGGGAGCTGTCCCCACAATGGTGAGGCTGCAGCACAGCTCTGCTGTTCAGGGCTCTGCTGGCTCATGCATTTCTGCACTGTGCTCTATTTTGTAGTGTCAATATAATCCTCTGCTGCCTTCTAGATATTTAATACAATGACTTCCACTTAGTCCTCTTCAGGTAGCTCAGCAAGAAGAAATGTGCCTAAGTGAAGAGTGACAGGTGACCTTGAGAATTAAAATTTCATTAAAAAGGAAGAATGTTTTCCATCCTTTCCATCTGATACTGAAGAAATGAGGGGTTTATGAGAAAAAAAGTTTCTATTTTAAGTTTTCCCCAAGCTTATACAAGAAGAGGATCACAATACACCTGTGCACAGACTTGCTGATTTTCAGTTCCTCTAAATGAGTGAGATGCTCATTGTGAAGTATAACAGAAAGCATTATGTGCAAACATTTACAGCATAAAAAGCCTTGTCACCTGGGATACTTGCTGCTCCTGAAAATTCTGATCAAAGATAAGAACCAAGACAACTCACTGTAATCAATTATGCACAGATAGTCCTCAGCCTATGCGCAATTCATAAAAATAACACTAAAAACATAACGTGGATTTACATGCAGAAATGAAATGTGGACATGGTCAGAACACTAATCTTCTGATTGCTATCTTGAATTGGCAGTGCTGGCACTTTGAGCAGGTCCCTGGCTCCTGCTCACACCAGAGGAGCTGCAGAGCCACAGCCCAGGGCTGCAGGTGACATGAGGCAGCGCCCAGGGAGTCAGGGCTGCAACAACCTGGACATGGGTTTTACATCCATGCAGGCAGGGATAATTAATCCCCACACATCCCCAAAGTCCTCATGGTGCATGGAAAGCCTTCATTTGACAATCTGACTGAATTTAACAGAGGAACAATGCCCAGACATATCCCATGTGCAGCACAGGGCCCCTCTATGTCACCCCCTGTACATGGACTGACCAGAGGCAGTGGTCACCCTCCCATATTGGCCACTAAATCCAAAAGGCAAGTTGAAGATGCATGAAGATACTTCTTCAACTGCCTGGTTTCAAGCAGGTATGAACATGCTCCATTGTTGCCCTCACAAGTACCAAACTCACACTTCGAGGCCTTTTCTATGTCTTTCCCACCCACCCTTATAACAGCAAAGCCAAGGAATTCATGTTGCAATATCAATCCTCTCATCAGCTTTACACTCCTCAAAACCTATGAAATATTTAGATTTCCACGTGAGGATTTGTTCCTGTTTTGCAGTAGCTGACATCCTTTCCTCACAGGTGTTACACATTTTTGCCCAGGTGAGCTCCAAAGAGTACCCAGTGATTTAATGAGCAGATCAATTACTGTTCATAAGAAAAGATACTGTCTCTTTAAAGGTTATTTGAAGGTTGATTGCTATCTTATTGCTTATATCCTGCAAATCTATTCAGCCTTATGAATGAATTTGACCTTTTTATACTTACTGGGGGAAAAAACAGAACAGAAGTTAATTTAGAGCTCTATAATACAACACTTTTTCCCAGAGAAATGAAAGGGCATTCAAATCGATACCTGCACAATAACACTCTGATGAATGTTTGCACCCAATTTTCTCATTTTGCTAACTTGAGATTGGGCATTTTGAATAGTTCTCAAAGAACATATTCTTTATGTGCTGTGAAGTATGTGGTATTGTGTCCAAACAATGCTAGAGGATAATCATTATAGGAGTGTCACTGGTCCTGAAAAGGTCAGTTAGTTAGAAATGTCAGCTTTCAATGCAACTGTGCTGGACCTTCCCACGTAAGGAACCAATTAAAGGGACATGCCAAGGTGCATGGAAACACCATGGTGACCCAGAATAATAATAAGGAATTGTGGTAAAGCTTGATATTTTTCTTCAAAAGTAATGGATTAGCCTTTAGAATATCTTCTCTGCAGTCTTATTTTGACTTTGCAAATATCACTTCTTCTACATGTATCCAAAAAAAAAGGTCACTTTTTTAAATGCAAAGGTGGGGATGAAACAGCCTTACTAAAAGTAAACATTCTGCAAACAAATGGGGATAAAGTTCTGGTTTCATTATTGAATCAAAAAAAGTGCCATTTCTGTAGAACTCAAAACAGGGATATTGGAGATGGATGTGGGTGATGGTGGGGAACACAGGTAGAAATAGGTCAGGGGACAGGCAGAAAGATCAGTGAGGATTTATTCTCTTGGGACATGGTGTGAGGGAAGGGAAAAGACACTGCAGTAGGAGGCATCTCTGCAATTATTATTCTGGCAAACACAGAGGCATAACTGAGAATTAGGAAGGTACTGATCTGCATGAAAGAGTAATTACAAGCAACAATATTATTTCTCCTTATCACAGCAAATGGAAATTCTTACAGCTCTTCAGATGAGAAATTGGATATAGTAAAATTTCCTAATTAGCCTCGGGACAGCTGAAGCCAACCTAATGACACAAAAAAAGTAAAGAGTCCATGTCTTCCTTCTGCTCTCTGTTAGCACAATTATCTTGCTAAAGTTTCATCAAGTCTGGAAAAAACTTCTTCCTGTGGCTTTATGGTTCAGCTAAGACAGGCAGCACGAGAATTTCACTTTGAGCAGAGATTTTAGCATTTATATTTTATTTTTATGGTGGAGAAATTCTTGTACTGTGGGTTCAGACAATCCATTGCCATGCTGAGCAGTGAGATTCTGACTCCCCCAGTTATCTCATATTATTGTGGGCAAATGGGTGGATTAATACCCAGTGATATGGGAAATAATTCACTGAGCATTAAAAGACTCAATTATTACTGGAATTTTAAGTAATTTCTTTTCTCCACCAGCTTTACAAGTAAAAGAATGTGTGAAGCTTCACTAACAAACATGAGCAGTGGTTAAGTTATGCTGTTTAAAATCTTCAATGCCATCCTTTGACACATACTTAGACCAAAATCAATGTGCTATTAATTAATAAGGACTTGCAAAAAAAAAAAAATGTTCCCGAGTTTTAGCAGCAAACAACTTTCTGTCACATTTTATTAGTTGGTATCATTTTTACTAATACCTGTCTTATAGCTTCATGACTTTGAGTTCATATTATTTTCATGCTTCAATTAGAAAGAAGTTGATAGCCAGACTATCCAGGAAGGTAATGGAAAAGTCTTGTAGCAGGGCTTAGTGGTGAAATTTATAGTTAAATGAAACTTTGAAATATACTATAAAACTTCTCCTTCCTTTACGCACTTTTACTTGAGGTCTCATAAACAGTAATATGTAGAAATGCAAAACTTAATCAGCTAAAAAATATAGCAAATCCCACATATCACTTTATGCAATGCCAGGAGAGCAGAAATATATTTTCCTAACCAGAGGAAATTAACTAGGCAACAGTCCTATATCTATAATTTAAAGCAGTAAAATATGTATGGCAGAAGCTAAAGCCACCTTAAAAGAATTCAGGGTAGCAGTATATCACAAATTAATGAAATGGAGACATTTTTAGAGCATGCAGCACTGATGATATTAAAGGGGGGAGAATATTTCACCACATAGATCAGACTGATAAATACTTTTAAAATCAAGCTTTTTTTCCCTGTTTAAAAGTGTAAGATCTTGAATGTTAGGAGGAAGCACGTAGAAGCCATTAACACTTCTGACCAAATCTCAGTAGAGATTAGGATTATTTTACTCTGTCCCTGCCTGTAAAGCTCTGATGGGGTTTACACATTAGGAAAATCTGAGTAAATCAAAAGCCAGGAATTACAGAGTCAGCACTTACATTTTTCCAACTAAAACAGAGCCGAAAGAAACTTAAAAAAATTACTTTATATTCCATGCTGTAGCCAAGCTGGACACTACGGAATATTCAACTACCCCAGCTTTTTTAAATGCAATCAATTTACTGCTGCCAAATGTAGTAGGTTTATGTACATCTGGGAAACATGCACCTACGGGGCTGATGAATTTCTCCTGACATTGCACTGATTTCAAGAGAATGTTATTTTAAATTGGCAGTAGAGAGACTGGTAGAGAAGGATAAAGCCCTGAGGATGGCTGAATCAAAGAGAATTTCAAAAGAATTTTCCTGATGGTTCTTGGATAATATCACATGTTAGCTATTTTCAAAGCCAATAGTTTCCAACACACTTCCATTTATGGTATCAATAATTAAAAAATACTTCAGTGGGAGAGGAACTTACCTTACTGAGAAGAGAAATTGGAAAGCTGTGTTATTATCATAAACACAGGAGATGCAAAAAGCTGTGTCTCCATGGAAAAGCTATGGAAACAGGGGTATCTTATTTGCAGCTATTGAGTGGTTACCACAAAATGTGATGTGATTGCATGTGCGTGTTCAAAGTGCTACTAGAACATGATCACAGAGAAATGAAGGGCAGATCCTCGTCTCCTTTGTGCAACAAGGCCAAATTAAACCACCTCAAGCTTTGGTCCTACACCTCAAAGACAACTAGAATAGCGCTAAAGAAATGTTTTGGATCCAATTCAGGGGTAAATCTGTGTTTAAAGAAAATTTAAATTACCAAAACTTAAATCTCATTATGTCCCACTCCCTGCCAGCATGTCCCTGCCAGCTCCTAATGAATTTTTAACATCCTTCCCCCACCCCACTGCTCACACCAGCCCTGACTCGGGCACCCTGAACTGTACAGCAGCACTCTAATTGCACCTCACATGTCAAGGGGCAAAAAGAAAGCAGTGTGGTGAGAGCATTGATAAATTTAACTTAACATTCCTCCAGCTCCTCAGCAGCAAGGCAGAGCAGAGAACTCCCCTCCACGTTTTACAGGGGTGTCAGTTACTTCAAAGGAATATATTTGAGCACGAGGGAGCCTGGCTTGCTCCCAGCTTATGCATCATTTGTGTCTGGCTGTTTCTGGAGATCCACAGCAAAGAAAAGACTTCCTCCAGTTTGGGGCACGGTGTGGAGTTTGCCATACCTGCTTTATTAGGGTGCTGGAAGAGGTGAGCCCTGCATGTTGCATACAAACAGTGTAGTTGGAGCTGCAGCTCCAGCCATCTGTATTCCTGTTCCTTTTATTTTTTTCACTTTTGCCCAGGCTTGTTTCAGTCCAGGGTATAGATTAATGGTCTATACCTGTTCAGTTTAGCATACAGATGTGCTTTTAAGCCCAGCACCTGTTCAGGCAGGTTTCAGGAAGCCAAGCACCCATTGCTTGGGGGTTGGAAGCCATGTGGAGCAGGGCAAGAGGCAGCTCTGGGTCACTCTTGGTGTGGGTTCAGCATAGCATAGGCAGGGGTGAGGTTCAGGGAACAAGAAACAAATTCTGATCCTTCTGGGGGTGATTTCTGGGGCATCATGCAGCAGCCATGGCCATGGGGAGCAGGGTGACTGCCATGAGACAACATTAAGGTTTCTGTGATTCTACAAACTCCCTTTAAATATTTCGGCACCTGAGTCTCAACAAAACTTACATTAATGGCATTATTTAACCTTGCAATTAGTTTCATTAATTGGCTGATTGGTTTTTGGAAATTGTTTCAGTAGCACATGGAGAACAGCTGTTGTACTATGTGCAAGGCATCACCATCGATTCTCGACTAAAGGTAGAAAAACTGCTTTAAGAGCTTCACACACACACACAAGAAAGAGAGATGATATTCATTGTGACAGAAGTGCAAATCTCAGAGGTCACCTTTTCTTTTGAAGCCCTTTGTCTATTCTTACAATTAAGCAATAGGGTTTTGGTGGCCGACACCCCTTGTGGGACACGGAGGACTTTCACAATTCCAACTAAAGCTGTGTGACCTCTGCCAAAAGCAAAGGCTGCCTGCCTGCGGCAAGGTGGAGAACAGAAACAAGTCCCAGAGGATTGGCAGGTGCAACTAAACAGCTCAGCCCCTCATTTGAATCAGTAAATTAAGGGTTGACAGTGATTATGGCTGATCTCAGCCATCATAACTGATATCACGACTTTGTAAAAGCAGACTGTCAATGTCAGATCTTAGAACTAGGACTCAAAGAATTAAATATTTTAAAGTAGCAGTCTCCAAAGACAGATAAAAGCCCCAAGGCTATGATTTATTTTATTTTATTTTTGTATTTGTAGGGCTGAAAGTAGACCCTTTAATCCACAGGCTGACATTTTCCAATCCTACTAGGAATGGAGTGCCTAACTTTTTCAACCCCTTTGAAAAATCTCAGCTTTAGGCTCTTTGGTAAGTTTGGCCTGATCCAGCACCAAGCTTCTTTTGAAAATGCCTCTACTGAAGGAAAAACTACAGGCACTTTATTATGTAATTGTGAACAAATATTATTTTCTCCCCTCTGTATACAGTTATGGTAGATTTCTGGTTAAATATCAAAGGCTAAAATTTGCATTTCAGAAAAGGTATAGAAAAGGTATTTTCTTTGTTATAGAAAGCTTTCCCCCCACTTTTAGTGCAGCATGCTTACCTTACAGTTATTGAAGATCCTTCTAATTGCTATGTTCATTTAGTAGATTGCTTTATTAAACAGAGACCTGATCAGCTATTTACTGATCACATCTACACACAAACTCAACCCAATCAACCCTTTTACACTGAATAGTGTGCCAGAAATTATGAGAAAAGTATCATAAGTTTGTTTTACAGAAAAGTCTCATATTAAGTAATTCTGGTCCCCAACTCTCATTTCTCTTATTGAAAAAGTGCCGGTAGAGTTTGGTGCCCTTATCCAAGATCTGAGTGTGTGCTATGATTAAGACCTTCAGACATCTTGTTTTTTTTCTTTTTCCTCTAGAAACAGGGAATGCTGAAGATATGGAAAATGAAAAATGTGCCATGTTTGTCCTTGAAGTTACAGTTAGAATAGTGACAATAGCTGTATCACACTGTATTGTTGCTTTTATCAGCAAGTGCCCTGAGCATACATTAACATAATTGCAAACTGCGTGAAAAGTGAACATGCAAAAATGTGATGCAATTGCCAATAGCCTCAAACATCTGTCCCAACAAAGTGTTGCTCCTCCTTATTTTAATTCTTATTATTTTAACAAGGTTAGTGAAGGAGAAACCATGTCACAGATTATATCTACATTCAGAGTGTCAGAACAATTATTGATGTGAAATTGTTATCCAAGCAAATGTGTGTCACATTTTGCTCACTTCCCATAACACCTGTTCACTCTGCTAGCACATTATTACCAGTTAAGGCCAGAATTCATTAGTCCCAGTTAAAGCCCACCTGAAAGCTTAATTCATACACATATCTGAAAAATGAACCAAGTTAAACCAAAATGTGGCACTATTTGAGCAGGGCTTCATCTGAAGGTGGTGGGCAGCAAACTTCTGTAGCAGCTAATGGAAAGAAAGTGAGCCAGGGAAATAGGAATAAATTAAAAGCCCCCCAGCCTTGAGGGCTGAGATCACAGAGGAGCACAACTGAACCAACCTGCATTTCCACCACAGTGCTGAGACCTTCAAAACTCACTCTTGCCACAGCCCCACACTTTCCCAATAACAACAAATTTTGGTTTATCTCCTTGACAGATAAATTACAAAATCAGAAAGCAGATGGTTTAAGGCATTTTAATTCCACCTAAATATTTCCTGCCCCACTTTGGGGTTCTCAGTCCTGAGCCTGCACCTTGTGTCTCCTTCCACACACATTGAGTGCCACCATCTCCCAGCTCCCCAGACTGCTCCCGTTTGCCACCAAGGAAACTCAAGCTTGCATTTCTGTGATACTTGAACACACTCTGTGAATTTGAGGGCATCTGCCCTGCAGATATACCACTAACTGTAACCCCAGGAGGCTTAAAGAAATATCAGCACTCCAATTCATAGAGTAAAGGTCTGAGGAGGCAGCTCTGTGAACGGATAACTGCCCGGGGCTTTGCCGAGCACAATATAGCTGTCACTTGTTATTAGGTGAAAGATTTTCTGGGGAACAGTGTTTTTCATTTTGCATGTCAGAGACGGGGGAAAAAACACATTTAGACAACCATCTCTTTAAGAAAAGAGAAGAGAGCGGCGCAGCAGAGCTCACTTACCGGGGCTGGTTATTGTCAGGAGGTCAAGCCGCCGCTTCTGCTGAAAAACAAATTATAAAGGAATTGTTAAAAGGGGACTAATTTTAGCGGGTCAGCTTAGACCTGCAAAGTAAGTGTTCTGACATTTACAGCAGGATTAATTACAAGTTACATGGCTCACTGTAACTCTTTTGGAAGGGATCCACATGTACTTTATGAGGGAGTAAAATCCCCTTCCTCAGTCCTTTTAATGTGTTTTTATTTGCCCTTATAAAGTGTTACTATTTCTTTTTTGGAACATATAGTTGAAATGAATAGCTGGAAGCACAGATGGACCGATATATTTATAAAAGTGATTTCTGATTCCACAGGGAAGAAGACATGGAACCAGGACAAGCAACTCTAAATTCTTTATTCATATCAATCATTGACTCAATGCCTGTATGTGATCAAACACAATTATATCGCCTTGAGGTGAACCTTTCAAAGACGTGCAGGAGGATCTAGACAAACTCAGGACTGATAAAAAGGAAAGCTTCTTTACATGTGAGTGCAGTCAGCCCATGGATCTTGCTGCCACTGGATATCCCTCATCCCAAAAGCTTGCCAGATTTGATCATCACTGGATATGTGTACAGACATCAAAATACAGGCAGTTATTATGGCAAATAACCCAGTTTACACAGAGGACTGGTTTCTGGAATGGCTGCAAACCGTCACAGGATGAACAAACCCGTACTGTGAGAAAGTTAGGAAAATGTTTGGCCTGGAACAAGCCAAAAATCCCACCAAAGCCTTGGTGATGGTGGGTGCATCTGAGGTTCCCTTTTCCCACAACATGTAGACAGTGCTGTTGCCTATTCCATGTTCCCAGTCTCAGGTTGTCTCTCTACTACTGTCTCTCTGTAGCTTGCCACTTAAATCCAGGTGGTCCTAGACCATTATTATCTCTTTTCCACTTTTCTGTGGGCTGAGAGCTTTCTGTCACAAGCAGGGCTTTCCCCATCTCACGGACAGACTGCTACTGCCCCTTCATCATAGCACTTTCCAACTTACTGTCTTCTTCCTAACTTTGCCCAACATCAGTGTGTCTAGCAGGTATTGAAGATTATACTGTCCAGTTTAATTTCTCTCTCCTAATTTGCTCAATAATGTCTGTGTTACTTTCATTTATTGTCAGCCCTATTGATCTTCCAATCTAATTCTCATCACTGCGCTCACTGTATTCCCTATGTGACAGCTGAAAGTCCTTGAGGAGGAAACATTGACTTGGCATTCCCTATCCTGAGTGCTCTTCCTTGGAAATCATGACTGATGAGACTCCTTCCCAAACCCATCATTTCCCTGTGGTTAAGCTTCACTGTCTGAAGTGCATGGACACAGCTGGTCATCCACTGAATACACTTGAGCTGTGTGGGGCACAACAAAACATTTGGCCTGCTGGAAAGCCAAGTGGGGTGTCAGGCTGGAAAAAATACATTTTCTGAAACCTTCTTGGCCTTCAGTTCCATACCTCTGGCACACCACAAAATATATTTGAGAGAAAATTCCTATCTAACTTTTTCCAGAGGTGCTCCTTGTTCTCTTCACTCTGCTAAGTCATTCCAAGCATGACCTTAGCAGTGTGCTTGAACATATTTGCTTTAGTCTAAAATACTGGGCCCAGTGTATGGCCTAACTTTTTTCCAGGTGTGCCAGGGTAAAAGGGAGCAGAAAACCCTGCTGCTGCCTTGTGTCACCTGCAAACCCCCTCATTTCCTGGAAGCAGCAAAGCAGGGTAAGAAATCCTATGTATGAACACAGGACCCACATTCCCAAGGGGAGCTGGGAGAAAAAACATCTCCTAATGAGCTAAATTTTATATAGATCCTGCACCTTAATCCTGATTCATATGTACAAAGCTGTGAAATGCCAGAGCTCAGCCCCCACTGGGCCCAAAGCTTTGCTTACATTTCTCAGCACAACTGGAACTCCAAATGCTGTATATCTAACGAGCAGCCAGAGCAGAAAATATATATCTGAAGCCTATACTCTGTGAAAGCCTCTCTGCTAGGAAAAAAGGGTGGAATATAAATATCCTGCATCAAAGAAAGTTGGAAAATGTAAAGATATGGAACAGAGAGAAAGGCATGCAGCCCAACTGGTCCTCAACCCTGAAATGGGTTAAAATAAACATTAAGTGAAAAACCAAAATAGCTTAGCTTGATGTGTCAGGAAAACAAAAGCATATAGGACAGGTCAGACAAATGGGAATTAAAATGAAATTATTACAAGTCAAATGTTCAGTTTGTAACTTTTTTCCAGGTTGAATGCTGCCTTCAAGCTGACCTTGGAAAAAACAAATTAACTCCAGATCCAGGAAATCTTTGTGTATATGTTGAACTTTAAGCTGAAGGCATTTCTCTGACTTCAAGTGGAGCAGCACTGATCTTTTGCATCTAACACCTAACTGCTGCAAGGGATTTGAAACGCCACCAGGTTCCTGGCACTGGCTCCACCCAAGTGCTCCAGGCTGGAGCTCGGTGATTCCTGCCTGCCTGCTGACAGAGGGAGGAAAAAATTCTCAGCTCTGACCTTCACCGACCTTGGAGAGCTTTTCTCTGCTTTAGCTCCTCCAGGGAAGTTTGTGTACACTCACCCCAGCTCTGCAGAGAAGCAAACAGCAGAGTGCATTCCAGAATCGTGCATTTAAACATGCAAAGATGCCCTAATTATGGACACAATCACTTTCAGGAAATTCCTGCCTGCTCTCAGATCTCAGGGCTAGCTCTGCCGTTTCCAGGGCTCAGCTGGATGCAGGCAGCCTAGTAACTAGATGGATTAAAAAAAACCAAAAAACCCAGACAGACTCACTTATGAGCAGCTATAAAACCAGCAGTATTTGAATTTAAAGAGAGAGACATTACAAATGTCACACCCATTAATAAAATAATTTCATCAGAAGAATTGTGGCTGTGGGGCTTTATGTATTTGCTTCTTCAGTGTTGAAAGATGCAAATTGCAGCTGTGGCCCCCCTCCAGCATGATCACTCTCTCCCTGTTTTTGACAGATTTCTTGAAAGACTCAGCTCACAAGATGTCTGGCTTTTTTTGTTCTGCCTTTAGGAATTTTCCACTTCTCAAACACCTGCCCCTGCTGAGATGCTTGGGACCATCCCAATCTTCAGGCAACCCACTGTCCCAAGAATTTCTTACAATCTGAGCACTGAAATGTGATGAGTGCTGTCCCTGGTTGGGAAAGTGGTGACAGCTTCCCATGTCTCTGAGGCTGGATTTCACCCATGTTGACAAAAGGGCATTCCACAAGAGACACAAAAATGATCCCCACAGCATCAGCCATAATTTATAAGAGGCAAACAGAAATATTCCCTGCATCATCACAGTATCGCTGCTGCTGCTGTAATCCTGTCCTGCCCTTAAGGGGCAGCATCCTCTTTACACTCTGCTGAATGTTTGAGATCCCAAGGGCAGGAAGAGGCCACTGGTGATTCATCCTGTTCCCACCTGGAGCAGTTTCCATCTCTGCACTACCAGAGGCACAGTCCCTCCAGCACACCAGGGCTCGGAGCAAACCTGCAGCGGATCGTGCTCACTTCCACAAAATTAACACAATCCTTAATTAATGCAATAAGCACTGATGAGTAATAAATCATATTAAAATACAAGGAAGGCAATTTTTTAATAAATTAAGCATTGATTCACTCAATAAATATTAATCTGCTAAGCATCAAGAATTCATTACATTTTAGGAAACCAGTTGAAGAACGTGGTTGTGAGCTGGTCTGCAGTGTGCAGAACGGTCCCTGTTCACCCATAATATACACTTACTTTTAACTAATTCCTGAATTTATCAAGTCAAACAACTTGCCTGAAAGTGAGTTGGATTATTATTCCATTGCAAAATGCAATTTTCTCAACACAGATTCTAATTCACCCCTCAGATTTTTCCTGTTTCTTAGTAGCTCCTTTTCTAAGTACCTCCTTTCTCTTCCTTGGTTTTGGAGATCTTTAAATATTTGCTGACTGGTGTCATTTAATTTTCACCTCAATAACTTAGCAAGAGTTGCAAAAGTAGGAAAAAAAATTGCAGGGGAGTGTAAATTAACTCATTCATTTAAGTTTAGCTTATCTATGAGATGTTCTTTCACACTTTGCTCTCTGCAGAGTTCCCTCAACCTTTGTATATAGATGTGGGGATGTGCTGCACTTGCTTTGACTCTTATCTACAGATTAAGCAAAAGAGAAGGGAAAAAAAGCCAGATGCAAAGATGCCCCACGAGACTGATATGGAGCTGTTTCTGTAGCAACCGATGATTTTCTTCTCATGTAAGAATGAGCCTCGTCATATCTAATTCTGAATGTATCTGGGCCTTCCTTGCCAGCCAAAGCTGTGTCAAGTATTAAGTCAATATAGTCAGAGAGAGTGATAAAAAAGCAATTATAAAGTCATCTTCCTACTCCTTCTCCAGCCATGATCCAAAAAATATCCCTATCCCTGCCTTCTGTCCCAGCACATCATCTCCAGGCCCCAGCAGTGCAGGTAAGTGGGGATGGAGCTGGCAGCAGCTACTCAGGGATCTATTCCACACGATGCTGGAAGCTCCTTCAGCCTCCCAGCCATGCACATCCCAGGAGCCAGCAGAGATTTTCCTAAACAGCAAGGCCATCTATTCCTGCCTTGCTCCATGTAAAATTCCTAAGCCCAGAG